>NC_045794.1:11182863-11485893 GCF_009873245.2 Balaenoptera musculus | reverse complement strand
CCTGCCAATGCAGGGAACACGGGTTTGATCCCTGGTCCGGGAGGATCCCACATGCCGTAGAGCAACTGAGCCCATGCACCACAACTGCTGAGCCTGCGCTCTAGAGCCTGTGAGCCACAACTACTGAGCCCACGTGCTGCCACTGCTGAAGCCCAAGTGCTGCAACTACTGAAGCCTGCGCGCCTAGAGCCCGTGCTCCACAACAAGAGAAGGCACCGCAATGAGAAGCCCACGCGCTGCAGCGAGGAGTGGCCTCCTGCTTGCTGCAACTAGAGAAAGCCTGCGCACAGCAATGAAGACCCAATGCAGCCAAAAATTAAAAAAAAAGAAAACAAACAAACAGATGTAACTTCCTTTTAGAACTTACCAATGGCTTCCCATTGTACTTAGAATAAAACGCATTTTCAAGTAATGTTCTACAGGCCCTACCTGATATAGCCTTCCTGCTTCTCTTAACTTATCTCTACCTCCTCAGCCACTGCACTCTAGTACAGACCTTCCATTTGCTTCTTGATGTGCATCTTATCAGCTTGGGCTGCTGTAAAAATGACCATAGACTGGGTGACTTAAAAAACACATATTTATTCCTCATAGTTACGGAGGCTGGAAGTCTGAGATCAGGCTGCGGTATGGTCAGGTTTTGGTGAAGGCCCTCTATCTGGTTTACCAATGGCTGTCTTCTCATTTTATCTTCACATAGCAGAGAGAGAGAGAGCTAGCTGTCTGGTCTCTTCTAAGGGCACTAATTCCATTCATAAAGGCTCCACCCTCACGATCTACTCACCCCTGAAAGGCCCTACCTCTAAATACCATTACATTGTGGATTAGATTTCAACCTATGAATTTGAGGGGGGCACATAAAAATTCAGTACACAACACTGTTGTAAGATTATATCAGCCTTGGGGCCTTAACACTAGCTCTTCCTCCTGCCTAAAATGTCCCTCCCCAGTTCTTCACATGGTTGGCTCTGCCTTGTCATCCAGATCTCAGTGTAATTTGTGCTTCCTCAGTGTGATGGTTAGTTTATGGTCAACTTGGCTAGGCTAGAGTGCCCAGTTAGTCAAGCAAACACTAATATGGTGTTGCTGTGAAGGTATTTTGTAGCTGTAGTTAATATTTACAACAGTTAACTTTAATAAAAGGAAATTTTCCTGAATAATGTGGGTGGTCCTCAGCCAATCAGTTGAAAAGGCTTAGGAGCAAAATTGAGGTTTCCCTGTGGAAGAAGAACTTCTTTCTCAAGACTGCAGCATCAGCTCCTGGCCGATTGACCCAGCATGCTGCTTTGCCCTACAGATTTTGGAGTTGCTAATACTCAAAACCACAGAAGTCAGTTCCTTGAAATAAGTGTGTGTGTGTGTGTGTGTGTGTGTGTGTGTGTCCTCTATTTGGTCTGTTTCTCGGCTATTTCCTCAGTGACAGTGCACCTGACCTGCCGCTCTCTGTTAACCCTTCTCCATGTCACTCTTTAGCACGTAACCCTGTTTCTGTTTTCTTTTTCTTTTTTTTTCTTTAAATTAATCAATTAATTAATTTATTTTTGGCTGCATTGGGTCTTCGTTGCTGTGCATGGGCTTTCTCTAGTTGCGGTGAGTGGGGGCTACCCTTCGTTGCGGTGCGCGGGCTTCTCATTGTGGTGGCTTCTCTTGTTGCAGAGCACGGGCTCTAGGTGCGCGGGCTTCGGTAGTTGTGGCACGTGGGCTCAGTAGTTGCAGCTTGCGGGCTCTAGAGTGCAGGCTCAGTAGTTGTGGTGCACGGGCTTAGTTGCTCCACCGCATGTGGGATCTTCCCAGACCAGGGATCGAACCCGTGTCTCCTGCATTGGCAGGCAGATTCTTAACCACTGTGCCCCCAGGGAAGTTCCTCAGCTGACTGTTAACTGAGGCAACTGGACCCCCTAGGCTCTCATGCTCCAGCAGGCCAGCCCAGGTATGTTCTTGTGCCAGCAGCAGAAGCATAAGAGCAGAACCCTTTTTCACGGTTATACATGTGTCAGATCTGCTAACGTCCCATTAGCCAAAGCAAGTGACATGGCAAAACCATGAGAAATGTACACTCATCTGGCAAAGTGGCATTGATACAGGGGAGGCAAAGAACTGGGACCATCAATGAGATTAATCTATTCAATTCCTCTCAGTCACTATCACATCCCTCACACTGAAGAAACAAAAGGGGCTCAGAACCTCGGCTGGACTCTACTGTGGGAGAATGGGAATCATTCTCCTTGGTCCTCTAGGAAGATCACAGGACTGAAACCAGAGGACTGGGTTGGAATCCAGATTCTTCCATATCTTTGTGATCTTGGTCAATTCACTTCAGCTTCATAAACCCCATCTGTTAAAGGGGTTAATATTATCTTTTGCACAACATTGTGAAGATCAAATTTGATGATTAGAGCGTGTACAGCGCTTGGTGTGGTATCAGTTCAATAAATGTTTTCCTTATGCCAAAGATTGGCTATTCTCTTATGTATTCAAGTGGCAGAACTTCTCTTTTGCCTTTGCCTTTTACTAATAAGAGGAAGATATTCCTCATTTCAATCAAATGGGTGGCACAGTCATCTGTAATATTTGAGGCATACACATATTTGCAGATGAGTGAAGGATGGTTCAGAAGCAGTAATAAGTTCGTATCCTAGAGCACCCAACATTATTATAGTTGTTTCAAGTCCCAAAGAAACACAGTATTTATGTCTGTTTTTCATAATTGCTCTTTATATCGTGTGTTATCAGACAAGATAGTTATTTAAGAAACATGGGAAATGCAGAAATGACTGCAGTGCAGCAGTAATTATGGTGCACTTTTTCACTATTTAAGTTGGATATTTCTCTACATTCCAATTAAATATATTTAAAATTTCTTCTTTATTTTTACTATCTCAATATAGTTTACTCCAGCTGAATTGTGTGGAGATTCTTATTCATTATTTAAGATCCCTCTTAAGAACACAGATGTCAGAGTCTTTCCAGTTCAAGGGATAGACAGGGCCCAAGACTAATCATGAGAGAAATTTAAATTCCATTACTTGCGCAAATATGTAAGAGGCTGCGTTAAGAACAAATGTGTTGTGTAATAAGTAAATACATTTTCCCCATTCACTTGCTTCAAATCCATTTAGGAAAAATAATCAGGGATAGTTCTTCGAGTTTTTATTTTAATGTTAGTAAAAGTGTAGCGAGACCATTAAAAACATTTGGTTATAAAGCTTAAAGACGAACATATCTTATCAGCCTCTTTTAAAGGTTCTTTAATGTATTCTTGTCTGTGTTGAAGCCGAAAGCAATGTCTAAATTTAAGTTGGTTTTTACTAGCATTGCAAACTCCATCTGTGGCGAGTCTCAATAGCTGTCCTTTCTGTCCCTCAAATGATGTGAAGTCCATCAATCAGATGGAGGGGGAACAAAGGGGAAGGTTGTGTATTATTACCGTCAATCATATTTTTCAGTGAAACATGTTTAATGTTACAGAGAATGTCAGTTTATAATCAAGTGTTTCATGTTAAATAGTCTGAGAAATAATCAGTTCTTCCCATTTTCTCCTTAATCCCATTTAAAAATTTCTTGACTACTCTTACTCCTATATTTCAATCAGATGTTAAGTAGAAATTGCAGTTGTGTTGTTGTCTGCTCTAGATTTTATTTAAAATTTTGATGTTTTGTTTAGTATGCATTTTTTTCATTATTTTTAATTTAAAGATGTTGCCTCAAAATATTATCTCAGTTACTGAGCTCTTAGGCATCCCCCTAAATTTTGAACCTCCGGCAGATGCCTTAACTCACATACCCCTCCACCTGTTCCTGGGCGGTTTTACAAGGCAAAAAAATATGAGGTTGAATTTTGTACTCACTACCAAAGTAGCTTTTCAGAGAGACTCAGGATCCTTTCTCAGGTGATTAAAAAGGAATTGTAGCAGTTAGGTATTGTTCCATTCCAACTACTCCAGAACTTTTTAGCTAAAAACTGCCCATTTATTTAGCTCACAGTTTTGTGGGTCAGCAATGAAGGTTGTGCTCAGCTGGGCAGTTGTTCTGGTTACAGCTGGGCTCTCGCATTTGCCTGTGGTTAACTGTGAGTCAGGTAGGCAGCTTTGCTGATCTTGGCTAGCAGGGTGGGGACTAGGTGAAACAAGTGAGGGGTCGGACTTTATCTTATAGGTAGTGGGACAGAGAAAAGTTTTGTGTTTGGGAATAATAATAATGTTTTCATTAGATTTGCATTTATAAAGCCCACTCTGAGTAAAATATGAAGGTGAAGTGGAGAGAATAGTTAGAAGGCTGCTCCAAGTGAAATATTTTGAGGGTCTGAACTAAAACAATGGCAATGGAAAAGTTAAGGAAGTTAATGGCTGTACTATATTAATAAGGGCATTCATTTGACCCAGGATCACACTTTGCATTAATGTCTTTCAATCAACAGCTGTTCAGTTTTTCCTCAATTTTTCTGACCTTGACACTTAAAAATAATAAACCAATTCTTTTGTAGAATGTCTATGAATTTACAGTATTTGGCCAATTTGAATAATGTGGCTGTTAACATTCTCACTCATGTATTTTGGTATATATACATATATGTATATTTTTCTCTCCTTGGCAAAATACCTGAGGATGACATTTCCGGTTCAAAGACTATGTTTATTATAAATCTTGTGGACAATGTCAAACTCTTTTTAAAAGTAGTAGTACCAATTTAGAACCCATTAGCAGTGTATGAGAGTTCCAGTTGCTCCATATCCATGGCAACATTATGGTATTAACAGACTTACATTTTAGCCATTTTGGTGGAGGTGTCAGAGCATTTCATTGTGGATTTAATTTTCATTTTCCTGATGATGAATGAGTTTGAGCACATTTTCATATATTTGGATATCTTCTTCTATGTAGAACCTCTTCAAGTCTCTTTTGTACCTGATTGTCTTTTTATTGTTATTGAATTTGTAGAGGGTCCTTATAAATTCAGGATACAAGTCCTTTGTCACTTACATATGATGTAATACTTTCTTTCACTCTGTGCCTTTCTTTTTCACTTTCTTAATGGTTTATTAGATGAATAAAAGTCCTTAATTTTAATATAATCCAATCTAATAAATTTCTCTTTAAGTAATAATACTATATGTGTCCTGTTAAAGACATCTTTCCTACTCCAAAGACACAAAGTCTTCTTATGTTATCTTCTTTTTTTTTTATTTAGTATTTGATTGTGTATTTTTATGTTTATTTTTTACTTATTTTTTTTCTTCTTAGTCATCCATTTTATACACATCAGTGTATACATGTCAATCCCAATCTCCCAGTTCATCCCACCACCACCCCCACCTCCCCGCCACTTTCCCCCCTTGGTATCCATACGTTTTTTTCTCTACTTCTGTGTCTCGATTTCTACTCTGCAAAACGGTTCATCTGTACCATTTCCTAGGTTCCACATATATACATTAATATACGATACTTGTTTTTCACTTTCTGACTTACTTCACTCTGTATGACAGTCTCTAGATCCATCCACGTCTCTACAAATGACCCAATTTCGTTCCTTTATATGGCTGAGTAATATTCCATTGTATATATGTACCACATCTTCTTTATCCATTCATCTGTCGATGGGCATTTAGGTTGCTTCCATGACCTGGCTATTGTAAATAGTGCTGCAATGAACATTGGGGTGCATGTGTCTTTTTGAATTATGTTTTTCTCTGGGTATATGCCCAGTAGTGTGATTGCTGTGTCATATGGTAATTCTATTTTTAGTTTTTTAAGGAACCTCCATACTGTTCTCCATAGTGGCTGTATCAATTTATATTCCCACCAACAGTGCAAGAGGGTTCCCTTTTCTCCACACCCTCTCCAGCATTTGTTGTTTGTAGATTTTCTGATGATGCCCATTCTAACTGGTGTGAGGTGATACCTCATTGTAGTTTTGATGTTCATTTCTCTAATAATTAGTGATGTTGAGCAGGTTTTCATGTGCTTCTTGGCCATCTGTATGTCTTCTTTGGAGAAATGTCTATTTAGGTCTTCTGCCCATTTTTGGATTGGGTTGTTTTTTTAATATTGAGCTGAATGAGCTGTTTATATATTTTGAAGATTAGTCCTTTGTCTGATGATTCATTTGCAAGTCTTTTCTCCCATTCTGAGGGTTGTCTTATTGTCTTGTTTATGACTTCCCTTGCTGTGCAAAGGAACTTTGCACAGCAAACTTTAAGTTTCATTAGGTCCCATTTGTTTATTTTTGTTTTCATTAACTTTTAAGTTTCATTAGGTCCCATTTGTTTATTTTTGTTTTTATTTCCATTTCTCTAGGAGGTCTGTCAAAAAGGATCTTGCTGTGATTTATGTCATAGAGTGTTCTGCCTATGTTTTCCTCTAAGAGTTTTATAGTGTCTGGCCTGACATTTAGGTCTTTAATCCATTTTGAGTTTATTTTTGTGTGGTGTTAGGGAGTGTTCTAATTCCATTCTTTTACATGTAACTGTCCAGTTTTCCCAGCACCACTTATTGAAGAGGCTGTCTTTTCTCCATTGTAAATTCTTGCCTCCTTTATCAAAAATAAGGTGACTGTATGTGCGTGGGTTTATCTCTGAGCTTTCTATCCTGTTCCATTCATCTGTATTTCTGTTTTTTGTGCCAGTACCATACTGTCTTGATTACCATAGCTTTGTAGTATAGTCTGAAGTCCAGGAGCCTGATTCCTCCAGCTCCACTTTTCTTTCTCAAGATTGCTTTGGCTATTCGGAGTCTTATGTGTTTCCATACAAATTGTGAAATTTTTTGTTCTAGTTCTGTGAAAAATGCCATTGGTAATTTGATAGAGATTGCATTGAATCTGTAGATTGCTTTGGGTATTATAGTCATTTTCACAATGTTGATTCTTCCAATCCAAGAATATGGTATATCTCTCCCTCTGTTGGTATCATCTTTAATGTCTTTCATCAGTGTCTTATAGTTTTCTGCATACAGGTCTTTTGTCTCCCTAAGGAGGTTTATTCCTAGGTATTTTATTCCTTTTTTTGCAATGGTAAATGAGAGCATTTCCTTAATTTCTCTTTCAGATTTTTCATCATTAGTGTATAGGAATGCAGGAGTTTTCTGTGCATTAATTTTGTATCCTGCTACTTTACCAAATTCATTGATTAGCTCCAGTAGTTTTCTGATAGCATCTTTAGGATTCTCTATGTATAGTATCATGTCATCTGCAAACAGTGACAGCCTTACTTCTTCTTTTCTGATTTGGATTCCTTTTATTTCTTTTTCTTCTCTGATTGCTGTGGCTAAAACTTCCAAAATTATGTTGAATAATAGTGGTGAGAGTGGACAACCTTGTCTTGTTCCTGATCTTAGAGGAAATGGTTTCAGTTTTTCACCATTGAGAATGATGTTGTCTGTGGGTTTGTCATACATGGCCTTTATTATGTTGAGGTAGGTTCCCTCTATGCCTACTTTCTGGAGAGTTTTTTTTTATCATAAATGGGTGTTGAATTTTGTCAAAAGCTTTTTCTGCATCTATTGAGATGATCATATGGTTTTTCTCCTTGTTAATATGGTTTATCACATTGATTGATTTGCATATATTGGAGAATCCTTGCATTCCTGAGATAAACCTCACTTTATCATCGTGTATGATCCTGTTATCTTCTATCCTTAATGATAGTTTTCCTCTGCTTAATCTATAGCTAATGAGAGAGGTTGTTAAAGTTGCCCAGGGTGATTGTGGATTTGTCTGTTTCTCCTTAAAGTTCTATTACTTTTAACTTTATATACTTCGAGGATGTGTTATCAGGTGTACACATATAAAATTTTTATCTTCCTAGTGAATTAATAAATCTTTTATCATTGTGAAAGTTTCCTCTTAATGTATAGTAAATATTTTCACATTTTGTCTACTTTGTCTGATGTTAATATAGTTACAACAACCCGCTTTTGGCTAGTATTTGTGTAGTATATTTATTTTGCATCCCTTTATTTTAAACCGTTTAGTCCTGTTTCAGTTATTTATTGATGTATAACAAACCCCAAACCTTAGGGTCTTAAAACAACAATGTATTATTATCTCTCGTGGCTCGGCTCAGTAGTTCTCATTTGGAGGGGGGCCCCTCATGCAGCTGCAGTCATATGGTGACTGATGCTGGAATCATGTGTGGGCTTGATTTGGCTGGACGTCCAAAATATCTTCTTCCCTCACTTGTTTGACCTCTCAGCTGGAGTGGGTGAAGTAGCTGAGGGATGATCAGTCATCACTCTTTCTTCATAGGACCTCTCTATGTGGCTAGCTCAGGCTTTCTCACAGCATGTCAAGCTCAGAGTAGTTGGATTTCTTGCATGGTGGCTGGCTTCTCCCAGGGGCATGTTCCAAGAGACTAAGGCAGAAGCTGCAGGCTTCCTGTGACCTGGCTATGGAAGTCATGTAGCACTGACTCTGCTGTATTCTGTTAGTCCAAAGTGAGTTAGAGGGTTGGCTCAGAATCAAGGAGGATGAGGCTGCAGAAGAGTGCAAGTACTGGAAAGTGGGATTCACTAAGGGCTATTATTGAAAAGCTGGTTACCACACACAGTTGCTCTCTGGCCTGCAGTGGTTTCTGTCCCTTCCACATGAATCTATCCATCGAGGCCCCCAAAGTCTCATTCCACTGTGGCATTAAGTTCCTTCCTGAAGTCCAGGATCTCATTATCTGAATTACATCCAGGTACAGATGAGGCTTATTGGGTATATTACTTGGGTACAGTTCCTTTCAATCTATATTTCTGAAAGCATGGTAATTTTAGAGTATTTATACTTCTTACATGGTGACTATCTTTCCCCAGATCATATTTTCTAAGAAATTAGGTACATGATACAAGGCTTATTTTGACCTACCCTTGGAAGTCACAAAGCATCACTTATATTACATTTTATTGCTCAAAGCAAGCCACAAATTCATCCCAGATTCAAGGAGGGGAGACTAGAAAAGGCCATGAATACTGGGAGGTGGGATCACTGGGGAGAGGATATACGTAACCTTATATTTTACATGTGTTAGTTGTAAGTAGTATATAGTTGCTATCTTTAAATCCATCCTAAAAACATATTTTTGAAAAAAATTAAAGCATTTAGACCATTTACATTTAATCTAATTATGGGTATATTTTGAGTTTTATTATTCTATCTCACTACTTCTTTTCTATTTATTTCACTTATCCTGTACTCCTTTTTCTTTCCTTTCTTGACTTCTTTTGTATTGAACCACTTTTATTATTTTGCCTTTTCCCCTCTATTAGCTTGGTTACATTTTACTCTTTCTGAGTAGTTAGTAATGAGTTATTAACGAGCATCTGAATTCTTGAAGGATAATTTCATGTCTGAGTCGTTTTTTTTTAACTGATAAATGTGTATATTTATTACTAGCATTATGACTCCATATAGGATTTCCAATTCCATGGATTAGAAGGGGAAGATCACGGTATAAGCATCCTCTTATCCTTTACAAAGGATCATGGCAGGAACTGAAGGCCATTGTGACTAAAAGGAAGCTCCACAAGATTAACCACATATAACTATGACCTTGCCTCCAGGGAGGACAAAGAATGCCTCCCCAGGATCCAATAGATTGTATTTGGGTATGAAGGGAACTGCTTAGGACCCTCATTTTTATACTCCCATGAGTCATTACTTTCCTTTCTTCTCCTACTTTCCTATTCTTATAATAGGACAATTCTATATACTGAGCATATGAGGCAAGTATGGTAAGACAAAAGATTTAAAACATTGCCCCTTTGTGGCCAATGTTCACCCTTATGCTCAGATTACTAAAAATGTGTACCCAGAAATAAATCAAAACAGATGTCTTCTTGTAGATGAAATAGCTAAAATTTTGGTCTCTTTATTTATCTCAGGTCATACATTTGCCTTGAAAAAAATACAATAAACAGTTCCAATTAAGAGTTACAGAAACCCAATTTTTCTTCCAGATCTCTAAATGCTCATGGAGAGCCAACTTCCATGATACATAGCACACAGCACATACTTGAGAGTCGGTCCCACAGGAAATATTCATATAAGCAAAACAAGATTTTGTTTCTCATTATATAAACATCGCCCAAGTTTATCTAGTTAACACACTTGTTTAAAAAAAAATAATCTATGACTAAAAGCACTATCATATTTCTTAGGTGCCATTCTCATTGGAATCATACCAAAAAGTCTAGAAATAACTCAAAACTAGAAAGTGGCCCAAATGTTAAGGCTGCCTATGGCTCTTGCTACAAAGTAGTTGCCAGTCTGATGACAGGAATTATAGGGTTCTTCTTGATTTCAAAAGAATTTACCAGAAAGAGGTGGAGGGCCAAGAAATCCACCTGCCTGCTTGGTGGCAGCTTGTGAAGGGGCAAGGCTGAGAATCTTCTGGATGTTCCGTCCAATTACATGGTAGAGGGAATACATAGGAAGATGAAGGAACAGTCTGTGTTGTCATCCTCCAGCAGACTTCCGTGAGATAGTCCTTGGATGTGGGAAAGGAGGATGAAAGGGGACCTTTGTCACCATTCTACCATCAAATATGGAACTGAACATTCCCATTTGGGCAGTAAAACAAACGCCAGTTGCAAACATGGATTTCATTCAGACCATCTCCGTTGTTATTCTTCAGTTTCTCTTCTTGCCCATTTTCTCTTTCTTCCTTCCTTTCTTCCTTTCTTCCTTTCTTCCTTTCTTCCTTTCTTCCTTCCTTCCTTCCTTCCTTCCTTCCTTCCTTCCTTCCTTCCTTCCTTCCTTCCTTCCTTCCTTTCTTTGTTTCTTTCTTTCTACCAGCTGACTCTTACTGTTTCTTTCTTCTTTCCAGTTTTTTACCCTGTTTTTCCACTTCTGCCTTCAGTCTCCTGTACTTGTCTGTCCTGTAAACCAGGACCCCGGTTACTCCCTTGGTGAGAATAGGAGGCACAAGAAGACAAAGATGATGAGCAGTGTGTCCACAAACCGGGCGTTCATCTGACGCTTCTGTCTCTACACTCCCATCCCCCGGGGGATGGGGGGAAGCTCTTGAAAAGCCAGGAAAAGAGAAGAAAAAACGACTTCCCTAGATTTCAGGATCACAGAGTCCTGAGTCATTTTTGTCTGTCAATTGCTAAGTGAGATTTTTGCAACTATCAACATTCAGTAAAAGCTGAAAAAATAAATGTTTGCCCTTCAGAGATCTTCTTTGTGCCTTCCTATCCCCGCTGCTCTGTTCATTAATTACCTGAGGAGTTCTGATATGGATTGCTGAAAAGACTCACAGGACTCAAATCATTTATACTCATGGAACAGTTTTATTACAAGCAAAGGATACAGGACAACAATATCAGGAAAAGGATATGCATTTAAAGTGCCTGAAGATTTCATGTCCAGGTTTCTTTGTCTACTCACTGCTAGGTTGGGTAAGACATGCTTTGTCTCCAGGTCTCAAACCACCGCTACTGTGTGTGCAAAGCACCTATTAACAGAAAGCCCAAAGGCTGCTCCTGGTCCAGGTCTCTTGTAGTGAGCTGGTCATATTAGACATATTACATTTATGTGATCAGACTTAATTGTCAAACTTACCTGGCTCCGCCAAACCAAGTACAAATCCTAAATCCAATTAGTAAACAGTGCTGATAGGCTGGCACATCCTACTCCCAAACAACCACAGACCCACGATTTGTCTTTCCTTAATATATTACATAGTGTGGGCGAAAGGTTACTATTATTATGTGCCAGGAAGCTCTGGAAATAAGCATCCCAGAACAGCTGAGATTGTTGCTAAATAACTGATGAGAAGGATAATGTCAGGACCCTTCTCAGTTTCCAGAGCGCCAAAAATTCTTTGAAACCCCGTACGTGTGAAACATCGTTGTTTAATTGAGCTAAACATAAGTTTCCCTGCAAATAAACCCAGCCAAATTTTGAAATACATTTTTAGGAAGTAACTACCTCTTCTGGAAAGCACAGCTTGTCATTGTCCGTCCTCAGACTAAGATGGCTTAACCTCTTCTGGCTTCTCTGAAGGCTGTTAATGTATTACTAATTATTCCCAATTCCCAAACCCCATACAGTCTTTTCAGAGCTCTCATGCCCTGTAACATCTCTGCATCACCTTCTACTAATGCTGTAGGTATGCCTATATAATCGATCTAAATAACCTGGAACTGTTATTTAGATAAATATTTGGAACGGCTAAAATAACAAGCTTTATTTTTTTCCTGTTATACTCAAGATAGTCTCTTTACCAAAAATGCTTTCCTGTTATCTCCACCTTTTAAATTTTTTCTGTCCTTTAAGGTATGACCCCAAATACCTCTTCCTTAATACAGTCTTTCCCAAACGCCAGTCTCCCCTTTCTGACTTTCTTTTGAATTCATTGTCATTTATTGAAAAGAACATTAGGCATATGTAAGAATCCTTTTGATTCTGTCACAGTATGACTTTGAACAAGACACCTCAATTTATCTGGGCCTGTTTCTCTCATCATACAAATCTTAACCAATGTTACAAATTTTATACAAGTTTGTTGTAACAAATATCATTTAAAAATTTACTCTCTGTAAGTAAGGTTTTTCCACTCCTCCCCAGTTCTGCTTCTGTTAAGAGTTTGCTTCAAGTATAGAAACCCATGTTTCAGCGGTAGGATTATGTGCCTTTGTGCTTAAAGTTCCGTGGTATTAAGGTTCCTCAGTAAGCCTGCATCTTACTACTTGCCCTTTCTCACTCCTCCCACCACTTGATTTTAGCCCTACAAGTTTTGTTTTGTTTTTGTTTTTGTCTGTGTGTGTGGTGTGGGGGGGGGTTCTGGTTACTGTTACTTGTTTTTTAGTTTCTTTGCACCTTACCCCTACTTTTCATCCGCTTTGCTGCACAATCTCCTCAACTTCTCCAGCTTTCCTTAGGTAACTCTTATTCAGCTAAAATGTCATGGCCACGATGGTCTTCTCTGTCCCCCTGCAAGGTTGGGTGCCTTAGATTTACTTTCTATTTCATTTGTCACACTTGTAACTTAACAAACGTTATCTGCCAGAAAAGCCTGATAGCACTGTGGTTAAGAGCTTGGGCTCTAGAGACAGCAAACCTGGTTTGAATGTTGCTTCTTCCACTTCTTAGCTGTAATAGTCCGGGCAGCTCTCATCACCTCTTTAAGCAAAAAAACAGATGTAACTCACTTGGCATATACACTGGACACATGTTGTATATTTTTAATATTATTAGTCAGCAATGGTTTGTATCACTGACTGCTGCATCCTTGGTTCCTTCCAGAATACTTGCCAAGTTATAAATAGTTATTGAATAAGTGAACAGAGTGTATGAAAAGATTAAAACATTTTCTTGTGACAAAAAAGTTTGCTTCAGATCCTTAAAGGTATTTCTATACCCATTTAAATTAAAATTATAAAAAGATATTTCTATATTCACAAAATACATGCATACAAACACACGATACACACATACACGTTCACACATTTGTGACTTCTTATAATAAGCAATATATATTACAGACATCTCTCATTTTAAAATAGTTTTTATTACTTTAAATTAAAAATATTTACACACATTGAATTTTGGGGGTGTACAGTTCTGTGAGTTTTAACACATATATAGATTTGTGTAACCAAAACCATATTTAGAATAGAGAACATTTATGTGCATCACTCCAAAAATTCCCTTTTGCTGCCCCTTTGTAGTTAAACCCTTTCTTCCCCTTTAACCTTGGCAACTATTCTTATAATTTTGTCTTTGCCAGACTGTCATGTACAAGCACACCTCATTTTATTGCATTTTGCTTTATTACGCTTCGCAGACATTGAGTTTTTTTTACAAATTGAAGGTTTAGGGCAACCTTGCCTCGAGCAGGTCTATTGGTGCCATTTTTCCAACAGCATTTACTCACTCTGTGTCTTTGTGTCACATTTTGGTAATTCTTGAAATATCTGAACCCTCCATCAGCAAAAAGATTATGACTTGCTGAAGGCTTACATGATAGTTAGCATTTTTTAGCAATAAAGTATTTTTTAATTAAGGTATGTAAATATTTTTTGAGACATAATGCTCTTGCACACTTAATAGACTACAGTGTAGTGTAACATAACTTTTACATGCCTTGAGAAGCCAAAAAATCTGTGTGATTTGCTTTGTTGTGATATTCGCTTTATTTCAGTGGTCTGGAACTGAACCCACAAGATCTCTGAGGTGTGTCTGTAAATGGAATTATACAGTATGTGACATTTTGAGAATGGGTCCTTTCACTCAGCATGATTGCATTTACATAGAAAATCTTAAGGAATCTACTAAATAGCTCCTAGCACTAATATGTGAATTTAGGAAAATTACAGGATACAAGTTCAACATTAAAAAAATCAATCATATTTTTATATACTAGTAATGAAATTTTTCTCAATTGTTCATATGTCAGGTAATTTGGATTGCATCATTAACATTGCATCATTTGACTGCTATGTTATGAGAATCTGTATCTTGTTTGAATCATATGGAGAAGGTGGATTTTTTTGCTTGTTTTGGTAGGCATATTAGTTATATACGGCTACATAACAAGTTACCCCAAACCCAGTAGCTTAAAACAGCACACATTTATTATCTCACAATTTCTGGGGGTCAGAAATCTGGGGGTGACTTAGCTGAGTGGTTCTGGCTCTGGGGCTCTCATGACGCTGCAAAGTGTTTGCCTGGGCTGCTGTCAGCGGCGGCTTGACTGGGTCTTGAGGATCCGCTTCCAAGCTCACTTACGTGGATGCTGACAGGACACTTCAGCTCCTTCACACGCCACGGGGTTTCCCCATGACGTGGCTTCCCCATGATGTGGCTTCCCCATGACGTGGCTTCCCCATGACGTGGCTTCCCTCAGATGGAGTGATCCGAGAGAGAGTGAACCCAAGACTGCAGCCAAAGTCTTTACACCCTCCAAGGTGGCAAATAATCACTTCTGCCATATTCTATCGGGCCCACAGACCAACCTTGGTACAGCGTGGGAAGGAACAACACAAGGGTGTGAATACCACGATGTGGGGTGATGGGGGGCATCTTGGAAACTGGCTACGGTATTAGGCCTTCAACCCAGTTATGTTTAGGCTGCAAGTTCCTACCTGCTTCCCATGGACAGTGTCTCCAACTCAGCTCAATTTTCAAAGCCTTTGCGATGCTATTCACATCCGTCACATGTGTGCACCACCCAGTGAGCAGTCCGGGTCCTGGGGGGTGGTCTGCCCCATAGCTCAGTTCTCAAGCTTTGGTATATAGCGTTTAGGATCATTTCATATATCAAGGGTGAGCCCACGATTTCGTCATCGCCGTATGGGACCCTTTTTTGATCTTTCTCTCCTCAATCTCCCAACGCTCTCTGGCACCCAAAGACCTCTTTCTGGTCCTTTGGCTAGAAAACAAGTATTTGATTTCTGCACTCAGCCGCACATTTCCTACAGCTGGGTCCACCTCCACATTCAAGCAGTGGGAAGATATATAGAGAGAAGAAAACAATTGGGTTTCCCCCTACACACTACAGATTGCTGTTCCTCTTGCCAGAGAGAAGGAATGCTCCTCCTCAGAGCTTTAGATGCCAGCCTGGCCACTGCCGCTGTCCCTGCTTAGCCACCGCCCAGCTGGTTTGGGACTGTGGCTTGCTTGAGGTCTTCATTGGGAAAAGAAAGAAAGAAGGTGGGAAGGTGGCAGGGGGGTGATGTAGGGAGGGAGGGAGAAGGAAGGAAGGGAGGAGGGAAGGGAGGAAGGGAGGGAGGGAGGGAGGAAGGGAGGAAGGGAGGAAGGGAGGGAGGAAGGGAGGGAGGGAGGAAGGGAGGAAGGGAGGAGGGAAGGGAGGGAGGGAGGAAGGAAGGGAGGGAGGAAGGGAGGAAGGGAGGAGGGAAGGGAGGGAGGAAGGAAGGGAGGGAGGAAGGGAGGAAGGAAGGAGGGGAGGAAGGAAGGAAGGGAGGAAGGGAGGAAGGAAGGAAGGGAGGAAGGGAGGAAGGGAGGAAGGAAGGAAGGGAGGAAGGGAGGGAGGAAGGGAGGAAGGGAGGAAGGAAGGGAGGAAGGGAGGAAGGGAGGGAGGAAGGAAGGGAGGAAGGAAGGAAAGAAGGAGGGGGGGGAGGAAGGGGGGAGGAGGAAGGGGGGAGGAGGGGGAGGAAGGGAGGAAGGGAGGAAGGGAGGAAGGGAGGGAGGAAGGAAGGGAGGGAGGGAGGAAGGGAGGAGGGAAGGGAGGAAGGGAGGAAGAGAGGGAGGAAGGAAGGGAGGGAGGAAGGGAGGAGGGAAGGGAGGAAGGGAGGGAGGAAGGAAGGGCGGGAGGAAGGGAGGAAGAGAGGAGGAAGGGAGGAGGGAGGAAGGAGGGGAGGAAGGGAGGGAGGGAGGAAGGGAGGAAGGAAGGGAGGAAGAGAGGGAGGAAGGAAGGGAGGGAGGAAGGGAGGAAGGGGGGAGGAAGGAGAGGGGAGGGAGGAAGGGGGGAGGAGGAAGGGAGGGAGGAAGGGAGGCGAGGAGGAGGGACGGGAGGGAGGGAGGAAGGGAAGGGAGGAAAGGAGAGAGGGAGGAAGGGAGAGAGGGAGGAAGGGAGGGAGGGAGGGAGGGAGGGAGGGGGGAAACCAGAGGACCTCCCCTGTTCTCTCCATACTATACGAGGCCCCACTTCTCAGCCCTCAGACCAGAAAGAGAGAGCTTCTCTTGGCACTCTTGCTCTCTATGCCACGTCCAGAGCTCTGCGATTTGAGTTGCTTTTAGTCCAGGCTGGGAGATGAGGAAGGAAACAGACAAACAACCCAGGAAATTCACCACCAGATCATTCGTAATTCAAGATCTCTTTCCTCAATCTTCCTGCTCCCATTCACTTTTCAGAGTCTTCAGATAATTTCTCCATGCATTTTGTCCAGGTTTTTATTTACATTCAGTCTAGGCTTGCCAGATAAAGTACAGGACATCCAGTATAATTTTTTTTAAAATGTTTTCTTATTTATTTATTTAGTCTATTTATTTTTGGCTGCACTGGGTCTTTGGTGCTGTGCGCAGGCTTTCTCTAGTTGCGGAGAGCCAGGGCTACTCTTCGTTGTGGTGCGCAGGCTTCTCATTGTGGTGGCTTCTCCTGTTGCAGAGCACGGGCTCTAGGTGTGCAGCCTTCAGTAATTGTGGCACATGGGCTCAGCAGTTGTGGCTTGCAGGCTCTAGAGCACGGGCTCAGTAGTTGTGGCACACGGGCTTAGTTGCTCCGTGGCATGTGGGATCTTCCCGGCCCAGGGCTCGAACCCGTGTCCCCTGCATTGGCAGGCGGATTCTTAACCACTGCACCACCAGGGAAGCCCCAGTATAATTTTTTAGTGTAAGTTTATCTCAAATATTGTGTGGGACACACACTAAAAAAATTAACTGTTTATTTGAAAATCAAATATAAATGGATGGTCTGTACTTTTATTTGCTCAGTTTGGCAATCCTAATTCACTGGGAGACTAGGTAGAGTGTCCTTACTCCATCTTTCCCAGAGAGGAACTCCGTCTTATGATTTTTAACAGCTACCTACTGTTGCCTTGTACGGAGAAACATAATGTATTTAGCCACTCCACTATCGATAGCTATTTACTCAGTTTCTAGTTTTCTTCTCTTTCAAATAATGCCACAGCAACATTCATTTATATTTATCTTTGTGTACTTTGAGTCTGTTTCTTTATGCCAAATAGGGAAGTGCCACTGCCTATCTCAAAGGGTTGTTGTGAGAATCAAATGATATAATGAGTGTGAATATGCTTAGTAAGCTGTTAAAGACTGTAGAAATAACTTCTCAGCACTTGCCTTGTACTGAATTGCAATGGACTTACGAGCATACCTGTTTAGCTTTCCTATCCAGTTAAAAAAATTCCATGTGCAGATGGATTTTTGTCTGACACAGCTTTGTAATCACCTCTACCAAGTTCTATCACAGTACTTTGCCATTAAATGACTTTAAATAAATGCTAGTTGAATTAGAGAATGAAAATTTGCCTGTTTCTTCTAACATTCTCTCCCTCCTTGTTTGTTTGTTTATTTATTGATTTATTTGGCCACGCGGCATGTGGGATCTTAGTTTCCCCTACCGGGGTTCGAACCTGCTCCCCCTGCATTGGAAGTGTGGTATCTTAACCACTGGACAGCCAGGGAAGTCCCTCCCTCCTCTTTTAGATATAGATCATTATTTATGTTTATCTTAGTTCTCTTTTCTCAATTCACCTATTTTTAAAAACTAATTTCCTAAAATCATTGATCTTCAAGTTTTCACATGTGTTTTTGCCAGGTTTCCTGGTGATTCAGATGATGAGCCAGAGCCACGAACTCCTGACCTAATGCACTGTCCCAGTAATGCAGGCATTGGCATTTTTTCTACCCTATCAGAGACTGAGGGTCAGCTGACCTTGCCTCAAACCAGGTGGGGGACTCACTCCTCCAGGATTCCCATGGTTGCAAGTGACAGAAAATTCAACTTAAATTAGCTTAAGTGTAAAGGTGGGTACACATGGCTGAGAAACCCAGAGGTAGCACTAGCTTGATCTAATGGCTCAGATGATGTCACCGACCTTCCTAGGTAAAAGCTTCACGCCTACGGGGCCCCTCCCACTCTGGATTTTCCTTCCAGATGGCAAAATGGCTGTCGCAGTTCTAGATCTTGCATCTTTAAACTGTACATTCTAGAGAAAAACATCTCTTTAAGTGACTCCTGAAGAAGAGAGAGGAATTTTCTTCTCAGAAGTTCCAGCAAACATTGTCTCTGATTCCTAGTCAAATTAGTCTGGCCAGAGGAATGGGTTACGCTGATTGGCTTAATCTCACTGGCTTAAGTCACACCAGCCCTTGGTTTGGGAGGGTCTAATTCTTCCAAACTCTGGATAAGAATGAGAAATAGTTTTTTCAGAGGACATTCAGAACACTTTTAGGAAATGGAAAGGACGCTGGGCAGCCAAACAATGCCAGATGTTTTCTATAGGATCCTTCTATGTTTCAATTTCATTTCACGTATCTACTGAAAGCTCCTTATTTTTTCTCATCTCAATAACTTTATTTCTCTGCATCAATACCAAATCCGCTTGATAGAAGCCTGCTCAATGGTAGTTCAGTTTAATGAAAATGTTTTTCTGAGTAAAGTAATTTCCTTTCAGACACAGGTGAATTGTAATTACTCATTTAAAAGAAAGAAGCAAGTCTCCTTAACCATCACCATTGAAAATCTTACCATTACCCACCTTTGCATTAAATACAAAGTGAAAATACCAACTTCCTTATCCACAGGCAGATTTAACATATGGTTGCAGGTGGTTTCTCACTTTTAAATTGAATTTAATTATAATGATTTGTCTGGGCAACAATTATCCTAAACTGAATAGGAGAGGATAACGTGCTTTTCATTAAAATGCAGACTCAATTGGGCAACTGAAAGCAGCTACCATGGCTGGGGGCAACAAATTAAAAAAAAAAAAAAATCATGGACTTAAGAAAGGCCAACAGCCAGGAAGAAATGAGTATGTTCTCTCATTCCTTGGTTCTGTTACCAATGCCTTTAAAAAATAATTAGAAACAAAAAAATAAACAAGCAAGCAGCAGCAGCAGCAGCAGAGATTTGCAAACCAGGGAGAGCATAACCTATTCCACTTTCTAAGTAGTTCCCCTGCCTGAAGCAAAAGGAGCGTGAGCTACCGATGGGAAAATTGATACAAATGAAAGGGATGGGGGTTTTAAGGCTAATCTGTTTTTTCCACTTCACCCCATTTTTTGTTGTTCACTATATCGTCTACAGTGACAGCCCACTGTAGATGGGCTGTCACTCCCCCTGTTGATAAACAGAAAATGTCTTGATCTAGCAAAGAACAGGCAAATATGGGTAACTCAGCTCCCCCAAGAGTGTGTCGATAGAAACATACCAGACAGCGGTCCTTGCTTCCAATGGGATGTCGGCTAAATGCTTCCAGGTAATTATTCTCTGGTTATCTCACAACCATAAAGTCTTTGCAAGTCTCCTCCCCCCAAATTAATCCCCTCACATAACATCCAGTGGAAAAATAGTACAGAAAGTTTACTTGAATTTATCAGGATAACATTTCATGACTTGGAAGCCAATCTGAGATAGAAATACAAGATTCTTTGTTCTTGGTCTTTGATTTTAATTTTTAATTTTAGACCTATATCATTTTTGCAATCATATTGATACCAGTGGGCAGCCAAAGCTTTAAAATATGTGCCAATATTTTAGGTCCATCTAAGAATGTTACATTGCGGGGGGGAGCTTAAGTGTACTCACGGTCAAGTGTTTAATGCATTGGCACTGAATAATTTTAATAAAAGAATACAAGGACTTCTGTTTTATGAAGAGAGGCTGTAGAGGACATCTGTTGATTTGAGCCTCCTTTCCCCCTTCTTTTGGAAAAAATTCCTCAGATTTCTGTTGGAGACTCACCCTTTGTCTCACAGCCCCTGCAGAAGGTGGGCATGTGATTCAACTTGGCCAAAGAATACACTCAAACCCCTCGGCCACAGGGATGTGATCAAGGATAAGCACCTGAAACAAGTCAGGCCAATCAGAGTGGAGCCCAGAGCATTTATCCTTCAAACTCCCCTCCAACTCCAGAGAGCGTAGGGCAGGAAGTTGCTGACAATCTTTCCTGCCACCAACTGGACACCGACAATGAAAGCAACATGAAGGAGAGAGGAAGCCAGTGTGGAGAGAGAACAGGCTCTGGTGACAGAGTTTGAGCCCTTGGATTAGTCTGTGCCAGCAGCCAGCTCTAGGCCTGTTACATAGCCAGCAAGGGCCCTTTTTACCCAAGCTAGTTTGAGTTGGATCTTCTGTCATTTGGAACCAAAAATCTCTTAAACTGATACAAATGTATTCTAGTCAAGTTATATGTATAAGACTTTTCCTTAACGGCAAGACTATTGTCCCATTAACTCTCACTATAAACCTTTCTCTAAGAAATACTTCCGGGCTTCCCTGGTGGCGCAGTGGTTGAGAATCTGCCTGCCAATGCAGGGGACACGGGTTCGAGCCCTGGTCTGGGAAGATCCCACATGCCGCGGAGCAACTGGGCCTGTGAGCCACAGCTACTGAGCCTGCGTGTCTGGAGCCTGTGCTCCGCAACAAGAGAGGCCGCGATAGTGAGAGGCCCGCGCACCGCGATGAAGAGTGGCCCCCACTCGCCGCAACTAGAGAAAGCCCTCGCACGGAAACGAAGACCCAACGCAGCCAAAAAAAAAAGAAGAAATATTTCCATCGGCTTGGAAATGAGATCAGTAACACGGCATCACAGGACCCTGTGGTCGGTCAGTCAGCAAGCACGCTGTGTTTTGCAGTTAATGGGGATTTCTCCTCTTAGTCCTATGCTGGCAGTTTGGTTTGGTTTTCATCTTTCTTTAATCTGAAGACTTGCGGTGGTTAACAGTGAGCTCCATCTGTACGTATTGCCATGTATGTGTACACCTAGTATGTTAGCACTCAGAGCTTCACATAATGTAGGACAAATTTGTTCCTCACTTCGTTGATCCTGTAAGCTCAGCCTTTGGTATAGTTTATGTGAATGAAGGTTGTTTTCATACACACATTTAGTGAGTCTGAACCTGGGCACTTTTTAGCTCGAGGGCAGGAGAAGGAAGGAGACACTGAGTGTCGCAGAGTCGTGGAAGTGACTGTCGGAGCCATTCTGCTTCCTTGGGTGATGGTAAGAGTAGTGGTTCAAAGCTGGACCTGAGCGCCTGCTTCTTGGTGCTCCGATCTGGGAAGAAGGCTGAGAGTACCTCTGCTGTGAGGCCTGGACTCAGCAGGGGAGACGGTCCCCACCAGGGCGGATACAGGCGGTTGGGGGCGGGAGGTGCTCCAGGTGTGCTGGGAAGCTGTAGCCACTCTTCTTTTTGGATCACTGGGGCAGCAACCATGGGCCCTGTCATTAGTCATTAGTGATGGATGTCATTAGTGATGGATGTGTAGGTCAGTGCAGGTAGTGGGACATGATTCCTTGTCTCATCAAACGACAGAGAGTGGAAGGGTGTGTTATCTACAGTAGCGCAATGATTTGGCTCTAGAGTAAGAGGACTGGGTTCAAATTCTTTCTTTTTATTAAGAGAATTTTTAAAAAATATATTTATTTACTTATTTGGCTGCACCGGGTCTTAATTGCGGCACATGGGATCTTCATTACTGCGTGTGGGGTCTTCGTTGCTTCGTGCAGGATCTAGTTCCCTGACCAGGGATCGAACCTGGGCCCCCTGCATTGGGAGCACAGGATCTTAACTGCTGGACCACCAGGGAAGTCTCTGGGTTCAAATCCTAAGTCAGTTTTTGCAAACTGTACGGCTTCTATATGATGGAAACAATAACAGTACCTACCACACAGGTTGTTGTGATAATTAAAGGAGATAATTCTCATGAGAGCAATTAGCACAGTACCTGGCACAAGATAAGTCTTCAGTAAATGTTAGCTTAAAAGGGTGAACAGGATATATGCTATGTGAGATTTTTCTAAAGTAAAAAAATCTTTCTGTACTCAACTTCCCTCAACTTCCATTTGCCCACGAGCCTCCCAGCAGCTGCTTACCATCTCCAAGTTCCCCTGTCACACGGTTGAAAAATGACTCTAGATCACATTGCATTTCAAATCATCCAGGAACTGTGCAGCAGGCTCAGGATCTGAAATTAACTTTGCCTTTATGTTGTTCATGCCAGTTGCTCTTCAAGTACAATTATAATCAGAAAGCTAGCACTAAAAATAGTACCAATTCTCATTTCTCCTCTCAGTGTTATCTGCTGCCATAGTGTTTCCCAGGCATGTTTATTTATCTGATTCACGACAGTGAATCTTTTCTCTTATTAGCCTGACAGCCGTAGTTGGATTCCACAGCAACACTCCGTGCAGCTGGTAAAATCTTTGTTACCGGTGAAGCCCTGGAGGCCCGGGTCGCTGTTTCCCCCCGACCCCGAGAAGCTCAGTGGAAGCGTGTATCATGGTGAGAGTCGCCTGAACACCGTTGCTGTGGAAAAAAAGAGGGGCCCAGAGTAGGGCCTTCCCTTTGACAGTTTCAGAACTCTTTTTCCTCTGAGTAGAATGACAGCGTAGCCCTCAGATTTCTCCTTGTTCTCTCTCTGCTGCTCATTTGTGCGCTGTGTGCTTTGTGTGAATTTAGTGCCAGGCAGAGGCCGGATTGACAGCTCCCAGCACATGTCGCCCCCTCTCTGGTGTCTCTCCCTCACAACTTGGCAGTAAAAGAGAGGAGTCGCTCGAGAACTCTGTCTTTTTGATTATTACATGCCAAGATGTTGACCAGTCAGGTAAATCAAAACACTGTAACACCGGAAGCATTTTACCCTGGGGTTTTGACCCCTAAAATGTCTCTTTGTCCATGACAAACCTGAAGAGTTAGACTGAGATGATTTGGGGTCTCAATGGCGTTGTTAGGTGAGCACCAGTTGATGTTAATTTGGTAATTATTCAGTTCTTTCCTCTTCCTCTCTAACAAACACCCCTTCTCCATTTAAAAAAAAAAAAAAATCATTCATCCAACCGTGAGAAGACGCAACAGGCATCCTGAGGCCACGGCTCTGTAATCTGTGAGCTCCAAATGTTGGCTGTGAAGCTGGGAAGTTTGCAGCCGAAGCTGCCAGTGAAGCAGCATCTGAGAGGGTGGGGGGCAGTGGGGAGGGGGAGGGAAGTGTATGAAGGTGGGAGGGAAGGGACAGAAAGGGAACAAAGTCAGAACAGGAATGGAAGCAAAAAAAAGCGAAGCCAACCAAACCAAACCAAGCCATTTCATATTCCAGTTCCTTCAGTCTTGGGAAAGAACAGTGTGCTGAGACTGGCCGGGCACTAGAGCAAGTGTGAGAGGCACAGAGGTTCTAGCCCTGGTGCTGCCCATCACCAGCGGTGGGATCTCCGGCCAGGCTCTGGGCTGTTGGTACCACGTGCGTACAATGGAGGACACTTACTCCTGCCCGAGACATCTCCTAGGATTGATGAGAGGCTGAAATTATACGGGAATTTATGAAACCCCCCTTTAAAAACAGAAGAGGTTAATATCAAATGTAGCATGTTATCAGTTCTTTTCCAGAGGATGTGCCTCCAACATGCCACAAGTTCCTCTGTTTCTTTTCTTTCTCAGAAAATACAATGCTTACTTGAAGGCATCTGAGGCTTTCCTTGGAATCTTCCATCGTCAAGTCACTGGCTGGCATTTTATCCTTAGCAAAGAAGTGAAGGCATGGACCCTGTTCTGCCACTCATTCACAAAGGTAAGGATGGCGTGGAGCAATTGGTCGCACGTAGCCTGCAGCCAGGCTTTCGCGCTGGAGATTACTGTCCAGTTGGCCGTCTCTCTCTGGCTAACCTCCAGGTATGACGTGGAGGGTGGTCGTCACGTCCTGCCATGTGCTGGGTGGGGAGGGGCTCAGTGTGGAAGGACATGGCTAGTGGGCTGAGGAGCTCTGTGGTCCCTCCATGTGACTTAGATTAGACCTGTAATGAAAACCATTTCCTGTAGCTTGAGGAGAGGGTGGGAATCGTCAGCATCCATACCGCTCAGTCTTAACCAAACTACGTTGCTGCCAAATGTTTGGGAAGCCCACCATTTCTGCCCTGGAGCTTGCTTGGTAAGCCTCTGGGGCTTAAGTTCCACATAAATCTTATTCAAATTAAGGATCAGGTCAGGGATTTTTATAATACTCCTTTGTCTGACTACTCAGGCAAGATTTGGGGAACCCCTATAACTCCCCTATAACTTTCTGTTCCTTGTGGCATGCTGGGACAGGGAAATATAGCATCTCCAATGTGATCCTTTTCTACCAGTCATGGCAAGAGAATGGTATGTGCATTGTAATCATTCATACTTAGTGACAGTCTTCCCTCATTGTTTTAATGTCCAAGCTCTTCATTTCTTATGCAGCATTAATTTATTGTGTGCCTGTTAAATGTATAGCACCACAAAGCCAACAGGTATTTGTTAAGTATCTTGAGGACCATGTGCTCCCAAGGGGTTTTCATTGCTGGGCCTGAGACATACGAGATATTTCTCTAAAAATATGGTACGGGACATCTTAATGCCAAATGAGTGGTAGAGAGAATAAGCCCTATAGGAGCTCAGAGGATGAGGAGATCCATGCAGACTAGCGTGGTCTAGGAAGAGTTCACAGAGGAGAGGGGACTTAAACTGGGCTTTGAATGAGTGTCAGTAGAACCTGAAAGGCACGGAGAAAGTGAAGGACATATCATATGGGGGACCCAGCGGGAACAAAGGTACAGAAGCACACTTGCGCAGGGTTGAGACTGACTCAAGAGCAGAATGGCGGTTCAGTGTAGTGGTTAAGAGCGTGGGCTTTGGAGTTAATCTGCTACCTATTATCTCTGTGACCTTGGGAAAGTTAGTGATCACCTCTTAGCATCATTTTTTGTTTGTTTTATAAAATGAAGATAATTCTTGCCTTGAGTGGGTTGTCATGCTGAGTAAATGACATAATGTGTATAAAGTCTTTAGCACAGTACCTGGCACATAGTAAGCCTTCAATAAATAGTAGTAATTATTAGTTATACTGATAATAACAGTTGGGTTGTGGAATTTATCTATTTTTTTCTGGGGAAAATGAGAAGCCACTAACGATATGTGTACAAGGATATGACATGATCAAAGCAATCTTTTTGGAAGGTGAATGAAGCAGTGGTATAAAGAATTTGCAGAGAGAGAAGAGGCTAGATGTAGGAATTCCACTAGAAAACAACTTTAACCATTCAGCCATCAATTAATGACCTTAATCATGGTAGAGACAAGGAAGAGATGGAAAGAAAAGAGACTTACATTGATTTTCACAATTGGATGTAAGGGATGAGACTGGAAAGTTTCCATGATCAGAGTGTAAGCTTCTTGAGGACAGGAGCTGTATTTTAATTCTCTTCATCCCCAGTGCTTAGTACATTGCCTGGTACACTGCAGTCATCAGTAAATGCTATTGAATGAATGAGTGAACAAGGGAGTGAGTGAATAAACGAGAAAAAGAAAAATGACTCCTAGGTCATGAGCATAGGTTGTTGAAAAAACGACAGTTGCCAATGACCAGATTCACTCCTTTCTTGGAGTCTTTTTGGTATCTATGTCATCTTTGCCCATGATACTCAAGCATAGACATTTACGTACTAAATAACACAAGGTCCTACCAGTAGATAATTGCTCCTTTCTAAGGAAATGGTTCTAACTTTAATGAGTGTGGCTAAAGGGAGAGCTTTAGTTTAGGGATTTTTGTTTGATTTTGTTTTTTAACTTGAATAGAGATTTTACATATGCAGTATGTTTTCTTTAGGATTACTAAAACTAAAACCTATGCAAGTTTTTATTTATAGAGTGGGATTAAGAGATCATCTCCATTTTTACATTTGTATAATTCTGTCCCTTTTCTCCTTTTTACAATTCACAAGAAATTGGAATAAATTGATTTGTTTCTTTAGACCAATAACTTTTGTGGAAAACTCAACTCTTTGGTTTCTGAAAATGGAGGAAGAGATTCGAATATGATCAAGAACCAGGGATTTTGCTCTTCTCCAAATGTGAATATTCACTATCGATCTGTAGGCCACAACCTGAAACTATTTTCTAAAAGATACCAACTTCCTTAGATTTAACTTCACTCAAAGGCCTTGTTCGTATTTTTCAGAGAACCAAAAAAGAGACTCAGGCACAATGACATCTGCCCATGGGACACCTAACTTTAATCCTTGATTCAGCCTTTGCAGAAATTATCATGACATTGTAAAGTTCGGTAACCCTTATTTCCTGGACATTTACTAAGATCATTTTCCCTTTCCAGTAACAAAACCGAATCAACTCCCAGACTTGTCCTGAATGAAATAGGTGAAATTTAGCCACATGACTGCATGAGCTGTTACTGAAAACAAGGTGCCCTCAGGAGCTGTTCAGCAGCGTTCACCTTTCCCTGCACATATATAATAGAAAATGATTTTGTTACCTGCAGTCTTTTTTCTGGGCCCTGAACTGTGGTAATTATGTAAGATTCCAGCTCTTTTAACTAAGATTTCTCATATAAAATTAGTATATTGTAGTAGTTTGTAGAGGGGTATAGATTTTTGATGTCACAGGGAACAAGGAAATAGAATGGCCAGAGCTGCCCTGGTGGGCAGTGGAGAAAAGACCTGGTGCCACAGACCCTCAAATGCCCAGTTTCCTAAGAAACCAATTGCAGGTATCATCATCTACACTTTCTTCCTCCTACTGCCACCACTAAAGCTGATCCTGACAGCACAGGGTTGATGTCCATGTGCTAAGAGCATGGGGCGATAGGAACAGGGAGAGCTTTCATCAGTGAAATCATTATTGACGGAGACTTGCTTATATCTGATGTTAGCACTGATCTGGGCAGTAGGTGGAACCATGAAGAAATGTAAGATGCCAGCTTTTCTGATCTCACTATAAAATGAGACCCCCCGAGGAACCCGTAGGAGCCAGCCTTGGGCTTCTACCTAGCCAAAGGTGGGATTAGGACCTGCATTTAGACTTTTTTTTTAGGAGCCAGGAACAAAAACCAACTCAAGGCAGCTTATGTGGGAAAGGGGATTTATTGTGTGAATACTAAATTATGTCACAGAGTCTAATGAGGAATTGAACACCCACTCTTCAGGAAGGGTGGGGACCAGTGTGTCTCTGGGGACCTCAGAGTAGTCATAGCCTTTCTTTCAGAGCCATACCGTTAAACAGACTCAGTTCTCAAAGATTTCCAGTCTGTGGGTTTCCATTCAATGTTTCATATTCACCACTGAGAGACAAACTTGCCCAATTTGTACCAGTATCCATTCTTGGACTAATTAATTATGGCCGCTGGGCAGAGTCAAGCAACAGAAATTTGACTCCCAGAAATCACTCCTATGGTGAGCTCGAGCAGTTCTGTGAGACGTTAATATAATAAGCATATGCTATTTATCTATTAACATCCTACTACTCTGCAATAAGCCTGGGGAATTGAGAGAGCATTCCTTAAAAATGGAGGAAACTCATCATTCCCTGGGGCATTAAAGATGGCTTCAGATCTTTGGGGAATCTCCACTATTTCCTCAAAATAATGGGTCATGGGGCTTCCCTGGTGGCGCAGTGGTTGAGAATCTGCCTGCTAATGCAGGGGACACGGGTTCGAGCCCTGGTCTGGGGGGATCCCACATGCCGCGGAGCAACTGGGCCCGTGTGCCGCAACTACTGAGCCTGCGCGTCTGGAGCCTATGCTCCGCAACAGGAGAGGCCGCGATAGTGAGAGGCCCGCGCACCGCGATGAAGAGTGACCCCCGCTTGCCACAGCTAGAGAAGGCCCTCGCACAGAAACGAAGACCCAACACAGCCAAAAATAAAAAAAAAATAAAAAAAATAAAAAAAAAAAATAATGGGTCATGAAATCCCTCATCCCTAGTTTATCAGTTATGTATATGCTGCATAACAAATAAACCCCAAACTTAGTGGCTTAAAACAACAACTGTTTTTATTTGCTCATCCTTCTCTGGGTCAGCAATTTGGGATGAGCTTAACTGCCCACTTCTACTGGTGTCATCTAGAATCACTCATGCGGCTCAGTCTCCTGGCGGCTTGAATGGTGCTGGATAGTCCAAGGTGGCTTCACTCACCTGCTGTTCGGTATCGAATTTCAGCTGGGACCCTTTCCCCCTGGTCCTTCATCCTCAAGCAAGAGAGCCAGGCTCCCTCACATGGCATCACCATGTTTCAAGAGGCATCTTGAGGCCTGGCCTTGGAAGTTCCACTATGTTACATTGCTGCATATTACTGTTCAAAGGAAATCACAAGGTCAGCCAAGACTCAAGGGTGGGGGAAATAGACTGTCTCGCTAGAAAGAATAACAAAGTCATGAGCATACAGGGATAAAAGGTTTTGTAGCCATCTTTGCAAATAATCTACCATGCTTGGGACCTACCTGCATTAAAACAAAAACAAAAAACATTCAAGCAGTTATAGCCAATATCTAGACATGGAGAAAGTTGAATGACTTGGTATTATAAAGTCCCTGTGAGAAGTTAGTAGCCAAATAAAATAAAATAAAAATAACCGGGCTTCCCTGGTGGTGCAGTGGTTGAGAATCTGCCTGCCAATGCAGGGGACACGGGTTCGAGCCCTGGTCTGGGAAGATCCCACATGCCGCGGAGCAACTGGGCCCGTGAGCCACAATTACTGAGCCTGCGCGTCTGGAGCCTGTGCTCTGCAACAAGAGAGGCCGCGATGGTGAGAGGCCCGCGCACCGCGATGAAGAGTGGCCCCCACTTGCCGCAAATAGAGAAAGCCCTCGCACAGAAACGAAGACTCAACACAGTCATAAATAAATAAATAAATAAATAAAAGAACGTGAATTTCAAAAAAAAAAAAAAAAAAAAGAAGTGGTTACTTAAGAACCATTCCTTAAAAAAAAATAAAAAATAAAAAATAGTTTAAAAAAAAAATAAAAATAACCCTTAAAATTTCTGTAATTCACAGGAAAGTTGTGAGTAATTCACATACAAAATATTGAGATAAAGGGGGCTTGGATTGTAGACCCAGTCTTGTTACTGATTTTCTGTGTAAAGTTTACAAAGCACTTAACCTCTGAGTCTCAGTTTCCCTATGGATCAAATAAGGAAATGTATAAATCACACGACTTCAATGAGAAAGAGTTCTGTGAGCTGTAAAAATGCTATATACATGAAAAAGTCATTAAAAAGAATTCAAATCATGAAATCTCATTTCCTTCTCTAGTTATGTGGTTTAAAACAAGGAATGATCTTATGCTTATGTTGCTACAAAAGATACGTTTTCACAAAAATTTTCTTTCATCTAAATGCTTTTTGATGATTTGCCAGTGAATGTAGTGCAATCTATGGTCTTTCTAAGTATACAAAAATGTGTGAAATTAAAACACCCAAGAGGAGAGTAATTGGATGTATCCATTTGGGGAAAAAAGGAAAGCGTGTGGAAAAGAAAATGAGCTTAAAAGCATAAGAGAGACTGTGTGTTTTAGACTGTGTAAGAATAATTAGGTGAGATTCCTCTGTGTGGACAGTCTTAAGAGAAAATGATTTGAAATGGTAGAGTCTGTGCCAAGCTAGGTATGAGAGCTGAACACACAGTTAACTTTAAAGAAGTAAAAGAGAAAACTTCTCTAAAATGCAACTACTAATTTCCTTAGGGAATGGGTCATGCTGAATGTAAAAACACCAAGTTTTAGCATTTCCAGAGAAAAAGGTGGTATGGAAAAATGAATTAGGACTTAGGAGAGCCTTGTGAGGCCATTTCAGCAAAGATGTGAGTATGTGAATATATTCTCCAGAATTTCCTAATCGCAGCTGGTCCCTTGCAGCATCTGTGATCCAATCCATCACATCCCCTTAGTCCATCTGACTCCAGAACACTCCCATGTATCCTTGCTGGCCAGTGTTCTACATCAGACACGCTGAACATCCATTTGTGCTGGTTTCTCACTGTCTATGCACGCTCAGCAATGGAGAGAAGGTTATCACTCTAGTGTAGGGATTGACAAACTTTGGCCCATGGGCCAAATCCTGCCCGCCTGTTTTTGTAAATAAAGTTTTATTGGAACACAGTCATGCCCATTCATTTACATATTGTCAATGGTTACTTTCATGCTACAGTGGCAGAGTTGAGTAGTTACCAGAGACCGCACGACCTGCGAAGAGGAAAATGTTGAATATTGGACCCTTTACAGAAAATGTTTGCCAACCTCTTCTCTAGTTGGTCAGTTCTGAGGCACATTCTACACGGTTCCTTCATGTGTCCCCACTTAGATGGAGACCAGTTGCCCACAGTGGTAGCCAGCACATTACATGCACTTTATGGGCTCTTTGACCTTCCTTCTCTCTCTTTCGCTACTCCCTCCCTTTTGTTTCCCAGGATCAGTTTCCAAATAAACTACCTGCACCTGGGATCTTGTCTGTAAAAGTAAACTAAGGTAGAACTCAATCCTCCTTGGTAGTTCTTTTTCATCTTATATTTATGAGACTTTGCTCCGTTATGTGACTTTGTGACTCTTCACACATACCGTGCATAAAACTGAAATACACACATAACCTATCACTGAAACAAATGTTCCATGAAATAATATTTATCTTTGCTGCCAGTAACATGTGCTTGTGTTTTCTATTCCATTTTACTCTCCTGTATTTCACTTAAAAACTAGGCTGGTCATGACCAATTAACCTGACTTCAGCACAGCCCTAGAGGTCTGTTTACAGTTTTTGAACCCATTAAGTCTGTGAGTGGCCACATCCAAACTTGCATGGGCATTGGATCCACAAGGCTTTGATCCAGACTGCCTGGCTAAAGAAAAGCAGATTAGGTATCTGGAAGATGTGAGCAGGAACTCTTATCTGTAAAGGCAGAAATGCATTGGCTTCATCCTGAGAAGAACAAAGGGAATGAAATGAGGGAATAAAGCAATGAAGAAAGGGAAAATTGCCTTTAGGATGAAGGAGGAAGATAGATGAAGAGAAAAAACCCAGTGAAAAGGTGAAGCTGCAAAGAACATTCCTTCATTTTCATGTTGTATAAAACCGCACCCATGTGGAAAAGGAACAAATAATGACATTTGAATGAATCTAGGTAGTCAGTTGAAATCCTTCCTATATTTTTATTTTTCATTTATTTATTTATTTTTTTAAACATCTTTATTGGAGTATAATTGCTTTACAATGGTGTGTTAGTTTCTGCTTTATAACAAAGTGAATCAGTTATACATATACATATGTTCCCATATCTCTTCCCTCTTGCGTCTCCCTCCCTCCCACCCTCCCTATCCCACCCCTCTAGGTGGTCACAAAGCACCGAGCTGATCTTCCAGTGCTATGCGGCTGCTTCCCACTAGCCTTCCTATATTTTTAAATGGATGTCTTCTACCAGTTATAATTTATGTCATCTTCATGTCTTTGCCCATGATTTCAGATGACCTCTTCCTGCTTAATACCATACTGTCTGGATTATTCTATCTCTCTTGATTACTCCTTTTTGGTCTCTTTTGCTGAATTCTCTTCTAATATTTGCTCTTAACTATTGATGTTTTCCAGGGATCATTTCTTTTTTTTTTTTTTAATTAATTAATTAATTAATTTATGGCTGTGTTGGGTCTCCGTTTCTGTGCAAGGGCTTTCTCTAGTTGTGGCAAGCGGGGGCCACTCCTCATCGCAGTGCGCGGGCCTCTCACTATCGTGGCCTCTGTTGTTGCGGAGCACAGGCTCCAGATGCGCAGGCTCAGTAATTGTGGCTCACGGGCCCAGTTGCTCCGCGGCATGTGGGATCTTCCCAGACCAGGGCTCGAACCCGTGTCCCCTGCATTGGCAGGCAGACTCTCAATCACTGCGCCACCAGGGAAGCCCCAGGGATCATTTCTTAACTTTCCACTTTTTTTCATGCTACACATTTTCCTTAATCAATTTCACCTACTCTCATGGTTTAATGACCATTTCTGTGCTCCTAGTCTTCAAAATAAATACCTTCAGCCTCAATCCCTTCATCCCCAGGCTTATTTAGCCAACTGCCTACTAAATATCTAGACCACAGATTTAATATATTCTAACTGAGCTCATCATCTGTAATGTTGGCCAAGTCTCCTTCTTCCCCTCTTCCCTGTCTAGTATTAGTGCAGTCACCTAGAACAGAAGTTTGAGAGCCTTCCTGAACCCCTCCATCCAAGTGGTTATATGTCCTAAATATTTTTAAAGTTATTCTCCTCTTCTATTTCTATTGCCATTGTCCTAATTTTGTTTCATCATCTCTCCTTTGTATTATTGAAATAATCCATCTATTGATCTCCCTGATCCTAGTCTTTACTCTTTCAATTCTTTCTTTACAAAGCCACAGGGTCATCTTCTAAAATACCCCAGTCAGGGTTTGGATCAGGGAAACAGAAACCACGTGAAGTATTTTAAGCAGGGATGGATTTAATACTGCTAAATGATGCTTATAAAACATTGGAAAAATTGTAGGACTGTAGGTCAGAGAAGGTTGTCAGTGGCTCTGAAGTTTGCCAATAGGTCTACAATGTGACAGTAAGCTTTTTGGGGATGAGGAAGCAGCTATTTTTGCCCTGGTTAAGGACTTCAGAAAACCACTGCTGAAGCTCATAGCTGTTTGTAGCACCAAAGTAGGTACTGAACATGCAGCAGAACATTGAGAACAACCTAAAGTCTGCTGAAGCTCACACATTTGCCTGCAACTATTGGAGGAGTAATGGTGGCCTTTGATTTCCTTCTACATTCCAAATCAGGCAGGATTCTAAATTGGTGGACTTGAAACTGGAATGCTGCTGACAAGAGATCCAGGAAATGTATTCCCAGATTTCCAATTCCTGAGAGACAAGAGAGAGCGTAGAAGGAGTGGGAATGGCTCTGAGGACTATAGTTTATCCGGTACAGTCTCCCTCTATCACGGGTGAGATAAAATCCAAACCACTCAACCATGACAAACCGTATCCTGCATGAGCCAGTGCCTTCCTCCTTCTCCAATCACCTCCCTCTGCCTCTCTGTCTTACTGGGTGCCGACCTTCTTGAATTACTTAACTTGGAATTTCATGTCTCGTACCAGATCGGGAAGTTTTCCTACCCTCCCGCAGTAGCCTTCTTGGCAAAATTCTATTTATTCCTAAGATCCCAATGCAAAGATTTCTTCTTCTGTGAAATTTCCTTGATTATCCTTAATAGAGTTGGCCCTCTCTTGTACCAGCGCTGTGCCTTGCACTCACTTCTTTATTTAGTAGCTGCAGTATTCACTTATGTGCTGCCTCCTCTGTTACACTTTGAGTTCCTTAATTGTTTTTCTTAGCCTTATCTCCCTAGTGCCCTGCCTAGTGTTTGGCTTATAATAGGTGCTCAATTCACATGGAATAAATGAATGAATAAAAGCTTCTATAAGGTACCGTGCCTTGATGCCATAGCATCAGTAAAATTGCTTACAAGAGATATAAGGAACCAGGCCCCTTGTAATAGAGATACTATTTGCTAAATTCTACCCTATGGAAAACAGGGTTATATAGGTAGGTTCCAGCTGTGTTCTGATTCACAGCCTATGTTCCTTGTGATATCTAAGCAATTATTCAGCATCTGCCTGTAAGTTTATATACCAAATATCTTTTGAAAAGGATTCTGAATCTGGAAATGGTGTTGGAACTTGGCTGGATACAATTCAGCTTTAAATATATATATATAATATATATATTATATATATATATTCATCTAGAATGCCTGCTTGCTTTGATAAACTGTGAGCTTTTGAAGAAGGAAGTGGGGATGGGATTGGGGAAGGGAAAAGGGAAAGCTGGCCATCTTTCTGAACAGAGAATGAGGAGGAGTGAATTGGTTTCCTAGGAGATAAGGCTCTTCTTTATTTAAAGTTTTTCCACAGAAAGATTTCTGTATTGGTATCTTCTTCTTAGTCATAAGGAGTTCACCATCAGAGACGCTGCTCAGAATTGCTTTCAATCAGCAGCTGCCAAAGGTGAGCCTAATCGTCTGGTCTTTGCTCCTTATTTTCTCTCCTGGAGCCTAATAAACATAACTAATAATACTGACTGCAATCGACATTTTAGTTACTTAGTCACCTATCACTAGCACAGGAGCCTTTAACATTAGCTCCACTGGGAGAGCAGAAGCTCATCCCCCTCCGTATGATCTCGCAAACAGTTGCCCCACGCCCTGCCACCTGAGTCACTTTCTCCCAACCATGTTTTCTCAGATTCCCTGAAAGGAAGGGAGCACAATAATCTCTCAGCTCAAAGACTTTAATATCAGTAACATTTCTCTTCCAAGGCATTTTTTGGCTTCAGAATCATTAAAAGTAACTCTTTATCAAAGAAGAGATCGCGACCCCACCTCCCTGTGTACGTGCAATCAGGCAGAGCCAGATTCCTTTGCATACAGCTTTTATTTATCTGGTCAGTTGGAGGTAGTTGAGATAGTCTAAGGTAAACTGTGCAGCAGTTAGAGGTTACCCCATCCCGCATTTCAGAATTTCCCCATCTCTGGTGATGACAACTCTTCCCAAAGGTCAAAGACAGTCTGTACCAACAGCCCTAAAGTATTGCACTGCAGTAAACACGTTCCCAAGTGTCTGTCCAGCTCATATCTCTCTTCTCTGAGGGCAGTCACCCTCCTACTCCCTCAAGATGGGACCCCACTCTTTACCTGTGTTCTATAAGTATCTGAGCTTCTGGTATCCATTGATTCAACCAAGGTAGATTTCTAACTCAAGCAGGGCTAGGTAATTCTTCCTCCCAGTGAGTTTAAATTGAGAACAAAAATTGCTGGTTTCTCTCTGAGCTGGCTCCGTGAATGGAGAAGATGTCAAGAGCTGTAGAGTAGTCATGCAGGAGGCTGAGAGAAAGAGAGAGAGAGAGAGGCTGGGTTGAGGTGGGAACATTGAGTGCCGCTCATACAAATCCTTCAGTGACTGCATTGTAGTTGTTGCTGGTATTTCGTTTCAGAGTCAACTGAAAACTGAAGATGGAGAGGGTCCTTGGAGAGAAAAGGATGTGTTTAGTACAAGCCTTGCTGAACTCCTCCTACTCCTTTGTGTTTTTTTGGACCTTGGAATAATAAACCAGTACTTGACAGCATCTACCTTAGAAAAAGCATATCAAGCAGGATAATGTCGGGACCCCTGGTGTAGAAAATTTGGTGAGGAAGCTGTACCATTTAGTTCCCCTCAAAGCCCTGGCCGCCTCCTTAACCCAGAAAACATGTAGTCTGCCGGCAGGGTCTGCTCAGGGTCGATTTGAGGTATTTATAACCCAACACTTGCCATGGAAATGAGTATTTCCTGCGAACGCGGTGGGATTCCTGCAGTTTTCCCAGTCGAGAGGAAACGCAAGCTTTCTTTTTCCTGGGCTTTGCAGCCTCTCCCCTCACCCTATCCTCTCCGCCTCCCTGTTGCCCCTGTGCTGCCTCTAGTCTTCCAAGAGGTCAAGACTGCAGTGATGTTAGTTATTTTTGTTCTTCATTGTGGAAGCTGTGTCACAGCTAGAGCCACTAGAAGCACATTCCCAGGGACTGCTCAGGGGCCACCTGGGTCTGCGTGCCCTTTGGCTTCTGTTGGGTGTGCCTTCAGGACCAGGATCACATCTGCAAGAGTGCAGGTCCCCTCATCTAACTGCTGCACTGTCTTCTTTTACTCCGTGCTCTTCCCTTCCGCCCCCAAGCTGCCATCTGTCTGTTAACCCAGAGTCCACCTTCAGCACTTCTGGCTCCTCCAAATGGCCACCCTTGCTCAGTGTCTGACTTCTTTCCTGGCCTTTTTCCTTTCTCCCCTCCCCTCCCTTTTCTTTGATGCATGGTGATCGGGGTAGAGCTGTCCATCCACAATTTGCCTCAGAGTTTCTGCTACTGGCCCTCCAGGGCAAAAACTTTAAGGAGGGAAGAGTGAAAATTGCCCTGTTTGCCAGGATCTCAAGGGTGGGACAGGGAGAACTTGGCAATACGGCCAGGAGCACCCAACACCTCAACTGTGGACTGTTTGGGCAGGGAATGAACGCTGAGATTAGAACATGTAGCAATAGCTTCAGAGCCAGGATACTGATCTTTTAGTGATGCTGGAGATGGGCCATGTATGAACATTTACAGAGAATTCAGGAGAGCTGGTGTAATTTGTTAATACCAGAGAACAAACGGTATAAAAATTATGCTAATTTTAGTAATTTATGAGACTGGCTTACCCTGTATAACTAATTACCGCACGCACCACAGCTATCATGCACATCATTAATAGGTGTCAGATGAATGTTATTGTAGGTTTCATTTGATCACTAAGTGCTAAGTCCCATAGATGCGTGCTGTCTTCTTGCCTGACACTGGCCTCTGCTCACCACCTTCAACAATTAGGAGAAGCACTACTGGAGACTGCGTTAGGACAGGGAACTCAATCTGCTCTTTTTGCAAGAGCGCATGAACATGGTAACACCATTATTTATTTATTTAACAGTGTTTTTATTTTTGAAAATGATACGGTTGCAACTACTATGTGGGTTTTTTTTTCTGGATTTCATTGAAAAGATCAAGATTGACCTCTGTTCCATTCTTCTAGTGCTGTGCTGTTTACTATCCACATGTGGCTATTTAAATTAATGACATTAATTCCTCAGGAATGCTAGTCACATTTCAGGGGGTCAGTAGCCTCATGGGGCTGGTGGCTATCTACCACACAGTGCATATAGAGAACATTTCCGTCACTGCAGAGAGTTCTGTTGGGCAATGCCGCCGGCAGCTTGGCGGTGGTGAAAGTGAGGTCTGTCTGTCATGGAATGACTAGGTCAGCTGGCTCTGAATTTTCTGTATAGAGGCGGGGACCGGGAAGCTCAGGGCCCCAGCTGTGAAGGAGGTGACAGTGAGTGACAGAGAGCAGTAGACTCTCCCATGATGAAGCTTCACTAGCTTCAGGGAGCTCAGGCGGGGCTGGGGCTGGAGGGGCTCTCTCAGACAGGGAGCTCCCATCACTGCTCCTGGGAGGGACTGTTGCCTTGTGCAGTGGGACACAGAGCAGTTACATCCAAATCAGCCCAATCTAACAGTCTTACACTAGCTGGAATATTATTCAATAGAAATTTGCAGAGTTAATGAATGATACAGCAGGCAGCAGATTTTTATAATGTCAACAACTTTCATGAACACAGAGCTTAACAGTTTATATACCTCTTTAATGTGTTCTTTCGTTTGATCCTCATAACGATGTAAAGTGTGTAAGAAACCTGTGATCTTCCTCTTGTTGATGAGAGAGTCAGGGCTCAGAGGGATAAGACGTTTTCTCAGGGTCACCCAGCTAGTAAGTCACAGGGTTGTGACTCAAATTCAGGGTTTAGGACCCTAAATGACATGTTCCATGGCAATGCATGGCCTTTCAGGTGCCTTTCCAGTAAGGGTATTTCTAGCAGCAGGCTGCTGATGTGGTAGGATTCAAGGATGCCTTTGACACTTAGGGTTTCCCAGGGACCAGTTGATTCAACTTTGGTAGGTTTTTTAAGTTGTCAGCTTGATACATGATTTTTATTGTTCACGTTTGCCTGAATTTATGCTTTCAGGCTTTCACAGGCAGACTGCCTGGCATTCTGAAGCAGCAGCTTTCACACTGTGTCCCACCAATGCCAACAGCTCCATGGAGGGGCCGCAGAGGCTGCCATGGGGGTGGGACCCAGTGGGGCGGCCTTGTGTTTGGGCTCTGGGCTGTTCAGAGCTGATACGCTTTCAACTATTTTTATATATTTGACATTCCACAGAAAAATTTCACTTGAAAAAAGGTTCTCTTGCTCCCCATTAGAAGAAGAATCACTGTTCTAAGGCATTTTTGTGGCAGCCTGTTTCCTGTGACAAGAAAGTGGGGCAAGCTGAACCCTGTGTGCCCAGGCATCATCCAGGCCCAGGATTCATCTGCGGACCAACACTTTCTTTCTAGTTAGAAACAACCGCTAGTAGTTCAGTGTCCCGCAGCCTACAGAGCCAGCCCTAAGGCAGGGCAGGAGACAGAGGGTCCCTGTGCTGGGACCAGAGGGCCCCTGCTTGTCTGATGGAGCTGCCATATCGTCTTATTCTGCCACTGGCTCTCACTGTCTTCTCAGTCAAGATTCCTCTTCGCTGCCTGAGCACACAGCATCTGCCGAATCCTCCCTCTATGACTTGACACTGGGTCCTAAGGGCTTGTTGGCCTTTGCCAGAAGCAGCTGCCAGATTGCCTCAACTCAGAGACCCCAATCCTGGCCTCATCTGGACAGCCGGATTCTGTGGTTGTTCACCTATCTGTAACGCAAGGAACTTTCAAGAAGGTCAGACAATTCCCCGACATCAGCTTTTAAGATTCCTTGTTCCTCCCTTGAATGTGAATACACTAAAATTGATTGAATAAGCCTGGAGTTTTGCATTATAATTCTGCCCCTGCCTAATGTTTACCGTGTAATTAATCTTAAAGCTCTTAATTTTTCAGTGATGGATTTGAATAAGCATGATGCTGCCGTCAGCGCAAAGAGGGGAAATGAGGTGTGTCACATGGGACCTGGAAAGTAAGGTTAACTTGTGACAGTAAACCTCCAAAAAGCCACGCAGAGTGGATGAGATCAGCCATCCTTAAAATTTACACACCTTGAGGAATCATCAAGAACTTGGTGCCCGGAGGACAGCACTGTAGTATATAGAGCAAGACTAGGGTATGGTCTCAGGAAGATGAAATGGTACCACGATTTTTGAAAGTGTAACCCACACCATTCCTGGAAACAGATGAACAGCTGAATCATATTCTGCAGTAATAACAAGGTCAGAGCACTGACCTGACCATACGTCGGGCATATATATCTTGTACGTTGTAATCATATGGTGTTGAGATGAGGTCAGAAGCCTACAGAGGGATCTTAAGTCTCCAACACTGTCCAAAGAACCTGGGATCTAGGCACCGGACCTAAGGCATAGGAATACTTTTGTCTCTGGGAGAGGTGCACTCTCTGATAAGGTAGTAAAGGTTTATCTGGCTTTCCTAGAGCCTGGGTGAATGTGTCGGACTGCACAAATGGGATTTGTTGTAAGATATGTGGGAGAACTGGTAGGTGGTGTACAGTCAGGACACCTGGGTAACCCTCACTGGCTGGAGGCCTTTCACGCCACTTAGCTTCCAGGTGCGTGATTTAGCACTTCAGGCTTTACTTCTTTTTCCACTGGCACTTGTTCCTTTCTGCCGAACTAACTCGTCTCCATTTTTTTCTATATTGCTTCTACTAAAATATTGTTTCTTATGTTTTAAGGCTTTTACTTATTCTCTCTCTCTGTCCATATGTTTCATATTGAAAATCTCAAGGAGAAATGAGCTTAAGTTGCCATACAATCAGTGTAAGGCCAACTCGTGGACCTTTAGATGGTGGCCCTTCTAGATGGTGTTCCATCAAATGGAACAAAGGATGGAAATCTGTTGACAAGGAAAATTTCAAAAGGCAAGACTTTGGAGGCTTCTTTTTTTTTTTTTTTTTAATTATTTATTTATTTATTTATTTATTTATAACTGTGTTGGGTCTTCGTTTCTGTGCGAGGGCTTTCTCTAGTTGCGGCAAGCGGGGGCCTCTCTTCATCGCGGTGCGCCGGCCTCTCACTATCGCGGCCTCCCTTGTTGCGGAGCACAGGCTCCAGACGCGCAGGCTCAGTAGTTGTGACTCACGGGCCCAGCCGCTCTGCGGCATGTGGGATCCTCCCAGACCAGGGCTCGAACCCGCGTCCCCTGCATTAGCAGGCAGACTCTCAACCACTGCGCCACCAGGGAAGCCCCTGGAGGCTTCTTTGAAGGGTAGTAAAATCACAGGCACCTGGTAGAATCTGACCAGTATAGTGAATTATTCCCCACGACTGTCCTACCAACTTTGTTCCGATTCACACTCACCAAATAGTTTAAGGCTTATTAATTTAGTCTGCCAGATGTTCTGACACTAAGGTTTTCTGGTTAGTGGACACAGATACTGTAATCAATGGGAAGAAATGTCCCAAATTTAAATTAATAAATTGACATTTTGGTTTATGTGATGGTTAATTTTGTGTGCCAGATGTTTGGTCAAACATTATTCTGGATGTTTCTGTGAAGGTGTTTTTCCATGAGATTTACATTTAAATTGGTGGACTCTGAATGAAGCAGACTGCCCTCATAATGTGGGTGGGCCTCATCTAATCAGCTGAAGGTCTGAATAAAACAGAAGACTGACCTTTCCCCAGGCAAGGAGTTCTACCAGCAGGCAGCCTTAGGACTTGAACTCGACATGGTCTCTTCCTGGGTTTCCAGCCTGACAGTTCACCCTTCAGATTGCCTCCATAATCACGTGAGCCAGTTCCTTAAAACAAATCTCTATTTATATACACACCCTATTGGATTTGTTCCTCTGGAGAACCCTGACAGTTATTTAGAGTGTCTTGTGAGTTTGTTTAACATGGGTCAGTTCTCCTGAGTTCATTCTACTGTCGAGCCTCTAAAAACTCACATTTCTCAAGTAGTTGTCATCTTGAGTTAAAAGTTTCAGTTTTTTGCTCTCTAACTACATTGATCTCTTTCTGAGACATTCAGTGATTTGTTTAATGCTTATTGAAACTTCTTAAGATTCTTAGATTTAAGTTTCCATAGCACTGTAGGGTGACATTCACATGAATCTCCAAATAAGTTTTAAAGGACAAATAGACACTGTGGCTCAGGGTATTAGTTATTCGTCAAGGTTGAACCCAGCAGGCTACATGTTGCATATGGGCAGCAAGGACCAGGGGGACAGGGGACAGGTGTCTCCAAAGTGTTGGTTATTCTATTCCTTTCCTATTGTTGCTTTAACAAATTACCACAGAGCTAGTGGTTTAGAACAACACAAATTTACTATCTTATAGTTCTGAAGGTCAGAAACCTGAAATGAGTCTCATGGGTCTAAAATCAAGGTGTCAGCAAGTCACCATTCCTTCTAGAGCCTCGAGGGAAGAGTTCCTTTTCTTGCCCTTTCCACCTTCCAGAGGCTGCCCACATTCCTTGGCTCTTGGCCCCCTTCCGGTTAGCAATTGCGTCACTCTGACATCTGCTTCCACTGTCACATCTCCTCCTCTGACTTACTCTCCTGCCTCCCTCTTTCACTTACAAGAACTTTTGTGATTACACTGGCCCACCCAGATAATCCAGAATAATCTCTCCATCTCAAGATCCTTAACTTACTCACATTTGCAAGGTGCCTTCTGTCATATAAGGTTAACATATTTACAGGTTCTGGAGATTGGATATAGACTTTGGGGTGGTGGGGGTATGAATCTGTTTCCCATAGTTATATTATTTTCTGATTGCGTACTTTTATAAGCATTTAGGGGTTATAGTGTGGCAGGACTCTAAAAATTGAAAATAAAGAAAATAGAGTCATTTAGAGTCACATTTAAAAATCAACACATAACTTACAATAAAGGTAGAGAAAATCATCTGAAGAAGATGAAATTACTTGTAGGCAAGCATGCCTTTGCTGTAACGTCTTTAATGTCTTAATATCACTGATAGAATTAAATAAAATTAAAGAAAAAGGACAATAACATAAGTATATATTGGCAGTGCCCACCCAAGCACTAAAAAGGAAAAGGGAGACTCAGATACTGTTATTTGATTATTTCAGTTCTCATGGTAAGCGTGTCCCTGAAGGGTGAATGATACAGGGCTTTAGTCCTTGCATTCCAAGTACACTAGGCCCACTGACAAGTGTGTCCCTATGGTAAGACTGTATATCAGGCTAAGGAATTTGGTCAGTGAATCCTAAACTGTATCTGTAGAATAATATCGTTCCATGAGATATTGACGTGTTCTGTAAAGACGGGAGCCAAATTTATTCTAGAAAACTGCCTATCTGAGCTCACAACTCCACAGTGTACATCTGCAGATCAAAGGAAATGTGCAGTTATGAAAGCTGTTTTCCTTGGTTTAATCCAGCGTTTCTCAACTTCACTTGATTACTGAACCTTCTGTTGTTGTTGAAAGATCTATTAAAATGTCTCACAGCACACAGCACATTTTGGGAAAGGATGCATTAAAGGCTTGATTTATCTACCTCCTGTTGTTTTGAGTCCATGCTCATGAAGCCTCCTTTTGATTTCCATGTGGTTGGACCACAAGGCAAAAAAAAGAAAAAAAAAAAAAGTTTTGATCAAGCCATCATGATATTTCTTGAGCGTGTGGTGTTATATTTCTCACTGTAAATTAACACATCAGCCTTTTGATGTTTACTTTTGTCTCATGTGCCTTTTAGTTACTTAGTGTGAATTGATCTCTTTGTCACCCAAACTTCCATTTACTTTTTATTTATTTATTTATTTTATTTATTTATTTTTGGCTGCATTGGATCTTCCTTGTTGCGTGCATGCTTTCTCTAGTTGCGGTGAGCAGGGGCTACTCTTTGTTGCGGTGCGCGGGCTTCTCATTGCGGTGGCTTCTCTTGTTACGGAGCATGGGCTCTAGGCACGCGGGCTTCTGTAGTTGTGGCTTGCGGACTCTAGAGCGCAGGCTCAGTAGTTGTGGCGCATGGGCTTCGTTGCTCCACGGCATGTGGGAACTTCCCGGACCAGGGCTTGAACCCTTGTCCCCTGCATTGGCAGGCGGATTCTTAACCACTGCGCCACCAGGGAAGGCCTCCATTTACTTTTAAATGCCTGTCTACTCACCAATATCTACAAAAGAAAGGGAAACCAGAACTTTACTGTTAGAGTGATGGGTGGAAAATAGTAATGAGTTCTGGACTCCAAGTGCTTGTCCTGGTGGCCTGACATCATGAGAATTGCCTGGACTGCTTTGAGAGACGGTTGGATCTTGAAGCTAAGCATCAAAATGAAGGCCTAAGATTACCACATACTTCTGTCCATAAACAATCACTTCAATTTTTTTCCTATCAACTAACTGATGGATAGTAGTATCAATCTATTATACACGGTCACTACAAAGTGTATTCATCCTCCTGACCATAAAAGGGTCCTCCAAAGCTAGGAGAGAATATGGCGTCAAGGAGGGCCAAAGACAGATCCAGAATAGCATGTAGTTTGATTTTAAAAATCAACCTGTGATACAAAGATCTTTTATAAGAGCCAGTTAATGTTAGAACCATGAGTTTTCCTCTTATTGCACTCAGCTGCAGTTAGACTGTCATATGTATTGTGATTTGTATTAAAATCCTCAATAGCTCAGAAGAGAAAGAAAGCTTTGAGAAAGTTCATGTAAAAGTGATTACTCAAGTATCAGATTGAGTATCAGTGATACTCAAGTATCAGATTATGAGAATCATGAAGAAAGATGAAGAGATAGAGAATCAGTTGGCCTTTTTAGAAAATGATAACATAATTATCGTAGAAAAATATAATAAACTTCTATAATTCATTCAAAATTAATACATTTAAACCAACAAAGTTCATGGTAAATAAAACCTTGTAATAGCCTTATAGGCTTTATTCTTGCCATCCTTCCTCCTTTGTGTCCTCAGTTTACTCAAGCATGGTTTCCCACACCAATGTACTGTGGCTCCCCAGACCCCTGCATCTTCCAGTGGTTCTTAAGTAGCTCCTCATGGGGTAAAGAGTGCAGATTTAGTCTCCATCTGCTTCTTAGGACCTGACATTTAAGAATTTCCCTTCGCACAGGTCTATCCTGTCAGAGGCTTACAGTTCCTCTAATTCTTGGCTAAACTTTGCCCTAGCTCTCATCCAATGAGAAAAAAAAGACGTCACCTCCACCTTTTTGGCATGAGAGAGGTGCTTGAGCAGGAAATTGTACAGGGTGTAGTCCTGTGGACCAAGAGTTGTAGAAAAAAGTGGAAGGACACAAGATCTGAATTAGATCAAAGAGAAAGACTACTTCCCTAAGAAATATTTTCTTTACATTTGTTGTCATTTGGGCATAAAAAAGTTGAATTTTAATGTTGCATTAATAAGATTTTTTTCATTTATTTTTATTTCAGAAAGTGCAATTAAACACAAGGAAATCTGCATGTGATTTTAATAGCCCCAAATTATAATATAATTATTAAATATTAATATCAAGTTTTTGCAAAATTTCAAAATATATAAACAGTCAAATGACCCTGTACCAACAGACATGTGGTACAAAAAAAGCCATACTTTAAAATATTTTTATTAGATTTATTTAGTAGAGCCTTTCTTACTGTGATCTAGACATACATTGAAGCAATCTTTGAAAATTCAGTTAAAGTTGTAGCTTTGAAAATTGAACTTCTCTTATTAACCTTAGAAGTGACTATGTAAATGGCTTTAAGTGTTTACAATTCTCCTTCCTCCTTTCCAGATAAGAAAAGGACTATGGCATCAAAGGTTACACTTCATTTCGGAAGGCTCAAGAAAATCTTACAGAGAAAATTTCTTCCTAAATCTAAATTTCTGAGTCTACAACTCTTTCCTTCCTCTTCCCAGGAATTAGTACTAACCTTTCTTTGCCTTGGTGATGGTTATCAGAGACATATATTAAATTCTTTCAACCTTGTTTATAGAGCTTTTGGAGAAACTCAGGGAACATGTGTGGCTTGATATCGGCATTTTTTCTAGGAGTTCTGAATACTGGATTAGAATAGTATGGTTGCATTTGCATTAATTTTGGTTCTTCAGTAAAGCTTCATTTATTGAGAGCTGTGCTATCCAGTGTGGTAGTCATCAGCCAAGTGTGTCCATTGAGCACTTGAAATGCGGCTGGTATGAGTTGAGATGTGCCATAGTGTAACACATACCAGATTTCATAGGCTTAGTACAAATGCAATGTGATAAAATGTCATTAATAATTTTATGTTGATTATATATTGAAGTGCTAATGTAGTGTTTTGAATATGTTGGGTTAAATTATATTTATTATTGGAATTAATTTTACTCTTTTAAAAACTCTTTTAATGTATCTGCTACAGAACTTAAAATTACATGGGTGCTTCCACTGGTGGCTCACATTTTTGTTTCTGCTGAGCAGTGGTGATCTAGAGCCATTGTGCAAAGAAGGATTTTACATGTTTATATTTTCCAGATACATTTAAACATTAAAATGTTCCCTGTGTCAATTATTTTTGTGAAAGTCTTCTTAAATGTACTATACTTCTGCATCTTCTTAATTAGAAAAAGCAACTTAATATAGCATTTTCTTCATGAGTCAATACCATCATTATGGAGCTTAATTTTTTTTATGTTGTGTTTTATTGTTGCCCCTATGAGTGAGTGAACCTTATAGGGCTATTGCTCTCACTTAATATGGCCCCTGGTTCATGTACGATTATAGTCAGGAGTTTGGCTGTATTTTCGCCAATGTTTGTTATTGCTTCTTAAGAATACCTTTATGCCCTTTCTAATGCAACCTGTATGTCCTTTATAATTTAAGAAAACTTAACAGTTTTCTAGAAAAAGCAGGCAAGCAGCTTATGAAATCTGTAAGCTTTTACAGAACTGTAGGTCTTAGGGCCCATGGTAGGCTCTGCTTCTTCTGTAGATAAGGTCCATGGGTTTTATTACAGCTGGTTTTCTTGCAAGGCACAGATCTTTTTTGCTTCTGGATTAGAGGTTATGGATGAGATATCTGTGGCTGCCAGAAGTCTTCCTACTAATCTATTACCTGAAGTGTGGCATTTTCAGATGACATTAGAATTTATGTATGCAATTGTTGAGATAGGTATATAAAAATATATAAGGGATTGATAGGCAATAGCTAGAATTTTTCTGTTGACTCCTGTTTTGTTTTTTTTTTTTGTTTTTTGTTTTTGTTTAAGACAGTGTTGTGGGTTCATGCCACAGCTGCTATGTTCAAGTGTGGCTAAGCAGGCAAAGGTGGAAGGAACTATGCTCATGTGAAATTTCAACCTGTTAGCAGATGTAGCCTATTGTTGTTTAGCTATTCACCTGAAGTCTTTCCCCACATTCCTTACAGGTGCAGCTAGGGCTGTTTTGTGTGTTGCTGCTGTTTCCCAGTAGTCCAAAGCTCTGTTGCATTGCTTGATGCTGTGTTTCGATGTGTGCTGATAGCATTTATCCTGCTCTCCTTGCCTGTGATTTTTCCGACATCAGCTTTCAGATATAATAGCCCCTTGAGTCTCCTGCTGTCTTCTATTCTCTGCATACACACATTCCAGGGGCACATCAATATGAGGATTATTTCAGTGCCAAGACTGACAGTATTCCTTATGATGCTGGTGAGAGATCTGATTTTTAAGTTAACATTCTTAGATCTGGGAGACGGTATTGTTCCCTAACGCATAGACATCTTTTATAACCCATATAACATCATATTATAAACATCTATTTATTGGTAAGTTCTATCATTTGAGTGAAGGATTCTAGGATGCCTTGTGCTGCCCTTGTAATATTGTAGGTGTTTTATTGTACCTGTTGCTGAACTGAACTGAACTGATGAAACTGCTCAAGAGTCTCTGTAAGGTGTGTGCAAACGATGCAGAGCTTTCAGCAAAACAAGTTCAGAATGCATTCTTGCTTATGGACCCTCAGTTTGTAATGCAGAGTAAGAGAGTAATGCTGGGTTACCTCTAAGCTTGGTCTATCAGGTTCATAAAAGACATAATGGCATTTTTCATGTACTTCTCTACTTCTTAGTCGATAACTCAGCAGTAAATGGCTTCTTTAGGCTTACACCAGCTCATTGTTCTTTCTTGACTCTAAAGAATTTCATGATAAATCCATGCCAATTGCTTCATTACCTCTCCATGGCATTTGATGATGCCTGTAACCTAGACATTACCCTTCAATCTGGATACTTTGAAAAGGTTGTACAGAGTAGAGCATGGCACTACTCTCTTTTATTGGTGATATGGAACAGGTTAGATAGGACACTGTCTATGATTAGGTGACTGCATAAGTCAACACTGCTGCATAAAAAATAATGCCAAAATGTCCAGTTGCTCATAATAACAAATATTTATTTTCTTAATCATGTGTCTGTGGGTCAGTAGGGTTTCAGCTGGGGTCTGGCTGAACATGGTTGAGCTCAGCTGGGCTTGGCTTCAGGCTCAAGACTGGATGTAGATCTACTTCATGCTTCTTTATTTTAGGACCAATCACCATCCAAGGTATGCTCTTCTGATGATGGATCACAAGGGTACAAGATCCAAGCCAGATCATGAGAATACATTTAAAGCCCCTGCTAATGTATCACTGGATAAAGTAAGTCACACAGCCAAGCCCAACATCAGTGGGGCAAAGAAATATACTCTTGCTACTCTAGGGAGAGGCACCACAAAGCCACATTATACAGATATTTCCAGCTATTGTTGTATGAAGAGGACAGTGAGACCTCTCTGCAAAACAAAATCAAATATAAAACTGGATAAAATTGTCAATAACAACCATTTCAAGGCTATGGAAATTGAGCAAAAGGAGATAATAATTGAGAAGGATTTATTCCTGAAAAAATCTGCAAGAATTTTGGGTAAGAGCTGTGGGAATATGCACCTTTTCTGCTTGGAGATGCTTCCCCAGCCCATACTGGTTGGTGAAAGCTGTAGTTTACCAGGGTAGTGCTGGCTGTGAATACCAGCAGTTTTGCTTCCTGAGTGGGCAGACTCAACTTGAGGCTGAAGACAAAAATCCCATGGCTTTGTCATCTAAAAGTGGCAAACTCAGTAGGAATCAAACGGGAAAAACCTACAGCTTTTCTGGCCTGAAGCTCTGGTTCTATCTGGGGCAAGTGATGGACCAGCTGGTAACTTAATGGGGAGATCTTGGAAGTGAGAAAGCCGTTAAAAGGACTCCATAAGCTTTCCACACATTCCTGGCTGACTGGCACTATGAGCTATGCTCATGCCAGAGGAGACCAAAAAGAGTGTACTGAAAAGTAAAAGCCAAGGCATACTTGAGAACTAACTGAGGGTTGAATGCATTTCCCAATCTATACACAGATTGATTGCCAGAGGGTGGAAGTACTTTTGGACTTGAGGTGCTCTGCATAAATTGTTAGCTGACCACTAAAATATTAGTGACACGGGGATGAACCCTAATAAGAAAAGCTGAAAAATAATTTTAAAAATACAATTTCAAAACCTAAGTAGAAACATTAGGAGCTGCACACGTGTGGGAAAATATGGTGACTATGACTCAAAAAATAGGAAATCTAAATAGATTTAAAATCTATAAAAAAGAACCAAGTAGAAATTCTAGATTTGAAAAATACAGTAACTGAAGTGAAAAGTTCACTAGAAGGGACAATAGAAGATTTGAAATGACAGGAGAAACAATCAGTGTACTTGAAGATAGATCAATAGAAATTATCTAATCTAAAGAATAAAGAGAAAACAAGATTGAAGACAAATAAACAGAGACTCAAAGATCTGTAGAACAATGCCAAGCATATCAATGTACTTGTTAATAGTAGTCCCAGGAGGAATGGAGGAGCACAAAGGTAAATTTTTGTTTTTGAAGAAATGATGACCATAAACTCCCCAATTTGATGAAAAGCCTTAATCTATAGGTCCAAGATGCTTAATGACCACCAAGTAAATAAACATGAAGAGATTCACACATAGACCCATGATAATAAAAACTCCAGAAAGCCAAGACAAAGTCTTTAAGCAGCAAGAGGAAAATGACTCATCATATATGGAAAACAATACAAACAATGGCTGACTTCTCACAAAAATATGGGGTGTAGAAAGTAGTGGAAGAACATATCCAAAGTGCTAATAGAAAAAATGAAAACAAAGGCTATTTACCAGGAATTTTCTATCTAGTAAGACCATCTTTCAAAATGAAGGCAGAATATAGATCTTCCCAGGTAAATGAAAACAGATCTGCCTTGTAAGAAATTCTAAAGGCTGTCCTTCAAGCTGAAAGGAAATGATGATTGATAGCAGATGTGACTCAACTCAACAGGAAGGAATGAAGAGCACTGAAAATGTTAAATATGTGAGTAAACATAAAAGAATATTTATTGTTTTTTCTTAATTTCTTTAAAAACAAAGACTATGTGAAGCCACAATTATAATGCTACATTTTGGGGGATGCATAGATGTAATGTGTATGACAATACTAGCACTAAAATGAGAGGGAATAATGAAAATATATCAGAGCAGAGTTGCTGTGTTATTATTACTATTACTGTTACTGTTATTATTCTGGAGCAGATTGTGATGAGTTAAAGATACATATTGTAGGGGGGACCTTCAAGATGGTGGAGGAGTAAGACGTGGAGATCACCTTCCTCCCCACAAATGCATCAAAAATACATCTACATGTGGAACAACTCCTACAGAACACCTACTGAACCCTGGCAGAACACCTCAGACGTCCCTAAAGGCAAGAAAATCCCCACGTATCTGGGTAGGGCAAAAGAAAAAAGAAAAAACAGAGACAGAAGAATAGGGATGGGACCTGCACCTCTGGGAGGGAGCTGTGAAGGAGGAAAATTTCCACACACTAGGAAGCCCCTTCACTGGCAGAGAATGGGGATGGACGCCGGGGCGGGGGGAAGCTTCAGAGCCATGGAGGAGAGCGCAGCACAGGGGTGCAGAGGGCAAAGCGGAGAGATTCCCGCACAGAGGATCAGTGCTGACCAGCACTCACCAGCCTCAGAGGCTTGTCTGCTCACCCGCCAGGGTGGGTGGGGGCTGGGAGCTGAGGCTCGGGCTTCGGAGTTCGGATCCCAGGGAGAGGACTGGGGTTGGCTTTGTGAACACAGCCTGAAGGGGCTAGTGCGCCACAGCTAGACGGGAGGGAGTCTGGGGAAAAGCCTGGACCTGCCTAAGAGTCAAGAGACCATTGTTTCAGGGTGCACGAGGAGAGGGGTTTCCTTCTCTGTCTGCCCACAGAAGGCAGAGCACAGCCTAAATGAGCTCCAGAGACGGGCGCGAGCCATGGCTATCAGCTTAGACCCCAAAGACGGGCATGAAATGCAAACGCTGCTGCTGCAGCCCCCAAGAATCCTCTGCGGAAGCACAGGTCACTATCCATACCCCCCTGGGAGCCTGTGCAGCCTGCCACTGCCACGGCCCTGTGACCCAGGGACAAGTTCCCTGGGAGAACACACGGCGTGCCTCAGGCTGTTGCAACGTCATGCTGGCCTCTGCCACCGCAGGCTCACCCCGCATTCCAATTATAACTACGGTACCCCTCCCTCCTCCTGGCCTGAGTGAACCAGAGCCCCCTAATCAGCCGCTGCTTTAACCCCATCCTGTCTGGGCAGGAACAGACGCCCTCAGGTGACCTACATGCAGAAGTGGGGCCAAAACCAAATCTGAACTCCAGGAGCTGTGTGAACAAAGAAGAGAAAGGGAAATCTCTCCCAGCAGCCTCAGAAGCAGCAGATTATATTCCCACAATCAAACTGATGTACCCTGCATCTGTGGAATACCTGAATAGAAAACGAATCATCCCAAAATTGAGGCAGTGGACTTTGGGAGCAACTGTAGACTTGGGATTTGCTGTCTGTGACTGATTTGTTTCTGATTTTTATGTTTCTCTGAGTATAGATATTAGCACTTGTTATCATTGGTGGACTTCTTTATTGGTTTGGTTGCTCTCTTCTTTCTTTTTTCCCCTTTTTAAAAATTATTATTTTAATAATTTTTTCTATTTATTATTATTTTTCCTTCTTTTTTTCTCCCTTTTGTTATGAGCCATGGGGCTGACAGGGTCTAGTGCTCCAGCCTGGTGTCAGGCCTGAGCCTCTGAGGTGGGAGAGCTGAGTTCAGGACATTGGACCGCCAGAGACTTCCTGGCGCCACATAGTATCAATCAGTGAGAGATCTCCCAGAGATCTCTGTCTCAACGCTAAGACCCAGCTCCACCCAATGGCCAGCAAACTCCAGTGCTGGACACCTCATGCCAAACAACTAGCAAGACAGGAACACAACCGCACCCATTAGCAGAGAGGCTTCCTAAAATCATACTAAGTTCACAGACACCCCAAAACACACCACCGGACGCTGCCCTGCACACCAGAGAGACAAGATACAGCACCCCCCCCCCCGCCACCAGAGCATAGGCACCAGTCCCCTCCACCAGGGAGCTTACACAAGCTACTGAACCAACCTCACCCACTGGGACAGACACCAAAAGCAACGGGAACTACAAACCTGCAGCCTGCGAAAAGGAGACCCCAAACACAGTAAGTTAAACAAAATGAGAAGACAGAGAAATATGCAGCAGATGAAGGAGCAAGGTAAAAACCCACCAGACCAAACAAATGAAGAGGAAATAGGCAGCCTACCTGAAAAAGAATTCAGAGTAATGATAGTAAAAATGATCCAAAATCTTGGAAATAGAATGGAGAAAATACAAGAAACATTTAACAAGGACCCAGAAGAACTAAAGAGCAAACAAACAATGATGAACGACACAATAAATGAAATTAAAAATTCTCTAGAAGGAATCAATAGCAGAATAACTGAGGCAGAAGAACGAATAAGTGACTTGGAAGATAAAATAATGTAAATAACTACCACAGAGCAGAATAAACAAAAAAGAATGAAAAGAATTGAGGACAGTCTCAGAGACCTCTGGGACAACATTAAACACACCAACATTCGATTTATAGGGGTCCCAGAAGCAGAAGAGAAAAAGAAAGGGTATGAGAAAATATTTGAAGAGATTATAGTTGAAAACATCCCTAACATGGGAAAGGAAATAGTTAATCAAGTCCAGGAAGCGCAGAGTCCCATACAGGATAAATCCAAGGAGAAACATGCCAAGACACATATTAATCAAACTATCAAAAATTAAATACAAAGAAAATACATTAAAAGCATCAAGGGAAAAACAACAAATAACATACAAGGGAGTCCCCATAAGGTAACAGCTGATCTTTCAGCAGAAACTCTGCATGCCAGAAGGGAGTGGCAGGACATATTTAAAGTGATGAAAGGGAAAAACCTACAACCAAGATTACTCTACCCAGCAAGGATCTCATTCGTATTCAACAGAGAAATTAAAACCTTTACAGACAAGCAAAAGCTAAGAGAATTCAGCACCACCAAACCAGCTTGACAACAAATGCTAAAGGAACTTCTCTAGGCAGGAAACACAAGAGAAGGAAAAGACCTTGAAAAAAAAACCCAAAACAATTAAGAAAATGGTAATAGGAACATACATATTGATAATTACCTTAAATGTAAATGGATTAAATGCTCCAACCAAAAGACATAGACTGGCTGAATGGATACAAAAACAAGACCTGTATGTGTGCTGTCTACAAGAGACCCACTTCAGACCTAAGGACACATACAGATTGAAAGTGAGGGGATGGAAAAAGATATTCCATGCAAATGGAAGTCAAAAGAAAGCTGCAGTAACAATTCTCATATCAGACAAAATAGACTTTAAAATAAAGACTATTACAAGAGACAAAGAAGGACACTACATAATGATCAAGGGATCAATCCAAGAGGAAGATATAACAATTGTAAATATTTATGCACCCAACATAGGAGCACCTCAAAACATAAGGCAAATGCTAACAGCCATAAAAGTGGAAATCGACAGTAACACAGTCATATTATGGGACATTAACACCCCACTTTCACAAATGGACAGATCATCCAAAATGAAAATAAATAAGGAAACACAAGATTTAAATGACATATTAAACAGGATGGACTTAATTGATATCTATAGGACATTCCATCCAAAAACAACAGAGTACATTTTCTTCTCAAGTGCTCATGGAACATTCTCCAGGATAGATCATATCTTGGGTCACAAATCAAGCCTTGGTAAATTTAAGAAAATTGAAATTGTATCAAGTATCTTTTCCAACCACAACGCTATGAGACTAGATATCAATTACAGGAAAAAAAACTATAAAAAATTCAAACACATGGAGGCTAAACAATACGCTACTGAATAACCAAGAGATCACTGAAGAAATCAGAGAGGAAATCAAAAAATACCTAGAAACAAATGACAGTGAAAACACGCAACCCAAAACTTATGGGATGCAGCACAAGCAGTTCTAAGAGGGAAGTTTGTAACAATACAAATCTACCTCAAGAAACAAGAAAAATCTCAAATAAACAATCTAACCTTACACCTAAAGCAATTAGAGAAAGAAGAACAAAAAAACCCCAAAGTTAGCAGGAGGAAAGAAATCATAAAGATCAGATCAGAAATAAATGAAAAAGAAATGAAGGAAACAATAGCAAAGATCAATAACACTAAAAGCTGGTTCTTCAAGAAGACAAACAAAATTGATAAACCATTAGCCAGACTCATCAAGAAAAAAAGGGAGAAGACTGAAACCACAGAATCAGAGATGAAAAAGGAGAAGTAAGAACTGACACTGCAGAAATACAAAGGATCATGAGAGACTACTTCAAGGAACTGTATGCCAATAAAATGGACAACCTGGAAGAAATGGACAAATTCTTAGAAAAGCACAACCTTCCGAGACTGGACCAGGAAGAAATAGAAAATATAAACAGACCAATCACAAGCAGTGACATTGAAACTGTGATTAAAAATCTTCCAACAAACAAAAGCCCTGGACCAGATGGCTTCAGAGGCGAATCCTATGAAACATTTAGAGAAGAGCTAACACCTATCCTTCTCAAACTCTTACAGAGTATAGCAGAGGGGGGAGCACTCCCAATCTCATTCTACGAGGCCACCATCACCCTGATACCAAAACCATACAAAGGTGTCACGGAAAAAGAAAACTACAGGCCAATATCACTGATGACCATAGATGCAAAAATCCTCAACAAACTACTAGCAAACAGAATCCAACAGCAGATTAAAAGGATCATACACCATGATCAAGTGGGGTTTATCCCAGGAATGCAAGGATTCTTCAATATACGCAAATCAATCAATGTGATACACCATATTAACAAATTGAAGGATAAAAACCTTATGATAATCTCAATAGATGCAGAAAAAGCTTTCAACAAAATTCAACACCCATTTATGATAAAAACTCTCCAGAAAGTAGGCATAGAGGGAACCTACCTCAACATAATAAAGGCCATATATGACAAACCCACAGCCAAAATCGTTCTCAATGGTGAAAAGCTGAAACCATTTCCTCTAAGATCAGGAACAAGACAAGGTTGCCCACTCTCACTGCTATTATTCAACATAGTTTTGGAAGTTTTAGGCATAGCAATCATAGAAGAAAAAGAAATAAAAGGAATCAAATCAGAAAAGAAGAAGTAAAGCTGTCACTGTTTGCAGATGACATGATACTATACACAGAGAATCCTAAAGATGCTACCAGAAAGCTACTGGAGCTAATCAATGAATTTGGTAAAGTAGCAGGATACAAAATTAATGCACAGAAATCTCTTGCATTCCTATACACTAATGATGAAAAATCTGAAAGAGAAATTAAGGAAACACTCCCATTTATCATGGCAAGAAAAAGAATAAAATACCTAGGAATAAGCCTCCCTAAGGAGACAAAAGACCTTTATGCAGAAAACTATAAGACACTGATGAAAGAAATTAAAGATGATACAAACAGATGGAGAGATATACCATGTTCTTGGATTGGAGGAATCAACATTGTGAAAATGACTGTACTACCCACAGCAATCTACAGATTCAGTGCAAGCCCTATCAAACTACCAATGGCATTTTTCACAGAACTAGAACAAAAAATTTCACAATTTGTATGGAAACACAAAAGACCCCGAATAACCAAAGCAACCTTGAGAAAGAAAAATAGAGCTGGAGGAATCAGGCTCCTGGACTTCAGACTATACTACAAAGCTACAGTAATTAAGACAGTATGGTACTGGCACAAAAACAGAAATATAGATCAATGGAACAAGATAGAAAGCCCAGAGATAAACCCACGCACATACGGTCACCTTATTTTTGATAAAGGAGGCAAGAATATACAATGGAGAAAAGACAGCCTCTTCAATAAGTGGTGCTGGGAAAACTGGACAGCTACATGTAAAAGAATGGAATTAGAACACTCCCTAACACCATACACAAAAATAAACCCAAAATGGATTAAAGACCTAAATGTCAGGCCAGACACTATAAAACTCTTAGAGGAAAATATACGCACATCACTCTATGACTTAAATCACAGCAAGATCCTTTCTGACCCACCTCCTAGAGAAATGGAAACAAAAATAAACAAATGGGACCTAATGAAACTTAAAAGCATTTGCACAGCAAAGGAAACCATAAACAAGATGAAAAGACAACCTTCAGAATGGGAGAAAATATTTGGCAAATGAAGCAACTGATAAAGGATTAATCTCCAAAATATACAAGCAGCTCATGCAGCTCAATATCAGAAAAACAAACAACCCAATCCAAAAATGGGCAGAAGACCTAAATAGACATTCCTCCAAAGAAGATATACAGATTGCCAACAAACACATGAAAGGATGCTCAACATCACTAATCATTAGAGAAATGCAAATCAAAACTACGATGAGGTATCACCTCCCACCACTCAGAATGGCCATCATCAAAAAATCTACAAACAATAAGTGCTGGAGAGGGTGTGGCAAAAAGGGAACCCTCTTGCACTGTTGGTGGGAATGTAAATTGATACAGCCACTATGGAGAACAGTATGGAGGTTCCTTAAAAAACTAAAATTAGAACTACCGTATGACCCAGCAATCCCACTACTGGACATATACCCTGAGAAAACCGTCATTCAAAAAGAGTCATGTACCACAATATTCATTGCAGCACTATTTACAATAGCCAGGACATGGAAGCAACCTAAGTGTCCATCGAAAGATGAATGGATAAAGAAGGTGTGGAACATATATACAATGGAATATTACTCAGCCATAAAAAGAAACGAAATTTAGTCATTTGTAGTGAGGTGTATAGAACTAGAGTCTGTCATACAGTGTGAAGCAAGTCAGAAAGGGAAAAAGAAATACCGAACGCTAACACATATATATGGAATCTAAAAAAGAAAAAAAAAAATGGTTTGACAAACCTAAGGGCAGAACAGGAATAAAGAGGCTGACGTAGAGAATGGACTTGAGGACGCTGGCAGGGGGAAGGGTAAGCTGGGACGAAGTGAGAGAGTAGCATGGACATATATACACTACCAAATGTAATATATATAGCTAGTGGAAAGCAGCTGCATCGCACAGGGAGATCAGCTCTGTGCGTTGTGACCACTTAGAGGGGTGGGATAGGGAGGGTGGGAGGGAGACGCAAGTGGGGGGGATATGGGGACATATGTATACATATAGCTGATTCACTTTGTTGTACAGCAGAAACTGACACGACATTGTAAAGCAATTACACTCCAATAAATATGGTAAAAAAGGGATATATATTGTAATCCTTAGATGAACTATTAAGAAAATAATTTTTAAAATATAGCTAAACCATTAATAGAGGAAAGAGCAAGATCCAACTAAATGCTGTCTATAAGAGACATATTTTATATTCAAAGAGCCAAATAGTTTCGAAGTAAAAGGATGGAAAAGCAAGTAGTAACCATTAAAAAACTGGAGTGACTTTGTTAATATACAAATGTAGGCTTTAAGACAAGAAATATTACTACAGACAAAAGGAAGCATTTCATACTGATTAAGTTTTCAGTACCTCAGGAAGAAATAACAACTATTAATATATAAATACCTAACACCAGAGCACGAAAATACATGTATCAAAGACTGACAGAATTAAAAGATAGGTAGACAGTTCAGTATTGTAGTGGTTGAAAATTTCAACATTCCTCTCTCAGTAATTGATAGAACTAGACAGAATATTCAAGACTTGAACAACACTAGCAAGCAACTAGACATAAATAACATAGAATGCTCCATCCAACAACAGCAGAATATACATTCTGTTCAAGTGCACATGGAACTCTCTCCATATTAACTGTATTATAGGCCACAAAATGAATCAAACTATTTTGACTACAACAAAATTAAATAAGAAACCAGCAACAGAAGGTAATTTGAGATTTCCCAAATATTTTGAATTTCACAATATACTTTTGGAAAAACAATGAGTCAAAGGTGAAATCACAAGGTAAATTAGAAAATGTGCTGAATTGAATGGGAACGAAAACCTAACATATCAAAATGTATGAGCTGTAGCTAAAGCAATGCTTAGAGGGGTACTTAACACTTTAAATGCTTATATTACAAAGGAAAGAGATCTAAAATCAACAATCTAAGCATCCACTTCAAGAAGCTAGATAAATATGAGCATGTCAAACCTCAAGTAAATAGAAGGAAAGAAATAATAATGACCAGAGAAGAAATAAGTGAAATAAAAATCAGAAGAACCATACAGAAAATCCATGAAAACCAAAATGTAAACAATCAACAAAATAGATAACCATTTACCTAGAAAAACAAAAAGAAAGAAAAGAAAGAAAAAGCAAATTAACAAAATCAGGAAAAGGAAGGAAAACATCACTACAGATGCTACAGAAATCAAAAGGATTCTCCGGGAGTATTATGAACCAATTTATGCCAACAAATTAGAGAAGTTAGATGAAATGGTTAATATCTTTTTTCCTTTTTATTTATTTATTTATTTTAACATCTTTATTGGAGTATAATTGCTTTACAGTGATGTGTTAGTTTCTGCTTTATAACAAAGTGAATCAGTTATATGTATACATATGTTCCCATATCACTTCCCTCTTGCGCCTCCCTTCCTCCCACCCTCCCTATCCCACCCCTCTAGGTGGTCACAAAGCACAGAGCTGATCTCCCTGTGCTATGCGGCTGCTTCCCACTAGCTATCTATTTTAGGTTTGGTAGTGTATATATGTACATGCCACTCTCTCACTTGGTCACAGCTTACCCTTCCCCCTCCCCATATCCTCAAGTCCATTCTCTAGTAGGTCTGTGTCTTTATTCCCGTCTTGCCCCTAGGTTCTTCATGACCTTTTTTTTTCTTTATCTTAGATTCCATATATATGTGTTAGCATACAGTATTTGTTTTTCTCGTTCTGACTTACTTCACTCTGTATGACAGACGGTTAATATCTTGAAAATAAACAAATTACCAAAACTCTCTCAAGAAAAAAATAGAAATATCAATAGACCTAAAATGCATAGCAATTGAATTAGTACAGTACGTCCCCTGCATGCGAACGACTTCTGTTCCATGAGTGCATTCGTTAAGTCCAATTTGTTCGTAAGTCCACCAGTGTTAGCCTATGTACCCAACTAACACAATTGGCTATATATTAATGGTACTGTACTATAATAGGTTTGTAATGCTTTTCACACAAATAATACATAAAAAACAAACACAAAAAATAAAGAAAATGTTTTTAATCTTATAGTACCTTGAAAAGTATAGTACTACAGTACAACAGCTGGCATACAGGGGCTGGCATCGAGTGAACAGGCAAGAAGAGTTACTGACTGCAGGAGGGAAAGGAGGTGGTAGATGGTAGAGGTGAAGGATGGTCAGCAATAGGAGATGGAGGGCAAGCCGCAATTTCACTCACGCCTGATGTTGATGGCACAGGTTCTGGTTTCTTGCTGGAACCAGATGCACGTTTGCAGCTTTGAAAGTTCACAACTTGAAGGTTCGTATGTAAGGGACTTACTGTAATTTAAAATCTTTTTCAAAGAAAAACCCAGGCCCAGATGGATCATTAGTAAATTTTATTAAACAGTTAGGGAAGACACAAACCAGTCCTATACAAATATTTTCAGGAATAAAAAGGAGGAGGGAACACCTCCCGATTTGTTCTATGAGGCCAGTATTTAGTGTGATACCAAAACTGATACCAAAGCCAAACAAAGATATCACAAGAAAGAAAACTATGAAGTAATTATTTCTGATGAACATAAATGCAGGAATCCTCAACAAAATATTAGCAAAGTGGAACCAGCAACATATATAAAAAATTGTATACCATGACCAAATAGGATTTACTCCTGGAATGCAAGAATGATTTTACATCTGAAAATCAATGCATATAATATTTTATATTAATAGAAGGAAGGACAAAAACTACACAATTTTCTCAATAGACACGGATAAATCTTTTGACAAATTCTAATACCCATTTATGATAAAAACTCTCATCAAATTAAGAATATAAAGAAATATCCTCTATCTGAAAAAGGGCATGTATGAAAAATCTACAGCTAACATTATACTTAATTGTGAATAAGTACAAACTTTCCCACTGAGATTGGGTATAAGGCAAGAATGTCCACTCTTACTACTTTTATTCACCTTTTATTGAATGTTCCAGCCAATGTGATAAGGCAAGGAAAAGAAATTAAAAGCCTTTATGCTTTTGTGTATGGATAACCCTGTTTGTATGTATGCATGCATATATATGCTAGAACTAATAAATGAGTTTTGCAAGGTTGCAAGATACAAAATCAATATACAAAAAATAATTTTATTTCTGTATACTGACATTGAACTATCTGAAAATAAATTTAAGAAAGGAATTCCATTCACAAAAGTATTAAAAAGAAAAAAAATCTCAGGAGTAGGTACAACAAAAGAAGTGAAGGGGATATATACTAAAATAGTACAAAACATTACTGTGAGAAATTATAGAATATCTAAATTTATGGAGAGATGTACCATATTCATGCATTATAAGACAATGTTATTAAGATAACAGGTATCCCCAAAATGATCTATAGATTTAACACAGTCCCTATCAAAATTCCAGCAGGCTTTATTCTTTTAGAATTTGACAAGTCAATCCTAGAGTTTATATGGAAATGCCAACAACTTAAATTAGCAAAACAATTTTTTTTTTTAAGGAATTCTTTTGGGGGAAGGTGATTTCTTTACTTTTTTTAAAAAAAATTATTAGCACCTTTTAATTATTATTTATTTATTTATTTATTTTTTTGGCTGTGTTGGGTCTTCGTTTCTGTGCGAGGGCTTCCTCTAGTTGCGGCAAGCGGGGGCCACTCTTCATTGCGGTGTGTGGGCCTCTCACTATCGTGGCCTCTCTTGTTGCGGAGCACAGGCTCCAGATGCGCAGGCTCAGTAGTTGTGGCTCACGGGCCTAGTTGCTCCACGGCATGTGGGATCTTCCCAGACCAGGGCTTGAACCCGTGTCCCCTGCATTAGCAGGCAGATTCTCAACCACTGCGCCACCAGGGAAGCCCAGCAAAACAATTTTGAAAAAGAAAAGTCGGAAGATTTACACTAACGGATTTCAAACTTACTATAAGGCTACAGTCATCATACGGTGTGGTATAAGGGTAAACATATAGATCAATGGAACAGAATATAGTCTAGAAATAATCTCTTACATTTATGGTGAGCTGATTTTCAAAAAAGATGTAAACACAATTCAATCAGGGAAAGAATACTCTTTTAAACAAATTTTGTTGAGACAATTGGATATCCCTATGCAAAAAAATGTAAATGAACTTAGATCCTTTACACTGTACACAAAAAAATGAATTCAAAATGGATCAAGGGCCTAAATGTAAGAGTAAGAACTATACTGTTTCTAGAAGAAAATATAGGAGAAAATCTTTGTGATCTTAGGTTAGGCAAAGATATGTTTAATTCTGATATAAAAACAATCTATAAATGACAAAATAGATAAATTGAACTTTATCAAAATTAAAATACATTACCCTTCAAAAGACACCATCAAGAAAATGAAAAGACAAGCCATAGACTAGGAGAAAATACTTGTAAATCACATATCTGATAAAAGACATATTCAGAATATATAACTCTTACAACTCAGTAATAAAAAGACAACTCAATTAAAAAATGGGCAGATTTGAATAGGTGTTTCACCAAAGACATGCAAATGGCTAATAAGCACATGAAAAGATGAAAACATTTGGGAAAGGTAAATTAAAACTACAGTGAAATATCACTACAGACCCACTAGATTGGCTGTTGTCAAAAAGTCTGACAATATTGAGTGCTGGCAAGAAGATGGACAAACTGAAATCCTTCTACAAAACTCATGAGAATGTAAAATGTTACATCCAGTTTAGAAAAAGTTCGGCAGTTTTTTGACAAGTTATACTATATACTTACCATACTGTCCAGCATTTCCACTCCTCTGTGTCTACTCAGGAGAAATGAAGACAGACAAATACTTACTTGTGAACATTCACAGCAGCATTATTTTTAATAACACAAATTCGGAAACACTCCAAATATTAACCAACTAGGAAATGGATAAGCAAAATGTGGTATATCCATACAGTGGTATACCACTTAGCAATAAAAAGGAATGAAGTCTGATACAAGAAGCAACATGAATGAATCTCAAAACTATTATATTAAGTAAAAGAAACCAGACACAAAAGACTATGTATTGTGTGATTCCATTTATATAAAATTTCTAAAAAAGGAAAAATTATAGAGATGGTTGCCTAGGGCTGGGAGATGGGATTGATTGTGCACAGCATGAGGGAATTTTGGGGGTAAGAGACATGTTCTAAAACTACACTGTGGTGACTATTCCATTATTGTATAAATTTACCAAAAATCATTGAACTGTACACTTACAATGGGTGAATTTTATGGTACATAAATTATACTTCAATAAACCTGTTAAAAGTCACATGGCAAAAAATACATAATACATAATTATATAATAAGGATAATAATTCTATCTGTCACAGTAAGCACACATCGTTTTTTTAAATAAAAGAAACTTGCTGGTGCATTTCTTGGGGCAAACTTGAATTGCTAACTTCTACAGCCCGTACTTAATATTGTCTTCAACCACACTTTACATCCACATCTTTGTGGTTCTCCACTGCATCCCTGGCAATTAGCACAGGGCATATAGTAGGTGCTTAATAAATATTTTTTGAATGATATGAAGAAAGGATGTCTTGAAACTCTAATTTTCAGTATCTACTATGCAGCAAAAACCACACTCCATTTTTCAGTAATATCTAGTTGCATCGTAATTTTAGAATATTGTCAATTTTTTAAAAAGTTTTAATACTTTAGTACTCTTGCCAAGGAAAACACATCTGTAACTCAAATCATCCTAGCTATGGACTACTAACTATTTAGACTCTTACGAAGTCCTGCAGCTTCTCTTGGCAGCCCAGGGACTATCTCACGTGTGCTTAAGTGCAGTTTGCCCTCCTGTTATTCTCACTGCTCTTCTGGACTGAGTAGTTTCCTTGCTTGCAGCTATTCTCACTCTTCTAGGTATGGTGGATGGTGCTTCGTCTCAGTTGGCCCTCTGACCTAACTGTGAGCAAGCACCACAAGGCTGTATCATCAAACCACTGGGCCCGGCAGAGTGGTAACGAGAAGGACTGTGTCCGTCTGTGCTACTCCACCACTGGGCGTTGGCCATGTCAGTCATGCCCCGGAGGCTGCACCGAGCTCTCAGCACATCAAAGCTTTGGGGTGCCCCTACTGTGGAACTGGAGAAGATGCCTCCCTACCTCTTGGGTTGCATTGTGTTAGAAGTGTCCTGAGACAGTTCTGTTTAAGCCCTAAAGTGTTAGACAGTTTAGAGAGAGATTTTTAGTTTTACTCCATAGCCTTTTTTCTCCTTAGGATTCCAACCTGCACCAAAGGAGGGGTTTGGGAAGAGGTGTGCTTAGTCTGAATCATGCTGGTCTCAGAATCCCTATTCTCCTCCGACTTGAGGGGTCAGTCTTGTTCTTTAGGATCCCCTGACAAGGGTACTCCCTCAACTTGACGAACACATTCGGATATGCCTGAAAACACAGCAGTGGATGATGGCTCAATAGTGAGCTTTACTATTGATACATTTGGAAATTTACCATTATTATTAAGAAGTCCCTAGTATAGCCCCTTGGACAATGGACATTTTAAAAAACTCTTGGACCTACTTTTTAAAAAATCTTGTTAAAATTGTCTTTATTTAAATACCAGAAGCCTAAACTATAAAATTAGTTGATAACATATTATTTACAATTTTGATAGTGGAAGAATTTCTTCTCTTTTCCTGGATTATGGCTGCTTGAGCAAGATGATAAATAGAACGTAAATGGTAAATGTCACAGTGAGGAGTATATGTTGCATAATCACTGGGACTTTAAGCATGATCTTCTTCAGAAATCGGCCTCTGGCATATGTTGAACCTCTGCTGTGTCACAGGCCGTTAATTGCTTCCCCAAATCTATCATGTGTTTGTCCCTTTGTAACCAAATCCTTGCAGTGGGCCCAGCTGAAAACATTATTTCCCAGCCTCCCTTGCAGATTGGTGTGGCCAATGAGATATAAGTGGAAGAAAACCTTTAGGAAGCTTCCTTAAAGGTAAGGGGATGAGCATTCTTTCTTCTTTCTTCCTGGTGATGTGACAGCTGGAATTAGAAGTCATGTGTTAGGAAGATTGAGAAGAAAGATGCAATGAGTCTGGTTCTCTAAAGACTTTGAGGAGTCACCATGGTGACTCTCGTCTGCCTGCATATGCCTTCTTTTAGGGTTAAGGGAGAAATAATGTTCTATATTGTTTAAGACACTCTTTGTTTGTTTGTTTTTTCTGGAATACACAGCCAAGGGTTATTGCTAAAGAATTCATCTGTTAAACACAAGAGGAAGATGAACTGTACCTGATATCAGAAGAATAAAGCACCTGACTATTATCTGTTGATTCAGGTATGGTTCATTATGAAACAACATCTCAAAGGGCAGCTGTTACAGCATCCAGTTTATCTGAAGCATTTCATATATTAGTTAAAAATAAATGATTACATTTATGAATCATGGAGTCATAAATGGCTCTGAAATGATGCTGAGCTAAATACCAAACTTCTGAGATTGAAGTTAGGGAGGATAATTCTCTTTCCCATACTGTGCCTCCTGGGGCCTTTGTTAAGAACAATGCTAAATAAACCCCATTTCTAATCCATGAAAAGAATCTCATATTGCCGTATGTCAATTGTCTTACTTCTTCTGCCTCTAAGGGAGGGCTATTTATCTGTTAAAAAATAATACATCAATAATATAAGAAATTTAGACAGTAATAAGATACAAGGATCCTTAAACACTAAAACCTCCATTTATTGTTCCATAGATTAAATGGAGGAGTTTAAATTCTTAACTAAGAATTTTTTTCAGCTTTATTGAGGTATAATTGACAAATAAAATTGTTAGATATTTAAAGTATACAACATGATGATTTGATATACATTTGCATTGTGAAAGGATTTCCCCCATGGAGTTAATTAACGTATTTGCCTCACATCTTTACATTTTTTAATGTTTATTTTTATTTATTTATTTTTTCTTTATTTTCTTTCTGAGATATAGTAGATTTATAATATTACATTACTTTCAGTATACAGCATAGTGATTCAAACTTTTTATAAATTATACATCATTTAAAGTTATTATAAAATATTGGCTATATTCCCTGTGCTGTACAATATATCCTTGGAGCTTATTTATTTTATACATATTAGTTTGTACCTCTTAAACCCCTTCTCCTATCTTGCCCCTTCCCCTTTTCTTCTCCCCACTGGTAACCACTAGTTTGTCCTCTATATCTGTGAGTCTGTTTCTGTTTTGTTGTATTCATTTGTTTGTTTGTATTTTAGATTTCACATATAAGTGATAATATACAGTATTTGTCTTTCTCTGTCTGACTTATTTCACTGAGCATAATACCCTCCATGTCCATCCATGTTGTTGCAAAAGGCAAAATTTCATTCTTTTTTTATGGCTGAGTAGTATACCTGTGTGTGTGTGTGTGTGTGTGTGTGTGTGTGTGTGTGTGCGTGTGTGCGTGTATGCCACATCTTTCTTTATCCATTCATCTGTTGATGGACACTTAGGTTGCTTCCATATCTTAGCTATTGTAAATAGTGCTGCTATGAACATTGTGGTACATGTATCTTTTCAATTTAGTGTTTTCATTTTTTTCAGGATATATGCCCAGGAGTAGAATTGCAGGATCATATGGTAGTTCTACTTTTAGTCTTTTGAGGAACTCATACTGTTTTCCACAGTGACTCCACGAATTTACATTTCCAGCAGTGTACCAGGATTCCCTTTCTCCACATCCTCACCAACATTTGTTATTTGTGTTCTTTTTGATGATAGCCATTCTGACATGTGTGAGGTGATACCTCACTGTGGTTTGGATTTGCATTTCTCTGATGATTATCAATACTGAGCATCTTTTCATTTGCCTGTTGGCCTTATGTATGTCTTCTTTGGAAAAATGTCTATTTAGGTCTTAAGCCCATTTTTGATTTGGGTTGTTTGTTTTTTTGATGTTGAGTTGCATGAGCTGTTTATAATATATATATATTAGCCCCTTATTGGTCGTATCACTTGCTGCTGCCAGCGTCTATGTCCTCAGCGTGAGCTCCAGTTGCCTCCCGTCTCTCCAGGAGACTCCCAGATCAGCAGGTAGGTCTGACCCAGGTTCCTTTCAAACTATTGCTTCTCCCCCTGAGTTCCCAGAGTGTGTGAAATATTGTGTGTGCCCTTTAAGAGTGGAATCTCTATTTCCCACAGCCCTCAGGGTCTCCCAAAATAAGACCCGTTGGCCTTCAAAGCCAAATGCTGTGGAGGCTCGACTTCCTGGTGCAGGACCTTGGGGCTGGGGAGCCTGATGTGGGGCTCAAATCCCTTGCTCCTTAGGGAGAACCTTTTCAATTCTAATTATTCTCCCATTTGTAAGTCACCCACCTGGGGCGCTTGGGTCTGGACTAAGCTGCAACTCTGCCCCTCCTGTCCATCTCGTGGTGGTTCCTTCTTCATGTCTTTAGTTGTAGAAGATCTTTTCTGCTGGATTCTGGTCATTCTCATCAGTCGTTGCTCTGTAAATTGTTGTAGTTGTGGTGTGCCCACGGGGGCAGGTGAGCTCAGGCTCTTCCTGCTCCACCATCTTGGCCAAGCTCTCTCCACCTTTTTTTTTTTTTCCTGGTGAGAACATTCAAGTTCTCTTTTCTTAGTAAATTCCAGTTATACAACACAGTGTCATCAACTATAGTTATCATGCTATATATTAGATCCTCAGACCTTATTCAAAGAAATTTTTTTGTGCCTACCACAGTGCCTGATATATTTTAGTCTATCTATTTATTTATTTTAAAATTATTATTATAATAATAACCAACCAGATTATTAATTCACAGAAGATAGGAGCTATATCTTAAGTGTGTACCCCAAGACATTTGCCTATAATAATCACAGTCATAATATGCCAAAGATAAAATACAATTAAAATGAAAACCCTCATAATAATACCACAGGACATTTTGGGATTCAGATATTGTTGGGTTTGGAGTAGTGCTTCCATTTATTTGAATTTGGGTGCTCTGGCATCTTAAACTGGTGCATTCTAACCAACAGGTTTCTTTTGCATCCAAATTTACATAGAGTGGAGGATTCTCTTAGAAGATGGGCTGGTACCCTGACCACTCCATCTCCAACTGAGGTTCGAATATATGAAATCATACCTATTGTATTGGGGGTGGCTCCAGTTGAAGCTGGTTGCAGAATAGGACAATGGGATTCCTGAGAATAAATTTTACACAAAGTAGAGGTGAGTCTGCAATAAAAACTGGGTTCAATATCTAGATATAAATTATTACAAGGGAGTGATGGCTCTGGCTAAAGAGTATGGACAAGCATAAAGTTCATCCTTGCCCAGTGTATTAGTTTCCTAGGGCTGCTGTAACAAGTCACTACAAACTTGGTGGCTTAAAACAGGAGAAATTTATTCTTTCACAGCTCAGGAGGCCAGGATTCTGAAATCAAGGTGTTGGTAGGGCCCTGCTCCTTCTGAAGGCTCTAGGGGAGAATCCTCCCTTGCTTCATTCAGCATCTGGTGGCAGTATAACTCCAATCTCTGCCTCTGTCTTCACATGGTCTTCTTCCCTATGTTTCTCTGTCATTTCTCCTTTTCTTTTCTCTAAGAACTAGTCATTGGATTTAAGGTCCATCTAATCCAGGATTATCTTGTCTCAAGATCCTTAACTTAAGCACATCTGCAAAGACCCCTTTTCCTGAATAAGTTCACATACACAGGTTCTGGGTGACTTACCTTTGCGGGGGCTGCTATTCAACACAGTAAGTCAACCCTCTGGCTCCCCCAAATTCATGTCCATCTCACATACAAAATACATTCATTCCATCCCAATATCCCCCAAAGTCTCAACCCATTACAGCACCAACTCTCAGTCCAAAATCTCATGTAAATATCATCAGTTCGAAGGCCCCAAATCTCATCATCTAAATCATCTAAATAAGGTATGGGTGGTACTCTGGGTATCATTTATCCTGGGGCAGATGTGGTCTGTGAACCTAGAAAACAAGTTATTTGCTTCCAAAATAGAATGGTGGGACAAGAATTGTATAGACATCTACACTACAGAAGGGAGAAATTGGAAGAAATAAAGAGGTCACAAGTACCAAGCAACTTCGAAATCTGGCAGGGCCAACTGCATTAGATTTCAAGGCTTGAGAATAATACTATGAGGTTCAAGGTCCTCCCTCTCTGCCTATGGCTCCACCATCATCCTCTGCATCCTTAGTTACAGGCCACTTGTGCCCTATGCCCTTGGAAATGGCTCCATTGTCTTTGACCTCTAGTCCCATGATAGTCCCACCTTCTTAGTCATTCTTCATTTCTTTTTTTTCTTAAGAGTAGCTCATGTTTGCACCTGAGTGGCTCTATGAATCTATTTATTTCCTGTAGAATTTCAGGAGCAGACAACCTTTTTTACATTTTGTCCAGTCTCCATCACTGTTGATCCAAGTTGGCAATGTTTGTGCTGGTATAATATTATCAAAACCCTTGTGGGCCTCCTACATATGTCAGGGGGGTTCATACCATCATACAAGAGAGTTCTTCACTGATTCCTCCTGGATAACCTAATCTCTATTCTTGGCTTCTGTTGAGATGGTTGATTGGAAAATGAGTCACACACCTAAAATCTCTTCCACAAAACGTTGTCCAGCTACGCTCTCGGCTTTTTCTCCAGAGCAGGCTCTCTCTACAGTGAATTTCCTAATTTTAGCATCCTTTGCAATATGGATAGGCTGAAAACCTCTCAAATCATCAAGTACTGGTTTCTTTTTACTTAACAGTTCCTCCCTCAATTTATTTTTTTCTTCTTGCATTTTACCATAAGCAGCAAAAACAAACAAAGAAACAAACCCTAAAATCCAAAAACCAGGCACTTTGCTTGGAAATGTCCTCATCTAAATACTCAAGTTGATTTCTTATAAGTTCTGCTTTTCCAAAGTAGAACACAGGTCACCCAAGTTCTGCCACCTTTTAACAAAGATTGCCTTTCCTCCAGTTTCCAGTAACATGTTCTCATTTCCTTCTGAGATATCACCAGAAATACCTTTAACATTCATATTTCCACTAATTATCTCCGTGAAGCAACCTAGTATTTTTCTGTCGAGCACCTCAAAATTCTTTCAGCCTCTGCCCAAAACCCAAACCCAAAGCCACTGCCACATTTTTAGGTATTTGTTACAGCAGCACCTCATTTCTCAATGCCAAAATTTGTATTAGAGTTCTACCAGAGAAACAGAAACAGTAGGAGATACAGAAATCTTGTTCGTTCTATCTATCTATCTATCTATCTATCTATCTATCTATCTATCTATCTATCTATCTATGTATCTATCGATCTATCATCTGTCATCTACTATGTATCCATCATTCATCTATCTATTTCAAGAAATTGGCTTATGCTGGTTGGCTTATGCTTATTTTGGCAAGTTCAAAATATGTAGGGCATGTCAGCAGACTGGAAACTCTCTGGTAGGAGCTGACACTGCTATCCATGGGCAGATTCTCTTCTTCAGAGAAAATCAGTTTTGCACTTTTTAAAAAACAGCCTTATTGGGATATAATTCACATGCCATAAACTTCACTCACTTAAAGTGTACAATTCAGTGGTTTTTAGTATATTCACAGATATGTGCAACTATCGCCACAGTCAATTTTACAATTTTTTTCATTACCTCAAAAAAGAAACTCCATATTCTTTAGCTTTCACTTCCCATTTCCCCATTCCCTAAAGCTACTCCCCTGATGTACAAGCCTAAGGAGCCACTAATCTACTTTCTGTCTCTACAAACTTACCTATTTTGGAATTTTATATACTTGGAGTTATATAGTATGTGGTCTTTTGTTACTGGATTCTTTCACTTAGCATAGTATTTTTGAGGTTCTTCTATGCTGTAACATGTATCAATACTTCACTCCTTTTTATGGCTGAGTAATATTCCAGTTAATGGATTGTTAGATTCAGATGAATTATCCATTCGTTGATGGACACTTGGGGTGTTTCCACCTTTGGGCTAGTATGAACCATGCTGCTATAAACATTTGTGTACAATTTTCCATGTGGGCATATGGTTCTCATTTCTCTTGGGTCTATACCTAAGAGTGGAATTACTAGATCATATGCTAACTCATGTTTAATCATTTGACAAGCTGCCGAACTATGTCCAAAATAGCTGGGCCATTTTATATTCTCACCGGCAATGCATAAGACTTCCAATTTCTCCATATTCTCATCACTTGTTGGCTATCTGTCTTTTTGATTCTAGCCATCTTAGTAGGTGTGAAGTGGTATCTCATTGTGGTTTTAACTTAGTAATTATGTTGAGCATTCTTTTGCATGCTTATTGGCTACTATATATCTTCTTTGGAGAGATGATTATTTGGATACTTTGCCCATTTTTTATTGGGTTCTCTTATTAGTGAGTTGTAAGCCTCCTTTATATAGCATATAAAGTATCTTATTAAATATACAACTTGCAAATATTTTCTCCCATTATGTGGGTTGTCTTTTCACTTTCTTGATGGTGTTCCTTGAATCACTAAAGTTTTAAATTTTGATTAAGTCTAATTTCTTTTTCTTCTGTTGCCTGTGTTTTTGTTGTATTACCTAAGAATCCTTTGATAAACACAAGGTCATGAAGATTTTTCCCCTACATTTTCTTCTGAGTTATAGTTTTTGCCCTTATATTTAGGTTTTTGGTTCATTTTGAGTAAAATTTTGTATATTGTATAAGATGAAGTTCCAACTTCATTTTTTGCACAAGACTATCCAGTTGTCCCAGCACCATTTATTGACAAAACTGTTGTTTCCCATTGAATGGTCTTGGCACCCTTGTCAAAAATCAGTTTACTATAGATAGATGAGTTTATTTCTGGGCTCACATTTTTATTTTGTTGGTCTATATGTTTATCTTTGTCGACACTGTCTTGTATACCATTGCTTTGTAAATACATTTTGAAGTTGGCAGGTGTGAGTTCTTTCTTCTTTTTCAAGATTGCTTTTTTGCTGAGGGCTTTGCAATTGCGTATCAATTTTAGAATCAGCTTGTCAATCTGTACCAAGTCAGCTGGTATTTTGACAGAGATTGTATTGAATCTGTAGTTCAGTTTGGAGAGTATTTCCATTTAACAATCTTAAATCTTCCAATCCATAAACATGGTGTTATTCCATTTATTTAGATCTTTAGGTACTCTCCACAATCTTTTGTAGTTTTCAGAATATGTTTTACACTACTTTTGTCAAATTTATTCCTAAGGAATTTATTTTATTTTTTGATGGTATTGTGAATGGAATTTTTTTCTTAATTTCATTTTCAGATTGATCATAGCAGCTGCATAGCACAGGGAGATCAGCTCGGTGCTAGAGGGGCAGGATAGGGAGGGTGGGAGGAAGGCGAAAGAGGGAGGAGATATGGGGATATATGTATATGTATAGCTGATTCACTTTTTTATAAAGCAGAAAGTAACACACCACTGTAAAGCAATTATACTCCAATGAAGATGTTAAAAAAAAAAGAGGGACTTCCCTGGTGGTCCAGTGGTAAAGAGTCCGCCTTCCAATGCAGGGGATGTGGGTTCGATCCCTCGTTGGGGAGCTGGGATCCCACATGCTACAGGGCAACTGGGCCTGTGTGCCACAGCTACAGAGCCCTTGCGCCACAGCTAGAGAGAGAAAACCCACATACCACAACTAGAGAGAGGACCGTGCTGCAGTGAAGGATCCTGCATGCTGCAACTAAGACCCGACGCAGCCAAAAAAAAAAAAAAAAAATTAAAAAAAAGAAAGTGTATAGAACTACAATTCATTTTTGTATACTGATCTTGTATCTTATAATCTTGCTGAACTCATTTATTAGTTCTAACTTTTTTTAAAGTGGATTCCTTAGTATTTTTCTAGATATAGAAATATAGAAAAGATAACAAGTTATGATAGATCATATCTTTTTTTAATAAAAATGTTCTGTATCTTTTTAAAAAAATATTTATTTATTTTTTTAATATTTATTTGGTTGGGCTGGGTCTTAGTTGCAGCAGGTGGGCTCCTTAGTTGCGGCTCCTGGGCTCCTTAGTTGTGGCATGCGGACTCTTAGTTGTGGCATGTATGTGGGATCTAGTTCCCTGACCTGGGATCAAACCTGGGGCCCCTGCATTGGGAAGGCAGAGTCTTAACCACTGCGCCACCAGGGAAGTCGCGATAGATCGTATCTTAACACAACATTGTAAATCAACTATACGTCAATAAAAAAAATATTGAAAAAAAAGATAATGTCATTTGTGAATAGAGATAGTTTTGTTTCTTCCTTTCCAATTTGGATACTATTTATTTCCTTTTCTTGCCAAATTGCTGTAGCTAGAAGATCAAGACGTTGAACAGAAGCGGTGACAGCAGACATCCTATCTTGTTCCTGACCTGAAGCATCTTACCTTTCACCTTTAAGTATGATGTTGCTGTGGGTTTAGTTTTGTTCTTAAGGCCTTTTAATTGATTGGATGACCTGTCACCCAGATTACTGAGGATATCTCCTTTACTTAAAGTCAACTGATAATAGATGTTAACTACATCTACAAAATACCTTCACAGCAATGCCTAGATTAGTATTTAACTGAACAACTGGGTAACTATAGCCTAGACAAATTGACAGATTTACTATCACATGCAGGTTCTTTGAAAGGTGGGTGTACTCTGAGAGCAAGTGGCTATGTGTACGAAATGAGACATAATAGTAAAATCCACAATGTTTTGGAACTCCTTGGTGTTGAACTCTAAGAGGATTTAAAAAGGGGAAGCTCTCCATTTCTCATTTTATAAGAGTGTCGTCAAGGGCCTCAGCTCTGAGGTGCAGCATCAGGGTTCTGGTTTCACTAACATCCGATTTTTTAGGTGGTATCCTAAAATTCATCTTTTCCCTGAACTCCAACTTGATGGGTATCCTACAACCAACTCAATTATAAAATATAAAAACAGAATTCATTCTCCCTTCTACCCTCTACCTCCTCTTTTTCTCTACTTTTTGCTTCTGTTCTAGTCTCTGCCTCAATGCATGTTACCATCAAATACCTAATTTCTTAATTCAGAATCCTCAGAATCATCCTACATTCCACTCTCTTGCTTAATTTCTCATTTAATTACTATTAAGTTTTATAAATTCTTTCCTCTCAATTCTTTTTCAGACTAACTGCATCCATTTCATTCCCTCCACTGCTGTTTTAGGTCAGTGTCCACAGTCTTTTCTGGACCCTCCAGTGAATCCTCCACACCACTGCAAGAATGATTTTTCTGAAGTCCTAATCTAACGACCCAAATGTTCTGCTTAAAACCCATCACTAGCTACCCATTGCAGAAACTCCAAACCTCAGGGTGTGGTAAACAGGGTCTCAAAGCCTGTATACCTGCGTCGCATCCGAAGCCCTATCTGTCATTCAGCATCACTGTCGTACCCAGTTGTTCAGGTCCCCATCTTCACCACCTCCCCCCACCAAACAAGCATCGGTGCTCCAGCCACATCCAAGTACTTGCATTTCTCTAAACATGTTACATTGTTCCATATCCCTGTATTTTTGCTCTGGCTCGTACATCTGTGTTTTTTTGTTTTTTGTTTTTTAAAAATTTTTATGGAGTATGGTTGCTTTACACTGTTGTGCTAGCCTCCACCGCACAACAAAATGAATCAGCCAGACACGTACAGATATCCCCTCCCTTTTGGACTTCCCTCCCATTTAGGTTACCACAGTGCATTAGGGTTCCATCTGTTTTGAATGCTCTCTTCTTCCTACTGCGCTTCTCCGCCTTCATACGTATAGGAGGGCACATAGTTATCTTCTAAGACTCAATACCTACAGGATGTGGAGGAAAAGAAGTGTCTTCAAAGAAGGCTGAGGAAGAATTACGCATGAGAAGATATGTGAAAAAAGTCCCGTGTCCTGAATAGGTTTAGGAAATGACACCGTTACTCAAAAGAGACTGAGATTACAAAACATCCAAACAAAATATTTCCTTGGGATTCTAAGAAGTTGGCAAACTTTTATTTACTTTTAGATTCGACCTTTATATTAGAATGTATCATACATATATACAGGTGCTTCGTAAAGTCCTGATATAGCTTTTTAAAGGTTAATAACTTGGGTTGTAGGTATGACAGAAACACTGTATGTATATTAAAGTCAAAAAATTTTTTCTTTTAAAAAGTGATACCGACTTTAATTCCATAGCCAAAATTTTCCATCATCTTCTTGTGTATGACCACCATTTGGGTTATTTGTCACGGGACCTGCAATCAGTATATATTGTTATAACTGCATAATATGGTTGTCCTAGAGTTTGATAAATTCACTTCTGGACTTCTGCATAGGTTATTTCTATCATAAATCCCAACTAAGTTATTAAACTTCAAGATGCACAGAGGAAAAAAATAGAATACACAAGGGCTTTAGGAAGGCTCCGAATGTATTTATGTGTATATATGTGCGTGTCCAGTATGCGTATGTGCATGTAAATATTTATGCATGTACAACACATTTTTCTAGTGTGATTTTAAGTTCTTTTTTTCCCCTACTCTGTCCTGAGTGGAATGAGGTTAAGCTTGTCCTCATCTTTCTTAGACTAAACATTTATACCCTTGAATACTGTTACTAAGCCATCTCTTGGCCTATTCACTGTGCAAAAATTATCTAGTTCTTTCATTTGCCTTCATCCTATTTCCCAAATGTGAAATAATTCCATTCTAGAGGATACTGTCAAATACATGGCAGGCTTCAGGGGTACAAAAATGGGATTCTCTGTTTCAGGAAATAGCACTGGAAGGTAGAATAGAGAAGGATTATTCTTCCCCGGCGTCTTCTAGGAGATGCTTGTATTTATTCAAATATTAGAACGATTGCAGCAATAATGATACCATTTTGCATGTTAGGTGTCATTTGAGAAATTTAAAAACGCTTAAAATTTTTGAACAGAACAATGGAATCTGGTTGCTGTGCACTTCAGAAAACTGAAAACTAAAGATTCTTAAAATCCTGGCATTTTTTCTAAAGCGAAAAGTGGTCCCTGGCTTCAACAGTGTACGGGATGTGGCATTTACTGATAAGCGAACCAGAGTGAAGGGCCTATTTTCCTGTAAGATTACATTCCAGTTACTGCTCAAGCACATTTTTCGTTATACAAATTGTACTTGTGTGATTTTATATCTTTGACTAGTTTTAATATCAGGAATACTTTACTCTCCAGAAAGATTTTAGTAGTACTTTCTCAAAAAAGGGAGACTGTTCCAAACAATAAGGTCCCCTTAAGTCTGTGTGGAAATGAACAGACTGAAACTTCAGTTCTACAAGATTACTGCATAGTAAAAAGTGGAAAGAAGGATCAGCTATACTGATGGGAACTGTCAAGAATTAGTCTGTGGTTTATACATTTGAGTGCTTCTCTGTGTGTATATAACAAGGGCAAAGTGACCTGAAAGAGGAATATGTTAATTTTTACGTTGGCCATATATCCTGGATCCCAGGTCCCACTTGGGAAGGAGGAGAAGGTATTATCCTTCCCTACTCATGCCCACCGGAAGGCTGAGATGCCTCTGGGCAGGACTATGGAGAGAGCAGGAATGAGAGAGGGAGGAACAACTGTGTGTTTTCCCACTTCTGGATGAGCCCCACTTCTGTGAACTTGGTGTAGGGGTCCACAATAAGTTGCACGGAGACTTTGCTGAAAAGAAAGGATGTATATGGAAGAAGTGAGGTAAGGACTCATGTTTAATAAACAACTGTAAGAACATCGATGCATTCACTTTCCTCCCTAAAAAGATGAGAGGAAGTTGAAATAAACGTTAAGCAAGGGGAACTCCGTGTCAAAATCTATGTCCCATGATGACTAAATACCTTATTCTCAACTGCCTTATGATTAGTCTTAACCTTCCCATCCCATTTGAATATTCTGCAAGCTTTTTCTTGGTTCAAAAAGATGGTTAGAACATATTTGGTACCATAAAGCTATTGAAGCTTTCCTTTTGCTCTTGTAAAATGATATTAAAATGAAAATGCCCTCTCTCCTGCTTCCATTCGTGTACTGCCCACTCTTAACGAGCAGCTTGCCGCTCGTGCTGGTGAGTTTCCTCTCAGTGAGCATTTATTTAATGGCTGAGGAGTAACTTACACGCATTGGAGCCTGGTAACAACCCATCAAATCCCCTAATTTTCTTAACTCATAATTTTTAATCCATGCTCCTGAGCAAGAGTGGTGCTTCTTCAGTTAAAAGAAAAAGAAAAAAATCCAATGAGTATATTTGTGAAGTGTTTATTTGTAGATCAGAATTTTATTTATATTCCATCATAATGAATAGGGTGTTTTGGGTAAACATAATATTTAAAACAATCAATTATTTCAAGGAACTTGCCCGACTTACCCTATCCTATGTCTCCTTTGTCTTCCCCAAACCTAATGTGACCTGACTGATATAAGCAAGACGTGGACAAATAAATCAGAGAGAAAAAAAATCTAGCCTGCCTTACAGCTTTCTGGATTAAATATAATGAAAACCTTTATTTCTTCTGCTAAAGGGAGATATAAGATATTAGGAAAGACTATTTTAGGCAAGATAATATTGTGTTTTATGTGTTTTTAACCTGAGAGTTCTTTTTAAAATTGTTGTTAATTCCACTTCTCTAAGGAATAGAGAGGAAGCAATCTGTAGACATGTTTTCTAGGTGGGGTGAATGCCTCAGAGGCTTAGGCTGAAGGACACAGACTAGAGAACCATTCATTTGGCTGAAAGTAGTTCATTTCTTCTTCTGGATCTGACAGTCTCTGAACACAGCTGGTCCAATCTTCTCAGGTCTTCAGTTAGGAATGCTGAGAGATTTCATGGGCTAGCAAGGCATGTCCAGCATTGGGCAGGAATTTGAAGCTCCCAGTTCAAAGCTGGAACTGATAACCTGGCAGCTGTTTTCCTACTTTTCTCAACAGAGCAAGAAGCACAGAGAGAACCTATTGTTTCTAGAGGGCTAGGTAAGACAACATGGGCTGTTGCCTCTTTTCTTTCTGGTGTTTCTCTTGGTCCCTGTATGCTTACATCCAGGACTTTTTTTGAAGGTGGAAGGATAAAAGAGAAGTGAATGAGAGGATTTATTAGACTGAATGGAAGTGAGGTTAGTTCACAAAGGGAGGAATACCTTTAAGCTGACATGAAAAAGTCTTTCTTCTTTGTCTTCTTTTCCTTGAGTCTGAATAACTTTGGGGCTCAAGAGAAAGCACAAGAGAGTGGAAGAAAGAATTCTGCCAGTGCCCCACTTTCCTAGGAGGAAAGAGACTGGGGTGGTTCTGTCCAATTCTTCATTTGAAAACATCCTAAAAGTAAAAGTAGGCAAAACAGTTTTCCTCGATCCATTAACTAAAACAGTGCCAGAACCAGATTTTCTATCGACCCTTTTGGAAAAATTGCATACACTGTTCTATTGTTAAAAATGATTTTTTGTTTGTTTCTCAAGCATGACTTTAATAGTTGATCATGACTAACAATCCTAAATTTGTGGCCTTTTTGACACCCTGTTGAAACCTTGTAATTTAGTTTACAAGCCCAGAGCTGTCCTTTTGGCCAACTGTTTTATTTTTGTCACTTGGGTGTTTTCTCGTTCTTTTTTAAAATATCAAATCAATATTTACTCTCAAATGTAGAAATGAAAAAAGAGACATGTTATAATGAGTAGATCTGTAACTTTATTGTGTGAATTAATATTTCTGTTGGGCTTGGTTGTAATTAAGTTACAGTTGGCTTTTGAACTTTGGGATGGCATTAAAGCATGTGGGTTTCACTTCTTTCATTCGGGAGTTATGCTAAAATTAGTAAGCATACGTAGAGTATGCGAAGCTTGTAGGAGACTTTATAACATTCTTTATTAGTTATTCTTCACATCACATCTGTGTGGTGAGTATAAATTACCAGGAAGATAATATCCTCAGACCTGAGATAATAATTTTTAAGTGACAGAGAGTGATGTTCAGAACCAAAGGATAGTCCCAACACTCTATGTGCACATTTACACCCTTTTTAATGAATATATGACCTTGGGCCTCAAAGATATCTCCAGCTTTGGATACAATTTTATATTATATCTTTATAAAAAATTGAGCCTGAAGTCACCATATAGAGATTAACAAAAGAGTTGAAGAAAATATTGCAGAAAGTTTTTGCTGCAAATTTTTACAATTCTCATGAAACAGGATTCCATCAAGTGGGAGGGAAGAAGTGTGGGCTCTCAGTGGTGGAATGAAGAGAGTTCCTTCTTCAACATAAATGAGGAAACAGTCCTTAAACAGAGTAGGGACAGGAGAACACAGAGTGGGAGTGAGCTGGGAGAACATCACTCTCAGTGTCAACCGTCTCTTCCTGAATTTTCACCTCTTTCAGATTCTCTTAAAATGAGCACAAGGAAAGAAAGGTCAAGTGGCGAGAATAAATAAAGCCCTAGAAAATATAGAACAAGCTTCCATACATGTCTTTCTGTGCCACATGCATAGGGACAAGTCTTCTGAAAGATGCTCTGAATACCCAACATCTGAATTTTTATTTTAAGCACAAGAAGAACTTTACCATACTCTGGTCCTTGAATGGGGTGGTTCTTTGCATATGTTTAATTTAAGAAAAGAAATACTAAAATGGAAAATTTTCCAAGTAGGGGAGGAAGAGATTAAGTGTTGGAAGCGATCTTGGAATAAAATTTCATGAGAATGGAGGGAGTTTTGCTGTTCAGAAATTAACAATATTTTTAAAGAAAAATTTTACATGTGTAACTAGCAATACATTTTGAAGGACTGATTATTCAAGTACAAAGAAGTTGACAAAACAATCAATTTTTTAAAGATTTTTTTTTCTTTTTTCTTCTGAGCTTAAACTAAATTCAGTGATCTAAAGTGATCTAAAGACCCACTGATTTAGCTGTGTCATTGCAGTTAGTGGAATTTTTGTGTTGTGTGATTCCATTATAATCCATATGTCACCATGAGATAGAGTAAATGCATTTATTAGCACCTATAACATATTAAATGACCACAGAATTAAAGCCCAATGTTGATAAATATTGATCCACTATTGAGTTAATATAAACCATTATGATTTATATAACATAAGCTTTGCCTCCAAAAACTATAGAAATTGGATTAAATAAATAAATATAGCTATCTTTTTCTAAGGTGAAAGTATGAAAAACTTGGGATGCAGTCATTAACTGCATTTCTATTTCCACTTAGGCATATAAGATCTGTGTTATTAACTATAGGGCAGCCCATATGAGAATATGAGTGAATTAGTATAATTTATCACTGACTAGAGTCAACAATTCAAGTCTTTATCTGCCCTTTGGTGGGATTTTGCAAATAACAAACATCCTGCGTAACTTGGTTCCATGCTAAGCAGTTTAAACTTTATCCTGTAAGTGATGAGAGACAGTTAAAGAATTTTAAAGCGGGAGGTGTCTTGATCAATGTATATTCCTAAGAGATCCCTCTAATGTAGTGTGCTGGGTGCATGGGAGGGAGTCGAGTCTGGAAGTTGGAAGAACAATTACTAGCCTATTGCAACAGCTCAGGGCTAAGCTATGGAGAGCTTGGAATGAAATCGTGAGGGTAGAGAACCAAAGGATGAGATAGATTCAAGAGATATTTATGAGGGATGAATTAGAGTGAGAGGTGTGAGAGAGGGACAAGTCAGATTCATCTTCAAAATTTCGGCTTGGACAATTGGGTAAATGTTGATATTATCCACAGTAGGGAATATAGTAGTGGAAGCAGATTTGGCAAGAGAAGAAAGAATATGGATAAGTGTAGAAATGTTGAGTGTGCAATGTCTGAAAGACAGCAGTCTCCTAGGCAGCGATCTCCAGTGCATTTGAAAATGTGGCTCTCAAGTCCAGAAGAAAGGTTTGGCCTAGGATACCGATTCAGAAATCATTGTTGTACAGTTAGTGCTGGAAACCATGGAAGTAGATGAGATCAACAGGAAGTGATTCTGCAAAGGTCATAGTGTTGCTTCAGTGAATTTCCTAATGCAGTATTTTTTCCATAATAAGAATGAAGCTTCAGAAAGCACAGGGAATTTCTCAAGATGAGGCTATTTTTTCTTAACTTTGAAGCGGTGGATGACTATTGCATCAGGCAAAAGAGATAGTTAACATTGTGGCAAGAAGGAACATGGCCCTTTCCTCAACAGTGCTCAATCACTGTGAATTTTTTATTTATTTCTCTTTCTAGTGAGATCTTTGCCAGGATGTTTCTAGCGTGCCTGGTGAAAGTATTGCCCAATAATGTATTCCTGGAATAACAGTGTGGATTTAGGCTGTTAGGTGGTACTATAAAGCATATGATCTCTGCTCCGTGGAAAGCTACCACAGATAAGGCTTTTCTGCACTATATTTGCTAACTTTACAAAAGCATAAACCCAGCTCCAACCTAACTCAACTTCTATAACACTGGTCAGCCTGGGTAATTCAAAGTCAAAATACTAAGGTCACATTGCAAGGAAAGTTGGACTTGATCAAAATTTCACCGAATTGCGAATAACTTAGGGCAATGTGAATTTTCTGGGAGTTTATGGTAGTTAGAAATTTCTGTAAGTGCTTCTGTGATAAATATTTTAAAATAGTTTAATAGGAAAATCTTCAAATTTAAGATTTTATACGAGGGTAAATGTGCTAAATAAATGTGATGGCTATAATTTGAATATACATGAGAGATACAGAAAAATACATTAAAGGAGATGCTCATAGGAGATGCTCCTTCTTATATGTTATATAAACAAATATAAATAAAATAATAAAGACCAAGTTTGCAGGGCAGTCGAGAAAGAGGTGCAAGTAAGATTTTGCAAACTCCTAAAACCTTCCTGAGAAAATTGGAAATGAAAGCAGTAAATGTGATAGTGCTCAATGATCAGTAATCCCACTTTTGGGAATACATCCCAAGTAAATATTTCTAAGAGAAAAAAATGTATTTTTTATATCTAGCTGTATCAGTAGCAAATTATTCATCCTATTGAAAAACTGGAAACAAAATTTAAGGAATGGATTAGCAACTTATGACCTTTATCTTGATAAATGTATGACTTCTGTAGATACCTAGAAAATGATATAAAAAGTAGATTTAAATGAAAAACGAATAGAGGTTACATAATCACATATATTACAACTACATAAAAATGAAATATATACATAAATATCTATAAAAATCCAAACAAGTGACATAAACAGCTAGTGTTTTAAAATTAAGGTATAGGCTAAAGAGTTATTTTAATGTAAAAGTAATTAAAAATACTAATACAAAAGAAAAGATTTTTGAATCTTTATTAATAATTTAAAATTTAAGTTCCTTTCAAATTAAATGGGATGGTCCATCATTTTTAAGGGTCAAGATAAGACATACAATTGGATGTCCTGCTTAACCAAATTCTAAGAATCTTGGCGTCAAGGGTAAATGTACTCTCTTTTAAAAACTCACAAAATCTATAGCTCCCCTTGTTTTTCCTTTAGATGTTGACATTATTAGATAGTTAAGTTTTTAGCTCTAACATTTATCATGCCATCAAATACGATTTCAAAGTACAGGAAAACCTCATTAATTTTGACCTTACTAAGTTGAAATTTGTGCTAATTTAGGCAAGATGTGCTTCAGTTCTCTATGTATTAGCATCTAGTTTTATTAGATCTGGCAGACTTTCCTGTGGCCAGATTCTCTGGGAGAGCAGATATTCTGAAGACCACCCCCTTCAATCTCCCTTACATCTTGTCTGTCTGAAATTACCTTTATAATGTAAGGCTTTGTTATCAAGTAGCACAAAGATATCCCTGGGGGCAGTCCTCTGAACCCCAGAGGTTACACTCCAGATACTTCCAAGAAGCTGTGTTTCGTTTCATCTATATGGTGTGTGTGTGCTCCTCCCAGAATTTGAAAGCCTTCAGATAGAGCACCGTAGCCCCCACCACCCTTACATCTGGCTCCTTCATATATTTGAGTTCTCACTTCTTTAACTGTTAAGATTCTTCCATAAAGCCATTTCGAAGAATTCCACATTTTTTTCTTCCGTGATCTCTGGAATAGTATTTCCTATCAGAGGTGCTCATTGTCACATGCATTCTGCTGCTTGGCTTATGTTTATTAACACTCCATGGACACAACCTGGTTTCTTAATGAAACTGTAACTCCTTGAGGGCAGGGACAGGTATTAAAATTGTTTGTGTCTTCTGCAGTGCCTAGTCTAGGTGTTCCATGACTATTGAATGACTGGCTAGTAGATAACTGAGGGTAAATAAAGATCCTAATATCAGATAGAATGATACTACTCATGTGCTTCAAAGTTTGCAAAGCATATGGATTAGGTCTTGAATCTTCTCAGTCTCCCTGGACAGGAATAAGAGTGGTGACAGGGAACAGCACGAACACTCTGGATTCTGAGACAGGAGATAGAAATTAAGATATATAAGTATACATGCTTATCCAAAGACATTTTAAATTAGTGCTTTCACCTCGACTTTGAGTTTTAAGACTCAAATGTCTAATTACTGGTTGTTAGGAGAGGAAATAGTTGAGGAAGTAGATATCACTGCTGCTCACAATATTTATGGCTCCACTCCTTCTAGATAAGATTATACTTCCTTGCCCCCGAAAAGCTGGGCTTGGCCACAGGCTAGTTCTGACTGATGGGCTGTGAACAGAAATGAGATGCATCTCTTTTAGGACAAAACATTTAACAGCCAGCTCAAGAAATGCCATCCCTCTCCTTCCTTATGGCTGCTATCTTGGTGGCACACGTTGCACTGGAAGTGACTTAAGATTGAGGCAAGAGGGAATGTTTTGTCAACACATGGAGAACTATGTCATGAAGGGTTGCTTGAATCTGCAGTGGATTTTGAGCGTGCAGCAAGTGATCTTTGGTTGTGTTAAGTCTCTGTGGTTTGGGGGCTCTTCACTGCAGCATAACCTTGACTACCTCGACGAACATAGTTGGGACTAGGGCCTAACACGTTGAAGAGCCTTTAATGACTGATTCAGAAGTGTAGTCCTAAGAGCCAGATTGCCTGTGTTCATATCCAAGCATCACTGCCACTTGTGCAAGTTCCTTGACTTCTTAGTTCCTTGGTTTTCTTATCAATAATATGGGATAATAATAGCACCAACCTACAGGGTTGTTGTGTGGAAGAGCAAGTTAATTAATTAATACAAACACTTAGAACAGTGCCTTAGAACAGTGCTCAGCACGGGTTATTATTAACATTATTACTAGTCAGAAAGTTCCCCAAGATGATGACTAAATTTGGTGTCTTTGGTTTCTTACCACCAAATCTGCTTTTCCTGTATCCTCTATCTTAGTGGCATTGCGACACTTCAGTTAGTCATGCTCAAAAACGTGGAATATTCTTATGCTCTGTCTGCCAGTTGCTATATTCTGGCAATTTAATTTTGGCAACATAAATAAATAAACACAGTTGTATAATCTCTCAAAAATATATTCCCTCTTCTCTCATTGCCACTGTCGTAATTCATTACCACTGCCTACAGTATAACAATGGCCTCCTAATTTGCCTGCATCCAATATTTGGGAAGCAAAATTATCACAGTAGAAAGAGCATGCAACCTGACCTTTTTGCCACATGACCTGACCTTGAACCCCAGCTCTACCTCTTGCTAGCTGTGAGATTTGGGGAAAGTTACTTAATCTCAATATGTTTTTTTCTTCATCTATATAAGGGTTTACCAATATTTACTTCATAGGATTATTGAGAGATTATATGAGATTGTTAAGGTAGAGCACTCAGTACGTAGTTGGGAATCAATCATTCTTAACTTGATATTTTTCTCCTCCATTGCACCTGGCCCAGATTATTGCCAACATTATTTCCCAAAAGTCTAGGCCAGATCAAATTCCTCTCACAGAGTGTAAAATAAGATGAAGATTCCTTAGTATGGAATTCAATAGGCTCCAGAACCTACCTCGATACTTTTACTATATTCCTCCTTGGACTTTGTGTTACATTGCTTGCTATTACTTGAATGTGTCTCTGAGATTCTGCCTGTGCTTTTCCTTCAGCTCAGAAGGAAATGGTTAGAATGGTCTAACCCCATGGTGACTACAGTTAATGATACTGTATTGTAGATATGAAAGTTGCTAAGAGAATAGATTTTAAAAGTTCTTATCACAAGAAAAAAAATAACTATATATGGTGATAGATATTAACTAGACAATGTGGTGATCCTTTTGTTGCAATATATGCAAATATCAGATCATTATGTTATACACCTGAAACTAGTATAATGTTATATATCAATTATATCTCCATAAAAAAAAGTCTACTCCTTCTAAGTTCAGAACTAGTACCGCATCCTCTGAGGTGCAAGATTTCCTTTATCCCTCTGTATATCAGTTAACTATTGCCATAAAATTGCTGTACCCTAAGCCGCCCCAAAACTCAGTGGCTTAAACCACCAAGCATTGATTGTCACAGATCTGTGGGTTGGCTGAAGATTGTCTGAAGTAGGCTGGGCTCAGTTGGGGTGTCTCAGTTTACTCGGCATGTCTCTTCTTCCCTCCCAGTACAAGCACGTTAGCCTAGATATGCTCTTCTTGTGGCAGTGGCAGAGGTTTGAGAGCTCAAGCAGGAATGTGTAGACTTCCTGAGACCTACATCTGGAACTGGCACTCCATCAATTTTGCCTCTTTCTATTGGTTAGAGCAAGTCACATTGCCAAACCCAAAGTCAAGGTGTAAGCAAGGATGTCCCTGCCATAACGGAAGGGGCACTGCACAGTTACATGGCGGAGGGTGTGGTTATATGAAGAGATGAAGAATTGGGGCTGCTAAAGCAATCTTCCACATTCTGTTGGAATGAATAGGTCTTACTTCTGAGGTCTTAGCATCTTACTTTTATCTCTATCATAGGGGTCAAATAGATCTGCATTTTATTGTTTCTTTGCTTACATACTGTTCTCCTTTATTTAGACTATTAACTTCTGGAAGGCAGGGATGTGTTTTACTTATTCTAGTTTTTCCAACAATACTTAGCACTCTCCTTCACACATGGTCAGTGTTTGGTTAATGTTTTTTGAATTGGCATTTTAAAATTTGGAGTAAAGTAGCTAACTTAGACAGGTATGTTATCATTTTGTAAAAAGAAACTTGTGAAATGTTTTTGTTCAAAGAAGAATTTCAGAAATGGCTCCTAAATAGAGGCTAAAGCATTTTTCTCTACAGAGTCATTAAATTATACATGAATCAGTGCTCACAGATATCTACCAATGGATAAAAGAAAAAATTTGCAAAGAAGGAAATTTGGAAGGGTTTATGAATGTATTGGGTTGGCCAAAAAGTTTGTTTGGATTTTTCCGTAAGCTGTTATGGAGAAACCTGAATGAACTTTTTGGCCAACCCAATATTAGTAAACATGGATGAAGGGGAAGAGATATTTGTAAGATGTGGGAGAATATACATTATAAAGTTTTAAAAAAGGACTTTATTTTTACAGGTTAAGAATAATAAGTACACCATATAGTTGTGGCTTGCTAAATATCGTCATCAAAAAAGCATTTATTAGTATTCACTGATGATCAGCTGTTACACTGGAAACTGTAAAAATGATGATTCTCTAACTCTATCATTCCTTCAGCATTTATTAGCTAGAATATTTGTGAAGAAGAACTTTTCTTCCCTCCACCCACCACCATTCTCTTTGGACTAAATGGAGTCTTTTTTTATTCAATGTGTCATAATCAATAATGATCATTTTCTTTTTTTATGCTAAAATAGTCCCAAATTTGGTCAATTGGAGACCCTTTAAGCTGGATTCTGTGTCCTTTGGACATGTCCCCTTTAGTTTTAGAGCATATCCTGCTTTCAAACCAAACAAGATGGTCTGGGCTCACCTTTCATTTTCCCTGACTCAGCCTGAAATCAGCCATTTTGCCAAGGATCCCTGGTTACTTTGAGTGGAGAATGGTATTTAGAAGCCAGGATCTGGGTGCTAGGTGTACTTATTGTTACTGGGGTGTCACTGCTTGCTTTTAGTCCTTTTTAGTGGACAGAGCCTATATACATATATATAATTTTTTATTTCTGTTCATAGTTACTGCACTAATACCACTACCAACCATAAACACTAGATGTGAAGTTTAAGATTTCTTTTTAATACTCTTTGTCCTTAAGTTATTAGGAAACAGGAACATGGGATCATAGTCTCAAATTATCACCCAACATATTACTTAGTAATTACAAAGAGGAAAATATACCTTTATAATTGAGAGATCTGTTAGATTACCCCCTAAATCAATGATTAAATTTGGCATCATCAACAATGGGACACACTGGCATCATGTATCTCCTAATACATGCATTGGAGAAGTTCACAATATCACCTTGCCAAAAATGTTTATCCTTAATCTATTCGTGGGCACAAAAGTCAGACAATTCCAGATTGTGAAATATTTTGCAAGATAACTGGCCCGGATTCTTCAAAAATGTCAATGTCATGAAAGACAAAATAAGGTGGAGGAACTATTCTAAATTAAGGGAGACTAAAGAGATAAGATAACCAAACCTGATAAAGGACATTTACAGGACAACTGCAAATGAATATTTTTTTAAGTATAATTATGATATGCATATATTGGAGAATATGAGGGTAGATAGGAAGTGTGCGTATATGTGGTACATTAGTTTTTGTTTTGAAAAAGAGGCAAACCCTTATCTTCCATAGTAGGATGTCAATAGATAATGAATAAATTTAAAAAATTAAGAAGTAGCAGTGTAAGTGTGTCATTTTGAGCTGGGAGGGCTAGTGCCGACAGCTTCAGTTAAATGAGCTAAAAGTGGTGGCCTTTAGCGAGTGGGAAATGGTGGTGATGGGAGGTCAGGGGACTGCTGTTGAGCTATTTTGAGTATCTTAAACTCTTTGCTTATATAACTGAGAAAACTAAAATCTGAATTTAAAAAGAAAATAAACCTCAATTTTAAAACAAAATGAAGAAAATGAGTGGATGTTATGAAGAAATACAGAGGCGAGAGAAGTTGGAGCCAGGCTGTGAAGGAGCCCACCTGTCAGGGGAGAGTTTGAACTAAAAATCCCATTAGTGGGAGCCTGTTGAGAAGTGCAAGCAGGGTCATCCTAACGCAGCTCTTAGAGCGGCAGAGAATATCCTTCTTTAAATACTTACTCATCTTTTAGGTCCTCTTAGAAGTCATTCATTTATTTACTCATTCAGGCACTGCCCTGGGTGTTGGGAATGTGGCCGTGAACAAAATGGACCGGGCCCTGCCCTCGTGGAGCGTATGCTCCATCCCTCTCAGGCTAATTATGCGGATTTGGGACATGTGAGGAATAACCACCCTTTGCCTCAGGTTGGCGCCTCAGAATTCTCTCAAAGCGCTGGTGTGTGTGTGTGTATGTGTGTGTGTGTGTGTGTGTGTGCGTGCATGCGCGCACACACCCCCTAATGAAATCATCTTAATTCACACGATTTCACATTAATTTCACATTTATTTTGTGGGACCATTGACTCCACACGTGATCGTCTCACACCCCTGTGACTCCGTGTTCTCTCAACAGCCTGCCCAGGTCTCCCTGTGGCCTCTCCTGCCTCAACTCCGGCAGGAGATCCCTAAGCTGCTTTGTCATTATTTCCTTTAACTGGGTTCCACATAAGGTCTCTTGGTGGCGAATGGGAAGGGTGCAGGGCGATGGGAGCAGAGGGGCCAGAAGAAGTGGGCAGAAGTCACTCTCAGTGAAAGCTCCTCTGCGTGATAAAAGGACTCTCTGAAGGGGCATGAAGAAGAGGTGGTATCTGCCTGGAGGCTGAGGACAGCGCCGGTTCCAGGAGTAAAGATCCACGTGGAAGGAGGCAGATGCTAAAGTGGAAAAAGAGTATTGGGGGCACTGGCACATGGCTCACAAAGAAAAACGTTAAAAAGTTTCAGAGAAGAGCGTGAAGTGACAAGAGAGAAGGGAACTAGTGAGAGGAGAATTACAGAATTTATCTCCATTTTGTTTCATCATTCGCATCATTATCTGACTGCCTCTGGTAATAAGATGTTTCAAAATGCCTTCAGATAGAGACAGTCTCTCACCCACATTGTCTGTAGTAAAAGATATTGGGGCACATTTCTCAAGAAGCTTGAACAATCTGGTACTGAAACATCAGAAGAGTGCATCTTCTTTTCACCATAATGGTGAGACTAGAGATGGGTTTTTTCCCCCCAGTGCTTAGATGGAAAAAAGAAAAGAAAAAGAAAAAGAAGACCTTTCCAGGTGGAAAAAAAGCAAGATTCTAAAGGATTTGTTAAAAAAAAAAAACCAAAACAGCTGGGTCAGATACAGTGTTGTCATATCTTCGCTATGTTGGAGGAGGGGAAAAAACAATAAGGCAGTGCCAACTCTAACTGTGCTTAATAGGGGGTTATTTCCACTCGGGGTGTGTTCTCGCAGGAGCTGAGTGCCGCTAGAAATAACACCATGTGGATTCTTCCCTTTCTCTGTTACAGATAACTCTTACTATCTCATCACATCTCCTGCTTTCTAGATTCAATCTTCTTTCTGAAAGTCTTATTTATTCCTCCCTTTTTTCTCTCCTCCCTTCTGCCCCCATTGTATAATTTGGAAAAGAAAAGGGCCCATTTGGGGAAGTATTAAAGAAATGTTCCCTTGAGTACACAGCGCAAATGTCTAGAAGTGTTGTTCACAATGTACACAACAGGCGCAAAAAACTGCAGTGGATAATGAAGACTTTTTTTCATTGTTGGAGGACTTCACACAAGGGGATGAAGGTTGTTTATCCCTTTGAAAAAAGACTGTTGGAGTTGAATAATTATTATTATTATGATAAGAACAAAATAGAGATTCTTTTAAAAGAGTAATGATGGTAGGATCTTAGTATGTTTGTGAGAGTGATTAAAATTGAATGCTCTGCCCGTGTTTCCTGTACACTCCAGGAATAGTAAGCAAAAGAAAGATGGATTGGATTCAGCAGAAGGCATTAACATGCATTTTGTCAACTAAGCCTTTACGAATTATTTTTTCAGAGATGATAAACATTCGAATATTTTCTCTGGAAACCAGGAAGCCTGTTTTACTTGAGGTAACGGGCGGGGACAGACCCACTTTGAAGCTAATGCAGCTTCAGACTCCCAGCCACTCACCTGGGGCCCTTTCTAAGACTGTGGGAGAGGCCCTAATAATGTGTCCAAATGTTTTAGTAGAATTTGCAAAAGTAGCATATTTTAATTGCAAATCACTTAAGATTGCCGTCTCTTTCCACTCCAACTTTCTCTGATTTTCCTTCACGCTGGGTGTCCTTGGACTGGCGGTGAGCATCTTTGAGATGAAGCTAAGAGGAGGTTGAGTAGGGAAGAATTTAATTTGGGTTTAGTGAGATGTATTTGTGCAGCTTGCCGTCGGTTTCCTGTGAAGTTATTGCCAGCTGTCCCAAGGAAAACTTCCAGGAAAACTCCACCTGCGCCTTGCACCTACTCACCCAGTATCCTGACATAAAAGTGTCACAGAACATGTGCTCCATGGGTCATCCCCTTGTGCTAGTTGGAAAAAAAGCCGCCCCCCACCTCACCTGAAGTCGTTGACCACTTTTGCATTTTGTCGCAGCTTTTTTTCCTTTTAGATTTTCTCCCCAATAGATTATGTGACAGCTTAGAATTTTCTTTAAAGAATCAAAGTGCAATGTTTCCCATTAGAAAGCTGCTCAAGCTTTGTAACATGTGTACATCAATATTAAGGCTCTAAAATTTTTCACAGGCTGGGAAGGGAAACCCGAACATAGAGATGTAGAAAAGTTTATTCAAAAGAGTTGATAAAGCTTGATTGTGCCACTTAACCTGCACTTTGGAAAGACATTTTGGGACATTTTAACAAAACAAATGAGAAATTACAGACTGCTGTTTGGGACATATTTGAAGAGTTCCTTCTTTTATTATCTATATTTATTTATTAAAGAACCAAGAGAAAACTTAGATAATAATTAATGTAATATGAAACAAAAAAGATAAAGATTAGCCCTGACATCAATAGAAATCAGTCTGACGTTGGGAAGCAAATTGCAACATTTTTTTTTCAAATTATACCAGAACTATAATTCTCTAAGAAGAAAAGAGAAATTTTGAATAGAAGTAATGAATAGGCTCCTGGATTGTTTGATAATCCAGTTAATGAAGAGGAGTGAGTCATATGTACACATTGGGAAATGATTTAAATTTTTGGTAAGTTTGAGACAAAATACTGACATTGATGAAGATAATGTAAAACTTTATAATACATTGCAAACTGGTTAATGAGCGTCATCAATTCAAGGGATATTTAAGATTAGTCACTGTACAAGAAAACTTGAAACCCTTGAAGCCTTACAATTTATATATAAAAAAAATTTGATAAAGGTTTTCCCTAATTCAACAATTCTGAAAAATGTACTACTACCAATAAGTAAGAAATTTTCCCAAATGATCAACAATAAAAAACAATTTTTGAACAACCATGGTAAAGATCAGACTGGATTCTTTCTATTATTTCTATAGAAAATGATATAATAATCATAATGTGAAGAGGTACTCAGAGTATGAAGTAAAAAAATGTAGAAAAGCAAGTATTACAGAAGAGTCAAGCAGCAACTAATAAAAAATGTTATTTAATTTAAAGAAGTGTTGCATTTATAAGTATCAGAATTCTTCAGTTGTTGTGATGTATTTTCTCATTTTATATAAGTATTTACTTTCGCATCCAATTTTCTACACTTTTCCTTAAAGAAGGACTCCAAATTGTAAGCTTCGGGCCCTACCCTTTGGTTTCCGTGTTTGATCTGAAAGATGCTGTGAGATGAATATACTTCTATCCTTTTTCTCCAGACGAGGCATGGGCTTTGCATCTGCTGATGGGGCCATGGGCTGTTTGCATCTCCTGGGATCCTTTGGGTCAAGTGAGCTGGCAGAATACCTCCAACAGTGTCATTAGCAGCCTCAGGTGAGAGCTTTTACCTCAATAAATAATGCTGTGAAATATAACCCAACATCTTGTGTTAGAATATTTCTTTCTTTGCTGTCTGACTAGGAGTTAGGAAGTGCATATTTGCAACATTGAGAAATGGTGTTCCAAATTTCATGAATCTGGGTGATCTCTGAAAACAGTTTTGTTGAAAGGTTTGTGGTCCTTGGAGGCAAAGGTTGTTCATTAGTAGTGCAAGTGAGTGACAGAAAGTCTGAGAAATAAGGAGAGAGGTCGCCCTCATTAAGTGGGCACTGGACACCATGGAGAAGAGATACCGCCTTCTGCTCACAGGCTGCATGGTCCCTAGAATTAGCTCTTACAGAGTTGGCAAGACTGCTTGGGAAAGTGGTTTCTAACAGTCATAAAAAATCCTTAATATTTACTGAGACCCCACATGTGTGAAATTGCACCAGTATTGGAGGAGATCATTAAGAGGATGTGACCAGCAGTTGACCCACAAGTCGGACCCAGGCAATATGAAGACTCCTTACACCCTCCGCTTGTCCTTGGAATGTCCATTTCGCCCACTGTTCCTGCCCTAGGAGCCGCTTCAAGGATGCAACCCTGAGAGGATGTATTATTGACACCATCTGGAATGAATATGTGACTGAACCCTGTTAGGGCTGCTATCTAGGTCCAGCAGGTGTGGAGATCTACTCATCTTGCAGCCGCCCAAGACAGCAAGCCTGGTATGTAAGTTCCTTTGCTTCTTACAACTGCCACCTACCAATCTGGAGTGGTCTGCCTCTTTCTTTGGTCTCTCCTTGCCCTCTCTGTACCGGGGCCATTTTGAACTGCCCCAGGGGAACTTCTGAGGTTGCCAACCAACAGCCTAGTGCTGGGAATATATGGATACCTAGATGCTGGTCTGTCTCCCTAAGTAGTTAAACAACTAACTGGGAAGATAAGAGATATACTGTACATAAGGATACACCTTTAAGTTTAACCTTATGAAATTGCCTTTTTATTATAAGTCAGTAATTAATGGTTATTTCATATGATTAAATACCAGTAGCTTCATACGGTTCAAGATAAATAGCTTATGGAAGTATTGTTCTCCTTTTGGGCCAGTTCTTCATAATGCAGGACCAAATGTTCAATTTGGTGTGTGTAGTATCCCGTGCCTGGGTCATACATGCCAGTGGCATCACCCAGTCATTTCGTGCAAATTCCTCTACACATTTCCAAATGCAGAGGGCGGAGTTGGGGGATGGTGGTGAGGTGCCAGACCTCATTTAAAAATCCTTGAAATTGTTACAGAAATCAATTCAGGCTTGGTTGACAGAAAAATATCCTCTGTGGACTTGGAACTTGAGCTAGAAACTGAAAGAGAGGGTGGACTTAATTACGGAGAGGGGATCTGAGAGCTCATCCTTCTCTCTATACTTACAAAAATGAACAGGCAGGAACGGAATTGCTGGGTCCAGGAAAGGAATAAAATAAGAGAATTGGTCCAATTTTGGTGAAGGGGATCAGGGATAGGAAGGGGAGGGTGGGCTCTGAGGTTTAAAAAAAAAAAAAAAAGTAGATTAAAGGTCAGCCTTGAGTGAGATTGGATACTATTGTGAAGTTAATGGGCATTCCTGGAAAACTCCAGGAGGAGTGTTTCAGGAAAGCCCCACAGGGCCCTTGCTCTCCTCATCCTACACCCCTCCTCGAATCCACAGGCTAACGATTGGAAATCTACACGTGGAGTGCCTGGGTTGGCCATTGTGTGTCAAGGGGCACAGCAATTCAGGGCGCCTCTGCAGCTCTCCAAAGAGGTGGAAGATCAGCCTTACCCTGACTTAGAAAAATAGCTCTACCATTACTGAGAAAGAATAATTCACATGTGAACACACTGTGTTTGTGTTTTCTTGTAATGCTTATGTGTTTGTGTGTGTGTTAAAAATCTTACATTCAAAGATTCGGCCCATCAAAATCAGGAAACATGAAAGAATTAGTTCAGATGTATTATGGGTGCTGTCTGGTCTATAGGACCCCATTCTATATAGATCAAAGCACCCAGCTACTAGGTGTGAACACTTCACACAGGATTGTTACCCGTGTGTTTATACGGCTGCTTCTCAGGAATGTGGGTAAGAAGCTCATGATATAACCAGAATGAAAATGCTCCACCACTGTAATATTCTGTATCTCTGAAGAGACAATGGATCTGAATAAAAATGCCTACACAATGATATTAATATTAAAATTAAACAATACTACAGGTGGTGATAAAATAGAAAGCAGCTTAAGAGGGAGAGAAATGAATAGATGTTTGCTTTTTACAAGAGGGTGGGTTTGTAAATGCCCTGAAATCTAGTTTTATTTAGGGATTATTCACCTGTCTCATCATCTTCTTCTCAAGGTCTTTAAATAACAGGATGTACTTTAATAAAAAATTCCAAATTCTTCAAACCTTCACTAGCAGTCAGCAAAGCACACACGTAATCTGTACTACACAATTTAGCCCCTAACTACGTTTACCTTGCTTTGTTTCCCACGGTTTTACGCGTCAGCCTCATGTGCTCAAAATAGATCTTAAGCCCCTTGAAGGCAAGAACCCGGCTTTAAACTGCGTCCAGCACACGCCACGTACTTACGAAGCAAAGGCTGATTTATGGAAAATCAAGCAAGGATCTTAAATCTCAAACCGCAGCTCCGCCCTGGAGACGCTTTCCGCAGCGGAACGGGGCCGCCCGCCGCGGGCACTGTCTCGCTCCCCGCACCCCTTGGCCGCCCTTCCTCGCTGCCGTTCCCCACTGCGGCCAGCAGGAGGCGCCACGGACTCGGGTTAAGCGTTCTCCCCCTTCCTACCCCACTTCCCCCAGCACGTGACGTGGGAAGCTGCCTCCGCTGGAGACTTAGCATTAGGAGTGAGGGGGTGAAGGGGTCTGGGGGTGGGGTGGGAGATGTGGAGAAAGAGAACACGCGCGCACACACACCCTGGGAGCAGGAACATCTTTCCTAGCTTCGCGGGTTTCTCCTCCCACCAGAGCAGTGCGTGAGAGGTAGGGGTGTGTGTGTGTGTGGGGCACGTTTTTGAGTGTGAGACCCAGATCCAGACCAGGCAGCCTGTGATCTCCCGCCCTGCCCCCGTACCCGGTGATTAATCCCCCGGTTTCTTACTCTCCCCTCCTCCCCCTCCTCCTCTTCCTCTCCCGCCGCGGCGCGGTTGACTTGCCCCCGCCCGCTTCCCCTCCCCCGGCTCCCATCATCACCAGCTGGAATCTGGGCGCCTGCCTCTCCACCCCCCACCTTTTTGGAGAAAGGCAGGTCCCCCCACCCCCTTTGAAAAACCACTTCCTTCGGCTTCTTCACCTCTAGGAAATCTCGGGGCTTTGCTCTATCGAAAGTGCTCGGCTGGGTGATTTTTGAGCACCACCCTCCAGAAGTGCTGGCGTCCGGATGCATTTTCCTTTGCTTTGCAAAGAAGAGTCGTGAACTTCAAAACCCTCCGAGACGGATTATTAATCCTGCTTTGCAGGAAAGGAAAACCCTCCATCCTCGGCCACCGGGCACCCCTCTCCGGAGACCCTGCTATCGCCCAGGCGCTCCGAGCCGGTACGTAAATATTCGCCTTGGAGTCTCTTGTCTCAGTTTTGGGGGGGGGGGAATGGGGGTGTCAGGAAGATAAAGGGTCGAAGCAGTGGAGCCGTTAACCAACCTGGCATTAAGTAAAGCTCTTAAAGCCTGCAGAGCCCGGCACTTGCTCATTTGGACGTGGCTTTTTAAAAAAGGTTTTTCAGGGTGAAGGGATAGGGCACTCTCTGGTCTTTTTTTGGGGGGGTTAGTCCCCTTACCGAACAGAGAGGCTGGGCATCGGTGCCCCGGGCCGGAGCCACGCGCCGCGACCATCCGTCCAATCGACACGTTTCAGGTGAAGCCCCGTGAGCTGCACAGCAGCGCGGCGGCGGCGGCGTGAGTGTGCGCGGGGGTGAGTGTGAGTGCGCGCGCGGGGGCGCGTGCGTGTGTGCGCGCGTGTCAGTGTGCCCCTTCCAGGGAATGCCCAGTGTGCACTCGGTGCACAATCAGAACCCATTCAGCGCGAGCCCGGGGTGGGAGGAGGCGCTGCTGTTGGAGACGATGGGGAGAGCGAGACAGACATGTCAGCAGCACTGCAGATGGGGCTGGGGGCCGCACTTGCCGGCGAGTTAAGTCGGGGTTGTGTTTCTGCGTGTGTGTGAGTGTGTGTTGCTACGTGGAGCCGCTTCTCCCTCCCTTCCTCCCTGCTTCCCACTTCCCTCCTTCGCTCCCTTCCTCCCTCCCTCCCTCTCTCCCTCCCTCCCTCTCTCCCTCTCTCCCTCCCTCCCTTTCTCCTCCTCCATTCAGGTTGGCTTTCCCACCTCGCATCCATGCCTGTCCCAGGAATGGTATAGCCAGACCTTTTCTGAATTATTTATAGACCGGTGCCAGCTGTTTGCAATTCCTCTCGTGTGCACTCTGTGGGAAATGCAGGGTTTCCTCCCCCTTTTCCTTAAAACGAATTGATCCCTTTTTCGGAATGCATTTTTCTCACCCTCTGGGGGACACCCGAATCAAACCTTGACCGCCTCTTTTTCCCCCTTAGGAAGGGGACGCTTTGGGAATGACCATGCTCCACGGAGGGACAGAGCCGGACCCCAGCTTCTCTACACAGAGCCTCCTCCACTAAAGCTCCAAAAATCAAAAACCGTAATTGCCAGAAGAATCATTAAAAAAAAAAATAGTCCAGCCACTAACCTCACATGCAAACGGAATAATCACTCTGGATTCTGCATTGTGAGCTGCTCTCCATACCCTGAATTACCTTTGAAGTCCATCTTTTTTTTTTTTTTTTCCGTTGAATTTGCATCTCTTCAAGACACAAGATTAAAACAAAATTCACGCTAAATTGGATTTTAAATGATCTTCCTTTTATTTATCGTCTGTCTTTCTTATGTGGATATGCAAGCGAGAAGACACGACTGGATATTCCCAACATGCTCACTCCCTTAATCTGTCCGTCTAGAGGTTTGGCTTCTACAAACCAAGGTAGGGCAAATTCTATTTCATTTTCTTCTCACCTGGGGCAGGGATTCCGTGTTTATCTCTCTCTTCAAGTCCCTCATGTGGATTTTTTGGGGGGAAGAAAAGGTAACAAGATATTCAAATAATGCTGTTTGGGGAAAAAGGCTTGTTACAAAGGGGGAAATCTCCCATGTTATTTCTTTTCCTTCCTCATCTAACAGGTTTTGGGTTTTTTGGAGGCAGTGGGGGTGGATGTATGTAGGGACAGATGTTGGATGGCATAAGGGTTGGGAGACCTGTGTGATTTTCGAGTTAAACAGCCATTTATTCACCCCAAGCTAAAGCTCTGATTTTTTTTATGGGAATCGAGAAAGCTTTTTCTTTTTCTCAGGCTGGTTTTTCCCCTTTGCCACTTCCATGTCTCTTTAGCTCCTGTCTCTACCTTCCTAGGTATCCTTCTCATGCCTTTTAAAAAACGAAATAATGAATGAGATTACTGTGGCTATTGCCCCGAAGTCCACTTGCTGTCTAAATGCTGACCCTGGGCCCAGAGATCCCGGGAGGCCTACTGCAGAGGGACAGGTCTAGGTGGGGAATCAGGCTGGCCTCAGAACACCTGGAATTGGAGGATGCTGCAGGTTAAGAGGACTTAAATCTTAAGCTTGGAAAGAAGGAATTCTGTCAGTATTCTGCTTTTTAATTTGTATTTTTTTGTGTGCTATTATATTTGAGCTATAAATTTCTCCTTCTGTCTGCACATCTATTTATACCCACACATCCTCCGAGCAAACTGTTACTTCCACACTCTTGCAAAATGGCTATCTTGCAGAGTTCTAAAATGCTGTGTGTGTGGCAGGGGTGCAGAATTCGACACGTGAGTCTTTGTGTTAAACAAAGAGATGTGCCGTTTGCATGTGTTAGCCTTGGACCCTCCAAAGAGAATTAATACTTACATTTTTCTCCCTCTCAGCAAATTCTACAGCATGTGCAATGTGGCTAGGTGGTATATTCATGCACTTGAAAAGAGAAATAGCAGGAGAAATGGAAAAGACTTAGCTAATGGCTCTTCAGCTAGTCGCTCATGCAATCCAAGACAACTCCTAGGAAATCAGATCGCCCACGGGCTGCAGGGCCAAGGTGGTAAGCTGGTTACTCCTCACCTTGGTCCACTGACCATATATCCCCAAACTCCGAAGGCACCCAAGGGCAGGAATCAGGTTGAGATCAAGATCTTCAAAATAACGTAGCAGAATCACTAGCACCAATAATCTTCCTGAAAGTATTCTCCCCCTAAATCTTTTTTCCAGTATTTTTGATAATACTTTGAAACAATCCAAAATACTAAAGGGATATTGGGGAAGACATTGAAGGTCCTTGTCACTCAACATCCTGGTAGAAGAGAGTTCTTCATTGTCCAGAAAGGATGGATAGAATCCAGTTCACTACTCCCCTCCCCCAGGTTTCATTCTCTTGAGCGTTTCTTGCTTCAGCACTCATCTGTAACCATGGTGTCATCGGAGTGGCGGGTTGGGATCCCACTTTGAGCCGTGCTCGCCATGTCTACAAACAGCTGAGGTGACCCAGTGTGTGCTCACCTGAGACACCTGAGCTCCTTCCCCATCTGCTTCTACTCCTTCAAGTGGGAGGAGGAACTCTGAATTTTACTTAAAAATAGAACAGAGGTGTGGGTGAAAAAAGCAGCTCCGTGCGCCATGATTGCATAGGTAGGATGAGCAAGGTGAGGTGCGTCTCCAAGGGCATCGCCCTGTTTGCATTCCTGGGGCCACGACAGTGCTCTACACCGGTCATCATGTTGATTGGTGGCGAGGTTGCCAGGAGGCCTTTCGACAGAGTCTCAGCCCCGTTTGCCTTGAATGCTAATGGGGTGAAGCCAGGTTCCAGGCCATTGTTAGTTGGCTCTAAGACTGGGCAAAGGACAAGACATTGGAAGGGGAGGAAGAGGGCTAGGCGGTGGGAAAGCCACAAAGAGGAAAGGATGGACTCCATCCAGAAAGTGCTTGTTGGGATCCAAGGAGGAATCGCCACAGGTGGTCCGTGTCTTTCCACATCCAGAGCCGTTTTGGAGACCTTGGGAGGAGGCGGCTGGCCCCTGTCCTCGGGAGTGGACGCCACGCGGCTGTGACTCAGTGGTGCTCTGGGCAGCCTCAGGGCCACTGTTCTCTCCCCTTTTTTCCCCTCACAGCATACAGAGCTGACCGGGTTCTATTTTGTCTTCTCCCCTCCTGCCACCCCCCTGATGGTGTGGGCTACATGGCAGAGAAATGTGGCTGCTGGTGGGAGGAAGAGCACATTTAATTTCAATCGAGGTGCCTCCATGATGTGCAATTAAGAAAAAAAAAAATTAGTAGGAAATAAAGACTTCCCAGGAAAGCACGGTTGAAGATGTTAGGTTGGAGATTTCAAGAGAAGCTGAACAACATGGTGTCTTCTGTGCCTGTGTTTCAGGTGTAGCGAAGCATGATGGATCTGTGAACACAGGATGATATGGCAGCTTAGAGACAGATGCTGAAAGTAAGGAGAGGAGCAGGGTGTGCCCTGGGGTGTCTAGTGCCTTCTCTCCATTGGTTCCATCCCTGGGAAGCCTGTCTATCTGAAGAGCCTTGTTTTGCCACTGTAAATGTATCATATATCGGGAGGTAGATAGAGGTAAAGAGAGTAAGTAAGAAGGCGAAATGACAGAAAAGGAGGAGGAAGAGAAAAAATTCCTCTAGTCACTACTTTGCACACCCAGTGCCTTTCTTTTAGGCTGAGCTGGAAGAGAGACTTCCTCTGGTGAAGGGATGAACAGCAGGTACCTTGATTTTGTGTTCCTGCTTCACTTCCAGAAAGATGGCTTCAGAACCTTGACGGTCTCCCTTGACTTTCGCGTCCACACATGCAGCCTTGTGTGGGGAGGGGCAGCGGGTACCTGGGAGGGGGACACGTGCACTAAAATTGGTTGGTGGGATGAATGGAGAAACAGGACTGAGCTGATGCAGCCCTTGGCCACATCATCACCTTGTAAAACCTTCTCCCGTTACCTCCACGAATATGAGGAATCCAGGATGCAGGGCTCTTTTTTTTTTTTTCCTTTTTTCCTATTTTCTTGTTCAAGAATATGAAAATGGAGGCGACACAGCCACTAGTACTGACAGGCTAAAGGAGAAATCTAGTTAATATTTATAGACTATGAACTAGAGAAGGAGGCGGGGGAAAGGACAGGTTATGTGTGAAGAAACCAGAGCAAAAAAAGCAGCCTGTAGGAGCCAGGTGGAACTCATCATTCTAAAGGTTGGGAAACTATTGTTCTGAACAATGACCTTCTCTCCGTAATGATGGAGAGTACAAAAGAGCTCATCTCGCGTAACTTGTTGGGGTCAGGAGTGGATAAGCTCCTTTTCTTCACTGCTGTTCTGCACCCTCCTTAAGAATTCTAGAAATTTCTTCCTTTCAGTAAACTACCTTTGCAGTCTCTGCTACTGTGCATGCATGGTGTGCACGGTATCCTGGTATCGTCTCTCTCTGTAAATAAATATGGATCCAAAGAATTATTGGTCTAAATGAATTGTTCACATTTATTAAAGTGCATCTCTTCTTTGCAACCACAAGAAGACGTCTCCAGGGAGAGTAGATTAGTGGTTGAATTGATACTATCTTTCAGAAGGATGCAGAAAATAGAACAGAATGTGAAGGAGCAGGGGTAACTCAGAGGAGATGGGTTTCTACCATGCACCTGTGGCTGTTAATGGTATGTCTGTGGCTACCATAGAGAGAATGGAGAGAAGTGAAATATTGATTAGTGAACGATGCTATTTGTTGTTTGTTCTGGTGGGTACAGGAATGGTTTGCAGTTACGTTGTTAGATGAGATCAACAATATGAGAGCCCTGTGGCACTTTTGAAAGCATCTCCTCTGGCCTTCTCATTTAATAGATGAAGAAACTGAGATCCAGGGAGATTAAGTGATTTGGTTAAGGTCGGGGCAGTTGCTTAGTGCCAAGTCTCTGTGCACCACACCATTTAATAGAGTGAGACGTGGAGGTTATTTGTGGATTTCAGACGTCTACATCAGTGCTTCTCAAACTTTATTGTAAATAGGAATCACCTGGGGACCTAGTTAAAATGTCCATTCTGAATCGCCAGGTCTGGGGTGGTACCCAAGATTCCGCATTTCTAACAATCTCCCAGGTGGTGCCAAAGTTACTGCACCATGCATCGTGGGTCTACGTCATTCCTGAACCTAATTCTATATCATGGTTAACATTGGCAGCTCCACGTATATTTCTGCTTTGAGGACTTGCAGCATTTCTGCTTTGTTCTTAAAAATAGAAAAGAAAAATCAGAAAGGAACCTTTGTATCTAAGTTCACCTGTGTTCTCTCTTCCCTCACTCTTCCATCCACGTATATCGTTTGCCTCTTCCCCTTCCATCCTCTATGCCTTCTTATGCTGGTCCTTTTCATAACTGATTCTTCTCCCTCTTTTTATGAACTCCTGCTTCTGTGTTTCTTTATTAGTATCTCGTGGTCTCTTTTCTTTCACACTATCTCTTCTTTTAACTTTTTTTATTTTTATGACTTCTGCTCTCCTCAATTATTCAACAAACATTTGTTAAGGACCAATATTTGTCAAGCACTGAGTTATGAAAAAGAATTAGCTCTGGTCCTTACCTTCCAGTAACTCATGATTTAATGGGGGAGACGTGTAAAGAGACCACCATATCCTTAGGTAAGAGCTGTAAGAGAGAGCAGCCTGGGAGAAGGAGGTGGGCTTCATGGAGGGGTTGACATTCAAACTACATCTTGAAAAATAATTAGGAGTTTTATAGAAGAAGGAGAGGATGGCCATCTTAGGAGGATGGAGAGCAGGTGGAGAGGCAAGTGGTGTGAAGGGGCACGCCTCCTGCTCTTCCTCACCTCCCTAAACTTGGGGAGAAGATCAACACAGGAATGTGCTGGTTCACTGATTAGGAATTTCAGATTCCAAATGATGAGGCCAGAGGATGAAGTCAGGGTCTTGTTGAAAGGAGAGGGAAGAGGCTCTCATTGCTGCTTTAGTGGTTCTACAGTTAATGAATGCTAGCCCTGTTTATTAGGCTTGCCTCTGGAAGGAGCAAATGATACAATTTTCATTTTAGGCCACTGGCTTGCAGCTAACTCTGTTGATGGCCATTATAAAGAAAGGGACAGCTGTTAGTCGGTTTGTAGTCAAGGAGAGAGCTGGATCCTAGCCCAGGTCAAGCTACTGGGAATGAAGGCCCAGCCTAGCCCCATGTGTTTCTAGAGTAGGGAGGCAGAGAGATGCCACGCCGTCCGGACACTAGCTGCTTTCTTTCGTGGCGAAGGGGAGTGATGGAAGAAGAGGGGCATAGTGACTCCCAGGGCATTCACAAAATGTTTTGGTAGCCTTATTAGATGGCCTCTTGTTTCAGGAGTATTCTTCGTGGGGATGCCCAGGTGTAGAGATGCTAGGAAGACACCTTTAGCTACCACTTCATTAAACTGTAGCATTGGTGCCTAAGGGGAGATGGATTGGAAATGAATGTTCCTCTAAATTTTATTTGCACCTTTTTCTGTTCCCCATCCTTCTACCCTTTTCCCGCCACTTTCACCATTTCTCTGTATATGGTGGTCTGTATTCACTTCATTAGCAAAAGGAACCTAAGCTTGGCCTGAAGACTTTTTAAAGACTCACCTGCATGTAAAGAGAGCATCCTGAGTCTGAAGGTATGTGGATGAGCAGATGCCATCACTGGGTGGTGGGACATTCATTTCAAGGTGACTTAAGGGGCAGAATGGTGGGGGCATAGTGACAAGGCTGTGCTTAGAGGGATGGGGAGGGGGCGAGGAGGAGGCTAGACCCGAGAGAGTGGCAGGCCTGGAAGGAAAGAGAGGCCCAGGCTTTGGCCCTGCTGGGGTCCAGCCTTTTAAGGGGGACAGGGGGCGGTGTTTGTCATCTGTCGTGGAGAGCTTCTTAGATCAGCAGAGTTTAAGGTTTCGAGGGTAACTCACTCGACTCCTGACAGCCAAACTGTGCTTCACACACGCCATCCTCTGTGGCTTTGCTCATTGCCTCATTCAGACTGTAAATTTCCCTCTTTAGAAAGAAAGGTCAAGTCTAAATTTCTTATGAATCTTTGTATAGACCCTCTCAGGGCTTCAGCTGGTTAGAATTTCTTAGGAAGTCAGGTCTTGTTTCTTTTGGAGAGGCGGGACTTCAAAACAATGGCTGGGATGAAAGCTGCATTGTTCAGGGAGGGGAGAAGAGAGGCTTGGGAGAAACCTGAAGCTTAGCTGATGTCTTTACTCCTTTTCCCAAAGCCCACTGTACTCTGTGAGAATGCCCAGATGTTCTGGATCAATCCTCCCACCTTCAAGGGGCCTTAGTCTGGTCACTAGTAGCTGGTGTCTTTGGATTAGAGATCAGGGTTTCTTGTGTGCATCCAAATACACGCACACACACCACCACTAGACTTGTGTACATAGGGGCATGTTTGTGCAGGGACTTCCCTACCAAACAGTAGTCAAAAATAATCTTAAATACAGTAAATGTGTCTGTGCGTTTAGGTAAGTAATGCGTGTGTGTGTGTGTGTGTGTGTGTGTGTGTGTGTGTGAGGAAGACCTGGGATAATAAGAGTATTAATGCTGGACTTCCCTGGTGGCGCAGTGGTTAAGAATCCGCCTGCCAATGCAGGGGACACGGGTTCGAGCCCTGGTCCGGGAAGATCCCACAGGCTGCGGAGCAACTAAGCCTTTGCACCACAACTACTGAGCCTGAGCTCTAGAGCCTGCAAGCCACAACTACTGAGCCTGTGAGCCACAACTACTGAAGCCCGCACGCCTAGAGCCTGTGCTCCGCAACAAGAGAAGCCACTGCCCTGAGAAGCTCACGCGCTGCAACGAAGAGAAGCCCCTGCTCCCACAACTAGAGAAAGCCCGCGCGCAGCAACGAAGACCCAATGCAGCCAAAAATAAATAAAATTAAAAAAAAAAAAGAATATTAATGCTGACAGCACCTTGGAGATAATCTGTCTTCCACAACCACCATTTTGAAGCTGTGAAAATAGGTCTAAGGTTAGCCACGTGGTCTAAAGTCGTGTACACGTGGCAGAGCCATGTCCACTGAATCTCTTTTCAGTACTTTTCCCTCCATTGCCCTGCCCCACTCGTCCCTTTGGGGTGCCTGACCCCTAAGTCAGCCAGTGGTGAGCGTTTGCTCATCCCCACATCTTCTGAGCCCAGGGTATCGCATACTCCCTGGATGTGCAATGGGTCTTTAAAATGTCAAGTTTCCCCAGGGTATCCGGTAGCTGCCTGCATGATGATGGGGGAGGTGGTGGTCTTGGGAGTTGGAAGCTCCTTTTTGTTTCTGCTTGTGTTATTTTACTTTGGGACCATGGTTTCATCCATGGCCACTGGCTGTTGATTTCCTCATTTCTGGAACAGCAAGACAGGCTAAAGCAGTGCTTCTTAACCCCAGGTCAATAACACAATCGCTTGCAGAGCTTCGGCAAAAATAAATACAAACGACTAAACAGCAACATCCCGTGGACGTGGGATGTCCATGCCCAGGCCGTACCCCAAACAGTTAAATCAAAATCTTTCAGGGAGGCAGTCAGGCAGTGGTCATTTAAAAACGTTTCCCAGGGATTCTCACGTGCGGCCGTATTTGAAAACCACTGGGCAAGATGATTGACAAGGCCCCTATTAGCTCTCAGCATCGTGCAGTCCTAGCATTTGAACGTGTAGACTGAGACCCTGTCGCCGTTAAACTGTCCCATGAGTAGCATGAGGGTCCCTGAGTCAGAGGTCAAAAGAAGTGGTTGGAATAGGAGGGGATTTAGCGTACGGAGTGCACACCAACGGTGGAACTGGTGTGCAGTTAAGAGCAGAGCTATATTTACCTTGCTCCTGAGCGCTCTCGCCAGTGACACAGGCTGGGGTGGAGAGTTAGGGAAGTCGGGGCTGCTTTCCCAGACACCCTTGAAACAGGTGTGGCTGGGAAGTAGGGCGAGCGGCCCTTGGTTCGGCAAACATCCTCTGTTCCACTTAGTCTTTATTGAGGGTGCCCCATTTCTTGTTTTGGAGAGGAAGCCTCATTTCACTCCTTTGTAACGCTGTAAATGTAGGAAAGCTATTAATAAACGGGGCTGGCTAAGCAGACCCTGATTGACTGGTGAGGGGTGTGAATGGTGCAATTATCTTAGTGCCAGTTGGGATCCACCAGCCCTGGTCTCCTCCCTCTCAGTGCCTGAAATCGAGTATTAAAGGCATGAAGAGGAGGAAGAGGGTGGGAGGCATTAAGCTTCGTTCTTCTGTGACTGTTACTTTAATCACTGACTATCAGGCTGGCTGGGTTAATCGTTTTCTCACCTCCTTCCTTTTTGACTCCCTCCCTTCCCCATTTAAAAATAAACATGAACCCAAATGTACAGAGACGAGGGGAAAAAAGCAGATTTACGGATCTGTGTTCCTTTAGAAAGACAAACCATAAGAAAGTAAAAATACTAGTTCTGTTGTGGACGTGTGCAAGGTTGTGAGCGTGGTTTGGAGTCACGGTGGAGTTTGGTGGGATACGCAGGAGTGTGAGCTGCTGAATGTCTAGGAGAAACCTAAGCCGTGCACTCACTGATCTGCATTTCCACATATCTATTGGCTGGCCCTATGGAAGCAAAACATCCAAATCACTGAGATACTGCAGCCTCTCCCCTTGCATTTCTCACCATGCAGACCACGCATTCCATGGGGCCAGAATTGATGTCTTCAGGGTTTGTGGCTCTCCTTCTGATCACCTTGTTAGAAACTCCAGGATTGTTTCTGGGCTTAATGGGAAGGAGAACACATTTCAGTCCTGTTCTGGTTCTGTTTATGCCTGTATCCTGGTTTTTCCTTCAGCTCACAGAGGAAGAGAGACTGTAGAAGAAATCTGACCCTGACCAAATACAGGTGCTCAGATTTGGAAGATCTTTCTTGGTAGGAACATGCTGACCCCTTGGCTTTTTGGAGAAAAAACTACTGGATGGGTTTTCATAGAGCCTCCATATAGAAGAGAAATCACTTTTGTTTGTTGATTAATTTGTCAATTTTCCACGAGAACATTTTTCCTGCTTTATGTCGCCTTATGTCCTCCGAGCTTAGCAGAATGCTCTGTGCACATGGGCACTGCTCAGAAATGCTGGGTGCCGATACAGATGACATTCGGAAATGAACGTGCACTGAGGATAAAGTTGACATATTTATACCTTTTATGTTTCCATTTCCTTGCCACACAAGCACCTCTTGGTGCTCCGGGTGAACTTTACGAAAGCTGTGTGGCTGAGAGTGTCTTTAGTGCTAGCTGCAGGCCGACAGTGAAAATATACCCATTTCTTAGTGCCTTACTTCTCTGAGCTTCATTTTACGTTGTGTTCAATAAGGTATTTCTTCCAAAAGCTCCCACTCATCACTTATTACGCTTTTCCCCTTCCCTTCAAATCCCACGTAAATACTGTCCATCCCTCAGTGTCCACCTCAAAAACTGTCTCCTCCACCAAGTCTTGCTTGATCTTCCCAGCTAGAAATAAGCCCTCCCAAGTCGTTCGTTTATGTACTGGTTTTATTTTCCCTCTGTTTGTAGTACCTTTCTCATGCTGGCTTTTGGGGCACATCCCTAGGAGGGCTTTTTCATCTCATGTCCCCCAGTTGCCTTCACTGTTCTGGGCTTTCTGTAATAAATAGGATCATGGTTACTCACCTTCTCCTTTTTATTCTGTATCTCTTCACAGAGATGCTTTGATTTCAAGATAAAATTCAGAGTTGGCTCTGAAAATTATGTATGGTCTTTTCACCACCATAGCAGGGCATCTCATTTATCGATAAATCTGGGTTTATGTACCTCGGTTTACGTAACCTCAGTTGGAGGTTAGGGAAGGGAGTGAGAAGGTCCTGGCATTAGGTAGCCAGAAATTGTAGATCATTTTGGAGATAAATGGTGGAATGAAAATACTAAGAATTATTGCTGTTAGTTTAAATATAATAATTATCTAAAAGGAATTGCCTCATTTTTGCTTAAGACAATTTCAATTTCCTGTTGAAATTGGGCCTTGAATCGGCAATAGATATGCATGGTTCCATTATATATATATATCATATTCTGGGTTACATTAACATATGTTATCTCATTCAGTCCTAACCAGAAGGCTGACATCATTTTGTTTCTCAGATGAACAGAGTGAGGATTCGAGAGGACAAGGGCACATGGCTGTAAGCAGCAAGCCAGGAATCCAGCTTAGGTGCTCTGGTTCTAACCCCTGGCTCTGTAAATTCTACAGAGCCGCCTCCGTGTTAAAGGAGGTGAGGGTTTATGTGTAGAGGACCCTGGAAACAGCACGTACTCTGAAAGTTCAGCTAAAGTGACTTCCTTCTAGCTCCCTTCTCTTTAGGCTTTGCTCTTTGCAAAAGGCAAAGTTGTTTTCAAGTGGAAAAACGCATCCTATAAACTAGCCAGTTTCTGGACCATAATTTAATTTAGTGAGGGCAGAAGGTGAGAAAGCCATGGCACTGGCAATCAGCATCTCTTTGATTTCACATGATGGTTAAGGCTTGGGCACCATCTTCTTAGCCTGTTCCTACCATTCTGTAAATATACTTCACCTCCACCTTGAAGACTCTACTTCCTTTAAGAGGAAATAGTCCTCTGCTCACTTAATCTTGGACATTTTGATGATTACCCATTTTCTCTTACCTATTTCTTTCTCAAACCCATTTGTAAACTACCACTTCGAGTGGAGCCTAATGGTTAAAGTAAGAGAATGGTGGTCCAGAATCCTGCTTCGTAGTTGTGTTTTTATTAGTAAGGGAACCCACTATTATTGTTCTATGAGATACACTTGCTTCATTCCCAAAAGGGAACTCGTTTTGTTTCAAATATCTGCATTAACTATTGACTCAGAAGGCAGGTTTGTTTTTTGTTTTTTTTTTAAAAATAAAATAAACATACAAGACAAAGGTTCAATTTCCTATATCTTTATTTTTCTATTTAAGAAAAGAGGTTGTGTCTTGGTGCCACAGGGAGTTCTGGTACCTTACTTAGCTTTATCACATGCATATTGTAAAACTACTTTTCAGTAATTTGAAGCAAAGTGGTATTGAGGGAGGAACACTGGCCGAGGGGCCGGGAAACCAGGTCCCGTCTCAGCGCCAGGTCAGCGCTGCGGGTGCTGAGTGACTTGGGCAAGTTACCCAACCTCGCTGAACTTGCGTCCTCACCTGTAAAGTGAGGTCTTTAGGGGGAGACAGTGGCTGTGTTGTGGGTCAAATGAGGAAACGTAAAGAATCCCCTCAAACCACGAGTTTCACACGCACACGTACAGTATCGTTGTTAGTAACTCCATCCTGCTCAGCGTAACAGCCTTGCAACGGCCTCCAGAGCCATCCACGCACTCCCCGTGGGCAGGAGAAGAGGGGGTATCTGACTGGGGTGGGAGCAGGCAGCCGAGACCCCGGCATTCGGAATGCAGAGCTGCACCGGGCACTGAGACCTGTGGTTTTTAATCTTTGGTCTCTGTCTCCTCCTCAGGTTCTCTTCCACAGTATTTATCTAGAAAACTAGACAAATGCTTGTCAGAAAGGAGAGCAAGACTAATCTTTCTAGCTTTATGTGTAGAACCATTTTTCCAGGCTTATCTTTTCTTGTTGCACGGGCCGAGAAGAGGAGAGATGGAGATGGCGACGCAAGCGGAGGAGAAGGCTAACGTGAAAGGCGGTCTCACTCTCCTCGCCTTTGCTCTCGCCTCTCGCTCTGTCTGCGGTGCCCTCCCCACCGTCGCCCACCTGCCTCCCTCCTATTCCGCCTTCAAGATTGTGCTCCAGGGCTCCCTGGTCCCCCCCAGGCTGGAATCACTGCCCTCTTCCTGATCCCATGGTGCCCTGGTTTGAAATGACTCTTGCTGTGTCTCCATCCCATCCGTCGCCTGATGCGAATTTCTCAAGGGCAGAAAGCACCTCTACCCTCTACCCGGTGTGCGCCTAGCAGAGTGCTGGCACGGGGTGGGCACGTACCAAACACCTGGTGGCGTGGCGTGAGCACCTGCAAGCTCTGTGTTCAGTGCTTCCACGCATGAATGAACCTGACGGTCCCAACCTCCTCAGAGGTATGAATAGTTATTACCTACATTTTATGGGTGAGGATACTGAGGCCACGGAGAAGTTAAAGCTTGCGTAGCTCAGGTGGCAGAGCCAGGATTTGAACCCAGCCGTCTGGCTGGAGCTCACTCGTGCGCTTAAGCTTTACGCTCCACAGCTTTGTAGTAAATTTTTATGGTTGACTTGAGCGGTCAGACACTTAGAAGAAACATATGGTGTGTCCGGTTCTCCATAATAAGGATGGTGGAGCGAAGAGAAGAGCGTGCACAGCAGACTTTGCAGGGTGGTTAGGACCGTGCTCCCGAGGGGCTCCGTAGATATAGGACCCACCCGGGACCAGCTTCCAGGAAAGCCTGGGAATGTGCTGGTGTCGTCATTGTTGAGTTTTGCCGTGGACGGAGTGGGGTGTGCTTCTCTACTCCTTGCTGTCGTCCCCTTTTGGTTCCTTAAGGTTTCCTGGCCACCATCTCTGCCAGTGGCACTTCAGGGGTCCCTGGCGGCCTGCTGGACTGCACTCCCCCTCATCCTTTCTTACCGCAGTCTAACATGGTGGCAGGTCCAGAAAACGGCGGTTGAAAACAAGCCCTCCGGAGTCAGACAGCCAGCGTTTCTGTTCAGCTCCTTTAGTTTACTGGGCAGATGCTTCACTTCTCTGTACCCCCAGATTCCTTCCGTAAAAGGTGACGTAGTCATAATTCTGGCCTTTCAGTCATTGTGAGAATTAAGTGAGTTATTTCACTTTGAACAGTACGTGTCACAGAGTAAGCATTCAATAAGTAGTAACTACTATGACAGCCCCTGGGCCCAACCGAGTCAGAGCGAGTTTGGTGGTGAGGGTGTAATGCATAGTTGTCCCATGTATGGGGCAGTCGTTTCTGGCTTAGGGCCCTCCAGATCAAGACTGGCATTGACTTCTTTGTATATCTCATCATAGCATAGATGGCAAGAGAAGAAAGTATGGCCAAGAGCTGACATGTTCCTAGAATATTGAGAGAATGTGAATTCTAAGTGCAAAAAAAAAAAAAAAAAATGCAGAAGATACCCACAAATAAGCACCAGTTAACCAAGGATTTAAATGTTAAAGTGAGCTTTGGGCAGAATGACCTTGAACTGATCAAAGAGAGGAAAAAATGAAAAGCTGTAAGGAAACCTGCACACAAATGAACAAAATTTGAGCAAGAACGGGAAGTTTTCAGTGAAAGAAGGGAACAGAGGCCAAGACAAACCAAGTTGTTTCTAATAGTAACAATCACTTACATTTCTGGAATGCTTTATAGTTTACCGAGGGCTTTCTCATATGTTTTTTTCCCCAACACGTTTTTTGATAGTCCCAGTGTAGGAGGAATTCTGGGCAGGAACTCTTATCCCCATTTTACAGATGAAGAAATTGAGGTACAAAGTGCTCTAGTGATTATACAAAAGTGTATAGTCGAGAAGAAAAAAAGAGATGGAACTCCATCTCAGCTTTTCTGAATCCCAAGTCCAGAGCCCTTTCTACTTTGCCTCTGCCTTGAGAGAGCCGAGGAGAGATGCTTGTTACCTTGGTTGAGGACGCCTGGAGGAAACCTGATTGAATAAACAGAATTTACTCTAAGAAGAAAAATGACTTTGGTGGGCAGGTGAGCCTATTTAGAAAAAGTGAAGGTTGTGAAACCTGGAAAGGTCAGGTCAACATATTATACAAAAGATAGAAGAATTTGGGACAAGGGAATTATCATTTTACTTCTTTATATTTTTCTTTACTTTATAAAATTTCCACAATAGAGTGAATTATTGTCATATTCAGAAAAGACGAGGTAGGAAATTAAAAGATGAGAATTTTAGTTATATCAGGAATCAGATAAAGGTAAAGGGGTAAACGTCATCACCATAAGGGCGCGAGGTATATCCTTACTTTCCTAGGATATAGTTGGGAACTGGTTACTCACGTACAGTCACACGTGTGGGTGTTTGTGGGTACGTGTGTGTATGGGTGTGTATAATCTGGATTCTAGCATGGGTTAGGGAACACAAAACCGAGTTAAAATTGAGGGGGATTTTGAAACATTAATTAAGAAGAGTATAGTAAATAACCCAAGGTCTTAAAGACTGATTCTAAGCTGCCTCTAACAAGGAAGTGGACACTGCAGGGCAAAGCCTGCCATTTGAGAAAATCACAGAGGACTGGAAAGACATCTGAGGGCCAGCTCCTAACCTTTTTAAAAAAAAGATGATGGCTGGAAATTACAACCTCATAAGCATAAATGTTACATTGGAAAAAATATTGAACCTAACAGTCAGTTCCCAACACCTTGAAGTAACCATCAAAATGGCTTTTTAAAGAGCAAACCCTATTAGAGCTGTGGTTTTCTGAGAAGGATGGGCCTGGCAGGCTGTGGGAGACTGATATATGTAATTAAGAAAAAGTAATGAAAGCTTTAGATTTGACTTCTCCAGAGAGTCTACCTTTTAAACAGAAGAATGGGGTGAGTTGCATAGACGGTGCTCAAAAGGGAGTGACGGACAGTGGCTGCCGGCTCTGGCGATGCCCCTGGAAGTGTGATGGCCTCTCACCTGGGAGGCCTTGAACTCAGTCTGTGTTCTGTCCTCGACAGGGCGGGGACAGTGAAGTGCTCTGCCTGCCTCTCGGGGGCCGTGCTCGTGGCTGAGGGGTGGGGAGGTGTTCCTCCAGGTTTGGCTCTGCAGCTGTGGTGCCCGGAACAGCCCCCCGTACAGCCTCCGCAGGCCCTGCTGCCACCCCGCTTCATCTTTGTCACCACCCCTCCCACTCCCGGTCCACACATGCACGTGATCAGCGATTCCTAAAACGTGTGCTCTGGACCCTCTTCCTAGAAAAACCCACTTTCATGCAAACTCCCCACATTCCACTCGGAGGATTAGGATGGATGCCGTGGACGCCAGGTTCAGAACCCCTGTCTAGACCCCGTGTCCAGGGCACACCCTGGCAAGTATTCCTCCACTTACTTGTCTCTGGAAGCCGGTGGGGTGTGGGGAAGAATTCCTTGAGACCCCAACTCCCGTGTTCTTCCAGGATCCACCAGCCTCATGGGTTCATTTACAGAATGTTTATGAAGGCTTGAGGTCACGTGCGGGGCTCCGGGCTCTCTTTGCTGTGGAATCAGGCATCGTGCCTGCGTCTCCAAGAGCCGACAAGCCAGGAGCTGAGACTTGAGCTGAGCCAGCCAGCACCGCCGCTTGGGAGTGGGGGGATTCGAGTGCTTTGGAAGCGGTGGACGCGATTCAGATGAAATGGGCATAAAGGAACACTAGCTTTAATACTCAGGCTACTACCTCAGCCCTCTCCCAGTCTACCTCAGCTGACTCCTTGACTCTTGTCTGAGGCCCTGAGGACAATTTCTAGCCAGAGATGAATTCTCCTTTGGGACCCCAGAGTGAGGATTTCTTAAGATTTCTGAGAGGATCCCCCTCCCCTCCCAACAGAAGGGACAGTCAGTGGAGATAACCTTTTCGGATTCCCTCCTTACCCTTCCCTCCCGATGGGAGCTTTGTATTTTCTACTGGGTGTCAGGCAGTGCCTTTCCAAGATGCCTTGGGGCCAGCATCTTTAGGATTTCTAGGCTGGAACTGCTGTGGTTTTTAAACCAAAGCCAACCCGGATTTTGAATAGTGCCTCTGGAGGGAAAGACCGAAGCCCCATTAGCTCTGCCCAGATCGGCAGCCCACGAGAATCAAGGGCCAGGTCCTTGGCATCAAAGGGACTTGGGTTCAGAATCCTGAATTTGCTGCTTGCCCTCGAGTGACGTTGGATAAGGCCCTTTATTTTTTGGCCCTGGGCTTCCGGAACTCCTGTGTGAAGTGCAGGATACGTGAAGGTCAGATGAGGCGAAGTACATAAAGTGCCTGGAACTTAGCGCCCTCACCTCTGCCGTCCACACCCTGGGAACAGTGCCCGGGGGTTCTCGGTAGGGCAGGAGAGAGAAGAAGCGGTGCTCCTCGCTGGTCTTCTCCGTCGTCCGTTTGTCCCACACAGATGCCTACCCCCACCTGTTCCTCAGCAGTGCTCCACTCTGTCTGTAGCACACAGAGGAGGGACGGTGTAGAAGCTGGGTGTGTTTGTGTCTGCGTAACGAGGGAGACAGAGTGAACTGTGTGACACCCAGTGGCCCAGGATGCCCTCGGGGAGTGGGGGGCGCTTCTAAATCGGTCCTGAAGTTAGGTGGGTCGGGGGGGGGGGCAATCCGGAGAGACCTGGGGCCGGGATCCTTGCGTTATTAGAGACAATGGCAGCAGCCAGGAGAGAGGGAGAGAGACAAAAAAGAGAGTGATGGAAGGAAAAAGAGGAAAGTGCCATATCCAGGACCCCAACTTCAGTCAAGTTCTCTGGCTTCTCTTCTCCTTTGTGTGTTGAGGGGGAAAAATATAGGGAGGGGGAGAAAGTGGGAGAGGGAGGGAGGAAAGGAAAGGGCCGTAAGGAGGTTTCCCCTTCCCAGACCCTGGGGACGAGACCTGTGCAAACAGAATGCCAGGCTGACTGTAGTCCCCCGAGAGGGGGGCGCCCACCGCCCGCCCCCCTTCCCAGCCGGGCCGATGACAAGGATGGAGTCATCCACGGTTTTGGCAGACTTCCGGGGAGAACCGGAGAGCGACAGCTGCTCTCCACCCTGGGAAGTTCTGTCTGGACTCCGGGGAGTTTTGGAGACTTCTTGGTGGAGGTCAGCCAGCCTGCCGGCGGGCCGGCCCCTCCCGGGCTTCCTTGGGTGTCACAGTCATGGCGATGGGCCAACCCGCTGTCCAGCAGACACGTGCCGGCTGCACCCTGCTCCGTGTACATGTCTGTCTTAGTCCTGCCTCTAAATGGTGGCAAACAGACATTTTGGGAAGGAATTCAGCGTTACGAGTTCACAGAATGTCAAGCATTCGGATGGCAAATAGAAATCAATTTGGCCTTTTTCTTGGTTTTTGGTAGTTTGCACCATGGTGCCTGCCAGTAACATAGGCAATTCAGGGTTAATTTTCTACAAAATGAATGCCGTGTGTGAAAATCTGAGTTTAGCGCCTGCAGGCTGGTGGGTTACTGGTCTTTGTGAAACCCTCCCGTTTCCATGGGAGAAGGGATGGATCTGTTTAAGGCACTGGGTCCTATTCTCCTTTGGTACTGGAGTCAGGGGTGGGGATGAGGTGGGTGTGGAGGCAAGGACCCCCTCCCTGTGCTCCCGCCTGGTTCCTCGGTGCCGCTGGGCTCCAGCCCAGATGCAGCTGGAGGACAAAGCTGCTGCCAGGGAAAGCCGCGCTCCCTGCTGCTCTCTGTGTGCAAGAGCCAGCCCGGTGCACGTGTGTGTGCGCGTGCGTGCGTGTGTGTGTGCGTGCGCACGCACGTGCGTGTAAGACAGACACGGACAGAGACAGAAAGACGGAGAGAAGATGAGAATATGAATGAAAAATCATTCCTTCGCAGGGTACAAGGAGCCTTAGAGAATGTTCCCTGGGGCACCGATTCTGATTTCCTACTCAGGCCCCAGGTGGTTCTAAGGTACAGCCAGGCTTGAGAACTGCTCTTCCAGAGCCGCCTCCCTGGCTCCTCTCGCACACCTGCTCCTTTGTCCCCCGTGTGCAGGGTGCCGCTTCTCCTCCTCCAGTGCTGCTTGCAGCATCTACTCTAGGAGATCCAGTGCCCGGTTTCTGGGAACTCCTGGCCATTCTTGTCTGCCAGTCCAGTGGACCCATGTTTCTAGAAGACGTGGTGGCTTGATTAAATAAATGCTCTTAACCCTGTAATTTTATGCACACGGCTCTTCTTGCTGCGCAAATAACTGTTCTTAGATCTGTTATTGTAAGTGGATTGTTCAGACTGCTCAGAGGGAAAGAACCTTCTCTAATTTTAATAGAACAAGTGTTTATTTAGCTCTTCACTTAAAATAGTCAATGTTTTTGCTTTTTGTTCCTCTTTCTACTATATTTCAAAATATACACTAAAGAAACTTTGAAATGTGTTGGATTGATGGGTTCTTACACGTTTGCGTGGCGCGTCAACCCCGTACCAGATGAGAGGCGTCCTCCACTTCGTCTACACTGCACCTCCATCCAGATCTCCAGCAGCGTTCCGGCCCCAAATTATCGTGTCTTTCTCACCCACTCCCCCAAAGACCTCGAATTCACCCTCCTTGTGACCTTCAAGCGTTTATTCCTCCATTTCACTTCGATCTGACTTGCCATCGTGGAACCCTTGTTGCTCCCCTCCCCTCCCTACTCTACCACCGAGGTTTCATCACTCTCTATGTTAATTTCTCCATCACTGACCCATCAACTTGCAGTCGTATCTGCTTTTTCTCTTCTGTCACTCATGCTACTAAGCGCGGATGAAAAAGTCCCAGAAGTGATCTCACCCATCATGCTCAGGGTCCTTCCTTCCAAAACACCATCATCACTGAAAGATGGGGTGACCAGCCTTTGTCTTGGAGCCCCAGAATCACACGCTTGCCTTGTCCTGAAAACATCACCTCCCTGAGCATTCGCTCCAAGCCCCTGCTCCCAGCTGATGGTCTCCTGACACTTGGCTGAAAAAGTCAACACTCTCTGATGTACCTGTCCACAGTCCTTCTCTTCTCAACACAGACAGTCATGTCTATGTTTCGTTTGCTGGAAACTGCAGAGGGGCCTCTGTCCCATATTTCACAACTTCAGCAGGCTTCGTTTCTGGCCCAGTCCATCTTTTCATTAGGACTTTTGCTGTCACGCTCAAGGCTCCTACTCTCCTGAAATCACAAAAATCTGTCTTCCCACTTCTTCTTCACTTCTGCTTTCAGTGTGGTTGCCCTAAATCTTTTTTTTTTTTTTTTTTTTTTTTTTAAAGATTTATTGATTGATTGTTATGTTGGGTCTTCATTTCTGTGCTAGGGCTTTCTCTAGTTGCGGCAAGCGGGGGCCACTCTTCATCGCGGTGCGCGGGCCTCTCACCATCGTGACCTCTCTTGTTGCAGAGCACAGGCTCCAGACGCACAGGCTCAGCAGCTGTGGCTCACGGGCCCAGTTGCTCCGCGGCATGTGGGATCCTCCCAGACCAGGGCTCGAACCCGCGTCCCCTGCATTAGCAGGCAGATTCGCAACCGCTGCGCCACCAGGGAAGCCCGCCCTAAATCTTTAATTTATCCAAAGCAAAATTCATTTTTCCCCCAACCCAACTCCTCTTTCTGAGGTCCCCATTTCGTTCTCCCGGAGCCTCAGGCCTGGCACTTCGGGGAGCTTGTGCATCTCCCTTATACCGTCTCTTCAGCCCTGATGGACTCTATGGAATCTGTCTTCAAAGTGCTTTCGCGTATGATTCCTCCTTTCCACAAAAAAAGCAGGCAAGCCTTGTGGTACACATCAGGGACCTCGGAGCCAAACTGCCTGACAGGGACTTCCCTGGCGGTCTAGTGGTTAAGACTCCGTGCTTCCACTGCGGGGGGCACTGGTTTGATCCCCGGTTGGGGAACTAGGATCCCACGTGCCACGCGGCCAAAAAAACAAGCAAACTGCCTGACATTGCCAGTTCCTAGCGGTGGAACCTTTGAAAAATTGCGTAACCTCTCTGAGTCTCCGTTTCCTTACTTATATAAAGGGGGTAATAATAGTATGGCTGCTTCAAAATGTTTTGGCCTTAAATCAATAAATATCTGTGAAGTACTTAAAACAGTGCCTGGCACACTGCGTGCGTTCAACCAATAAATGTTAGATGTTACTATGACGTCACATCAGTGGTTCTCGATCAGGGACCATGCAGCCTCTCGGGGGACACCGGGCCACGTCTGGAGCCAGTTTTGAATTTCACAGCTGGGAGAGAGGGAGGCTACTGTCACTTAGTGGGTGGAGACCCCGGTTGCTGCTAAACGTCCTGTAACGCACAGGACACAGCAATCCAGAAACAACAATCCAGCCCTGAAGTCAGTAGTGTCGCGGGTGAGAAACACCGCTCTTCATCTTGGCTCCAGGCTCCGCCACCATTTTCTCAAGGGGTAATCTAGTGTCCGTTTCTGTTGTATTTCTCAAGCCTCAAGTCTTTGGAAGACTCATTGTATCACCTGGCTTCAGTGGCAAACTGGTTCTGATGGTTCTGCAGTCTCCATGTCCAGCACCCTAATTCTGTCTCCAGTGGTTTTTCAGAAAAATCTCCCCTGGCCCATCCTCCCAATATTGGAAAATGTTCAGGGAAAAACATTAAAAAAATTTTTTTTTTATTGGAGTATAGTTGATTTACAGTGTTGTGTTAATTTCAGGTGTACAGCAAAGTGAATCAGTTATACATATACATATGTCCACTCTTTTTTAGATTCTATTCCCATATAGGTCATTTCAGAGTTTGAATAGAGTTCCCTGTGCTGTACAATAGGTCCTTATTAGTTCTCTATTTTATATATAGTAATGTGTATATGTCAACCCCAATTTATCCCATCCCACCTTTCCCCCTTGGTAACCATGTTTGTCTTCTACATCTGTGACTCTATTTCTGTTTTGTAGGTAAGTTCATTTGTACTCTGTTTTTAGCTTCCACATATAAATGATATCATATGATATTTGTCTTTCTCTGACTTAGTATTCCAGCATCCTGATTCTGTCTCCAGTGGTTTTTCAGAAAAATCTCCCCTGGCGCATCCTCCCAATATCAGAAAATGTTCAAGGAAAAACATTTCTTTAAACAAGACCCGGTGTTCCTGTCCCTTCTCCATTCAAATGGCCACCCTCTCCCAACATCCCCGTTGCTAGTGGCACACCATCCTGGCACTGGTTCCCACTGGCTGTCTCTCCCAAAGACCTACTCCAGCCCACACCACCTTCTGCCAATTCTTCCTCTGCACTGTTTCCTTTGATCCTCATTTCCATTTCCATGGCTACTGTCCAGCGCAGGACTCCGGCTGGCTTCCCCACCTCCCCTCCTCGCCTCCACCCTCCACGCAGCTGCTGGAATTGTCTTCATTAAACGCTGTTTTCCTCTGCTGAAGGGTCCATAGTGGCTCTCCATGACCACTTATTAGCAAAAGGAAATTCCCCACGAAGCCCATTACAGCCTGACTTCCCCGTCACTTGGGGCCCCCATTCCAGCGGCCACCAGCCTTTGTACTACTCCCCCCAAGGTCGCTGGGCGCTCACCTGTCTGAGCCCCTCCTGTCCTGTCTCTGCACCTTGGCGTGTTATAATTTCCCTCCCTGGAAAGCCTTCTTCTCTCCTTTTTGCCCAGTCAGGTCCAACACCTCTTTCAAAAGCTGGCTCAATTTTGAACTCCCCTAGGAACCTTCCCGAATAACCCACCAGATTCTCCTTGTCCTATTACTCCAGATCTCATTTGGGTCTTAAGTACTTACTAGATTCGGCCTACGTTAACGTACACCTGCTGGTGTGTATAAAGAATCCCTAAGTATTTTGAAAGCTTTTCCAAATGTGCATGTTTCATTCCCCCCACCTTTTTTGGGTAGTACCTCTTTTTTTTTTAACATCTTTGTTGGAGTATAATTGCTTTACAATGGTGTGTTTGTACCTCTTTTTTTTAAAGCTAATTCCCACAGCCCAAATAAAGTGCGCTAGATATAGCAGGACGTCAATAAATGATGTCTCTGTAACTGCCTTTTTTTCCCCTCAAAGCCCAGGAGGAACTCCAAGAGCATATTTTATGGGTGACTTTAAAATACCTGCTCTTCTCTTTGTGGTTTTATTGGTTTTGGGAGGAAGAGGAGGAAGAGGAAGAAGGAGAGGGAAATCTGGGTTTGCCAGACATAGGCAACAAAATGGCCCTGCTAAAGAGGCAGCCAGCAGGAGCAAGGATGTAGCTGTGAGAAAAACATACCAGTGCCACGGCCTGGGCACTTATAATGGAGATGCTTCCTGGGGATAAGGGGGAGAGGCAGGAATCCTAAAACACTGTGCACTACAGATTTTTTAACTTATGAGGGTAACACCTAGCTCTTGCTTAGCATTTTGCAGCAAACAGCAATTTTTTTTCCAGTTTTGTTGAGAGATATTTGACATACATCACTGTGTCAGTTTTAGGTGGATGGTGGTTTGATCTGCATATACTGTGAAATGATTACCACAATAGGTTCAGCTAACATCCATCTTCTCATATAGATCTAATGAAAAGGAAGTAGAAAGGAATAAAGGAAAAAAAATTCTCTTTGGGATGAGAAGTTTCAGGACTTACTGTCTTAACTTTCTTATATATCATGAAGCGATGTTAGTTTGATTTAGGAGGTAGATGAAAACATTCCATTCATCAGTCGAGGAAACTAAGGGCAGGAGAGATGAGGGACTTGCCCCTGGGTCTCCTGACTGTTGTAAACTCAGGGTTCTCCCCATTGGGCCTGGTGCTTCATCTTACTCTCTAAGGTAAGGCTTTAGGGGTCACCTAATCCAGTTCAGTGCCCTTACTTTAAAGGTCGAGCTGCTAAGTGATTCCCTCATGGCATTGAAGTCCATGATAAGTAAAGCTGGGCCTTGAATTAACTCCCAATTAGTGCTCTTGTCACTGTATCGCCAACACTACATTTTAGTCCTAATTAAGGTGCATTCAATAGGCCTCTTCATGACAACCTTAAGACCAGTGCTGTCCAGTAGGACCTTCTGCTGTGATGGAAATGTCCTGTATCTTTCTGTCCAATGCAGTAGCCACTGTGCACACATGGCAAGTGTGACTGGAGAATTTAAATTTAAATGGTCACAGGTGGCCAGTGGTTCCACATTGGACGTCACAGCTCTAGGTTCACTATTTCCTTATGCTTGTCAGAGTTAGTAATTTGCCTAATCTGGGCCTTTACCTCACCTGCCTTCCCTTTTTACCTGCTGGGAGGTCCCAGTCAACCATGAGGAACCCAAAGGTGGGAGCTTGCTGGGGGCCAGCATAGTCAGAGCCTGTAGCAGAGAGAAGAGGGCCCAGAGCTTCCTGCTGTCGGGTGGGAAGTATTTTCAGAGAAGGAACCACCAGTTCCCGGGTCCCCTCCCTGCCAGCAGCCCCAGGCCAGCTCAGCACTCACACCTGGGGGGCCTTGGCCTCTTCCTGAGGGGGTCAGGCCGAGTGGGGCTGGACCGTGTCTCAGCGCTGGCGTGAAGGGGGCTCTGACGCAGCGATGCGGCAGTTCGCCAGCCTCCTCCACGTGGTCCACTGGTTACTAAGGAGATGCAGATGAGTTCACTAGGTGCTTCTGTCTCTAATTTCTACCGAGACACCTCAGGAGTCCCTTTGGTTGAAGCCTTTCTTTACGTCTCTCCGCCTTTCTCGTGTGTTTGTATGTGTCAGCGTGGGAATACACATACTTTCTTCCCATATCTTGCATTGCTTTAAAAGTCCTAGTATTTACTGAGGCTGGACCCCCAGAAGAGGCTCCCAGAGGCAGACTTGTTGCTGCCAAGTCCAGTGGAAGAATCAGAAAATGGCACCCTCCCCCCCACCCCGCCCCTTTAGAATAGCTAATGAAAGTGATAGCTTGATGGTCTGGCCTGGTATGACCTGACCCTCTCTTTGCCTGTTTCTTTCCCCTTTCTTTTTTTTTTTTTTTTTTTTTTTAAAGTTTTTTAATTGATTGATTGATTGATTGCTTGATTGCTATGTTGGGTCTTCGTTTCTGTGCTAGGGCTTTCTCTAGTTGCGGCAAGCGGGGACCACTCCTCATCGCGGTGCGCGGGCCTCTCACTATCGTGGCCTCTCTTGTTGCGGAGCACAGGCTCCAGACGCGCAGGCTCAGTAGTTGTGGCTCACGGGTCTAGTTGCTCCGCGGCATGTGGGATCTTCCCAGACCAGGGCGCGAACCCGTGTCCCCTGCATTAGCAGGCAGATTCTCAACCACTGCACCACCAGGGAAGCCCCTCTTTCCCCTTTCTTGTTCACATATTCTGCTTAACTTTAATTTTAATCTAATTCATTATTTATGCCTACCAGGAAAAAAAATACTGAACTCTCTTATCCGGTGGGACAGAACGCATTGGGAGCTCTCACCCTCCATAATGGAATCGGTTTACACGTGGAAATGGAGGGGAGAGGGAGAAAGAACTTTCCTCAGAAACTCAGTCTTTAATTACAGGACCAGAGGGAGGATTCTGAGCTCTGATTTTCTGAGTCCAGGGAAATTGTAGAACAAAATAACCTTGACATTAACTGTTTAAGGGACATAGATGCTACTCATCCAGGTAAAAATGTTTCCTTTTGCTCCTTATGGCCATGGACGTTTCTAGGAAAGTAGAAGTTGGTACTTCTGCGGCTCGTGGGCTTTCTGGTGAACCCTCAGGAGACACTCCGGGTTTTGCCCATGTTGTCACAGCTGGTTGCTGGGCAGACAGATGTGACGCCACCCAGGGCATCCAGGGTCCATACGGAATGAACAGTTGGAGGCAGTGACTTGGAGACCAAGGCGCTGGGTTTCAGACTGAGGCGTTTCAAACCGAACCAGGGAGGGAGCATTCAGGGCAGCTGTGACCAAGAGTTAGTGCCTTGATAAGAGATTTTTGCAAAATTTTCTCCCAGGAATGTGGATTTTAAGAACGGAACTCAGATTGCCGTGAGTTGTCTTTTAAGTCAGAGATCTAATTGCCTCTGCCTTCTCCAAAACCTTTCCTGGATCATTTTTGCCTGCAGACTGAAGTCCTCGCTGCCCCCCCGCTGGTGCTGCAGGCACCAGGCTTAGGCTCTCACGGGCCGGGCACCGCCTTCTCTCTCCTCTGCTCTCATCGTTGACAGGCCCTCAACAGACTTCCTTGCCTTTGCTCCAAGGGTTCATCCTCCCAACCCCCCTACCCCTGACTTTGTCAGAATTCTAGCCATTCTTCAAGGTCCCATTGGAATTCCACCTGCCCTAAGAAGCCATCCGGTCTACTGAAGGCGACACTTTCTCCCGTCTGCAGTCTTTTGTATCCCTCTCTGTCCTCTCCATGGTGCTCGTCACTGCCAAGTCTGATTTCAGATTATTAATATATGTGTCTGACGCCGCCGCTGGACGGTGGGCCCCTGGACGGCCCGGCTGCCTCTGTTCATCTTCATATTCCGCACGGGATCCAGGAAGGTGCATTGCATAAAGCAGGCACATTGAACGGAGTTGTTCTTTGTTTCCTAGATGAATCTGCTGGCCGCTTACTTTTATATATATATATATATATTTAAATTTTATTTATTTATTTATTTTTGGGTGTGTTGGGTCTTCGTTTCTGTGCGAGGGCTTTCTCTAGTTGCGGCAAGCGGGGGCCGCTCTTCATCGCGGTGCGCGGGCCTCTCACTGTCGCGGCCTCTCTTGTTGCGGAGCACAGGCTCCAGACGCGCAGGTTCAGTAATTGTGGCTCACGGGCCTAGTCGCTCCGCGGCATGTGGGATCTTCCCAGACCAGGGCTTGAACCCGTGTCCCCTGCATTGGCAGGCTGATTCTCAACCACTGCGCCACCAGGGAAGCCCCCCCCGTCTACTTTTAGCTCTTCATTTGCCTTTTATACCTGATTCATTGTTTCTAAGTATTGTGTAATCTATCCAGGCCCATTGTGGATTCAGGTAAGGGAAGAAAGTGGCCCCTGTGTCTATGATGAATTCTGCCCAGTTCATCTCAAAATCATTCAGATGCAGAACTAATTTTAGCTAAGGAGAATAAATACCTTTTACGCCAGTTGGAACTTGTTTCCTGCTCTTTAAAATCATCAAAGTAAAGTTTCACATTTGAATACAGTCGGCCCTTTGTATCTTAGGGTTCCGCATCCATGGATGCAACCAACTGTGAATGGAAAATACCCCGGAAGAAAAATTCCAGAAAGCTCCAAAAGGCAGAATTTGAATCTGCCGCTCACTGACAACTACTTACATGGCGTTTACATTGTATTTACAACTATTAACATAGCATTTCCTTTGTATTAGGTATTATAAGTAATCTAGAGATGATTTAAAGTAGACAGGAAGATATGTATAGGTTTTATACAAATGCCATGTCATTTTATACAAAGGACTTGAGCATCGAGGAACTTTGGTATCTGCAGCGGCAGGGAATTGGGGGAGGCCTGTAACCAACCCCCCTTGGATACCCAGGGATGACTGTACTCTGTTCAGATAGAACCAGGTTAGCGATTTAGGCAAGATTCTAAGTCTGCTGCAGATGTGTGGTAAGGCATCAGTTCTCGTTGTTAGCCTTTAAGCATCTTTTTTTTTAACTAAAAAAATTTTTTTTCTTTTAATTTTATTGTAGTATAGCTGATATACAATGTTGTGTTAGTTTCAGGTGTACAGCAAAGTGATTCAGTTATACATATACATATATTCATTCTTTTTTAGATTCTTTTCTCATATAGGTTATCACAGAATGTTGAATAGAGTTCCCTCTGCTATACAGTAGATCCTTGTTGGTTATCTATCTTATACATAGTAGTGTGTGTGTGTTCATCCCAAGCTCCTAATTTATCCCTCCCCGCCACATTTCCCCTTTGGTAACCATAAGTTTGTTCTCGATATCTGTAAGTCTGTTTCTGTTTTGTAAATAAGTATCTTTATTTTTTTAAATTGGATTCTACATACGAGTGATATCATATGGATATTTGTCTTTCTGTGTCTGACTTACTTCACTGAGTATGATAATGTCTAGGGCCATGCATGTTGCTGCAGATGACACTATTTCATTCTTTTTTATGGCTGAGTAATATTCCACTGTATATATGTACCACATCTTCTTTATCCATTCCTCTGACGATGGACATTGAAGTTGCTTCCCTGTCTTGGCTATTGTAAGTAGTGCTGCAGTGAACATAGGGGTGCATATATCTTTTCGGATTATGGTTTTCTCCAGATATATGCCCAGGAGTGAGAGTGCTGTATCATATGGTGGTTCTATGTTTACTTTTTAAGGAACCTCCATATACTGTTCTCCATAGTGGCTGTATCAATTTACATTCCCACCAACAGGGTAGGAGGCTTTCCTTTTCTCCACTCCCTCTGCAGCATTTACTGTTTGTAGACTTTTTTTTTTTTTTAATTATTTATTTATTTATTTATTTGACTGTGTTGGGTTTTCGTTTCTGTGTGAGGGCTTTCTCTAGTTGCGGCAAGCGGGGGCCACTCTTCATCGCGGTGTGCGGGCCTCTCACTATCGTGGCCTCTCTTGTTGCAGAGCACAGGCTCCAGACGCGCAGGCTCAGTAGTTGTGGCTCACGGGCCCAGTCGCTCCGCGGCACGCGGGATCCTCCCAGACCAGGGCTCGAACCCGTGTCCCCTGCATTGGCAGGCAGACTCCCAACCACTGCACCACCAGGGAAGCCCTGTTTGTAGACTTTTTAATGATGGCCATTCTGACTGGTGTGAGGTGATACTTCATTGTACTTTTGATTTGCATTTCTCCGATAATTAGTGATGTTGAGCATCTTTTCATGTGCTTTTTGGCCATCTGTATGTCTTCTTTAGAGGAATGTCTATTTAGATCTTCTGCCCATTTTTGATGGGATTAGCCCTTAAGCATCTTTAATGTTATTTCAGGGTATTGGTTTTGGATGTGCATTTTCCTAAACTATGTTTCTGAATGGTATTTAGATTGATTTACAGGTCAAATCCTGTTACAGGAAGTAGCGTGAACATGAAAACCTCTCTACTACCAAAGAATGCTAGGTCTAAAGATGTTAACTCATTTGACTCAAATAATATTTGATCGAATAGAATTTTTGGACTTAAAATTTATGATCAAATTGTAGTTTACTGCAGTATTTCATTTCCTTTAAATATCTTAAAGATGCTGTGTTAAATCTACAATCAATTTTGTTAATCTCTTGGGATGGGAAGGAGACAAGGGGATGGGTGAGTTGGTGGAGGAATCATTTTACAGGCAGACCTCGGAGATATTGCGAGTTTAGCTCCAGACCACTGCCATCAAGTGAATATCGCAATAAAGCGAGTCACACGATATTTTTGGTTTCCCAGTGCATATAAAGTTACATTTACACTGTACTGTAGTCTATTAAGTGTGCAATAACATTGTGTCTAAAAAAATGTACAAACCTTAATTCTGGAATACTTATCGCTAAAAAATGGGCACCATCATCTGACAATGCAGTGTTGTCACAAACCTTCATTTTGTAAAAAACGCAATGTCTGTGACTCACAATTAAATAAGGGTGCCTTTATATGCACCTGCAAGGAAAGAGCACCAGCCTGCCTCTCCCTCTCTCTATCTACTCCATCATGAAGGCATTTCTGTAAAGTGGAAGCTTTCCTCTTGATGGGATACTTGGCAGGCTCATTGCACAAGGTTTTTTTTTTTTTTCAGTTTTGGAACAAACTATGCTCCTTTTATGTTATAAGATTTTTTTTTTCCCCCATTTAAAGGAAAAAAAAGAAGAAAAAGTTTATTTTCCTCTGGTTTTGAATGGCCCGAATAGTTCCTCTGATCGTGGATGGCACTCAGTCTGCAGATGGCCTGGCTTCCTTGTACAGGTCCAGTGACAAACACTGTCATGCCTTTATGTAGAGCTGAGAAGCCAGAGCTGACCCGAGTGTGGTAACGGGGCTCTTACACTCCCCTGGTGCCTGAATCCATCCTCCGTCTCACCCTCAGCAGAACGTCAGGGGTGAGCGTGCCGCGGACAGGCTCCTACTGTTGAGCCTGGCTAGTTCCCTTTGTTGAATCATGTAGCAAAACTATGTTTGATTGTGATGGTCATTTTTTTTTTCTAAGTGCTGAGGTGAGACTCATAATCAGGGTCAATGTGGGTTAGGTCTGAACCTAGTAGGCAGATGATATCTGAAAGATAAAATCATAGAATGCTAGTGCTAAAAGGGACCACTCATCGTGTGGTTGAGGACACCAAGACCCATGCACTAAGCAAATGTCAAAGAATAAAGCTAGTGTCTGATCCAGGGCCAGAACGCAGGCAACCTGGCTCCCATTCCACATCTCTTTAAAGACTACATCAATGATTGGCATGTGTTTTTGATCCCACGTTTTGCTGAGTAAAACATTTTGGAATGTTTATCCCCAATACGTGTATATTTATTACATAGGAAAACAGAGTCCGCATCAGGTGGTTAGAACAGGAGAATTTAATATTGGAAATCAGTTACAAAGGATTGGAAGAGCTGATGTGATGAATGGGGCATGGCCGCACATCAACCCCAGATCAGCAAAGCAGGAAGTCAGTATCGACCTTTGAGTCACAGGGAACATGATGGAAGCTGTCCATTGGGAGCTGGAAGGCATGGTTCTTGGAGCTGCTTAGCCAAGAACAGAAGCCAAGGAGGAGATACAGCCCCTGGGATGTGCTGACCAGAATGGAATATCCTAGCTTCTCCTCTCTTTGGCACCCCCTCCGTCTCTGGGCCGTACCTTCATTGTTTAAACCGAGCCGGAGTCGGGACTTCCCTGGTGGTCCAATGGTTAAGACTCCATGCTGCCACTCCAGGGGACATGGGTTTGGTCCCTGATCGGGGAACTAAGATCCTGCAAGCTAGCAGGAGTCTATGGCCGCAGAACCTGGGAAAGGTGGTCTGCAGGGTGTGCCCTCTACCATCCAGGGCAGTGGAGGAGAAGGGCTGGGGGACAGATCTCAGAGCCAACAGGAAAACGGAGGTAGATTACTTTCCAAACCGGCCCATGCTCTTCTGCAGTGTGACCTGGCCACTCCCCATTATGGGTGGAGCCTAGTGCCCTCCCCCGTATCTGGGCAGCGTTATGACAGCTTCCGCCAATAGGGTCTGGAGAGAGACCCTAGGGGACATCTGAGACGAGGTTGGAAAAGGCCACGTGGCTCCCACTGCGTTTCTAGGTTTGCTTGTTCTCTGGACCTCCCAGGTGCAGGGTGGTGAGAAGCTACCTGCAGAGGCCACTTCAGTGCTCCAGGCCATGGTCCCTGCTGAGCCCAGTGCCAGCCGTGTCGTCGAGAAGTTCCAGATGATACCAGCACCCAGCCCTCGGAATCACCTCCCAGCTGCTTGAGTCTTTCCTACTAGGCCCCCAGCGTTGTGGGTCTGAGACAAGCAATCCCTCTGTACCCTATCCAGACTCCTAACCCTCAGAATTTGTGAGCATAATAAAAGGACTGTTATTTTATACCACTGAATTTTGGAGTGGTTTCTTATGCAGCCACCTATCACTGGAACACAAGTGACCAAGATGTTTATTTAGTACGTAATTATATGTGTATACTGTCTAATATGTGGCATCCATTATAAAGCACACGCAAAACCAGAAATTAAAAACGGGTGAGATAAACTTAAATGTTAATAGAAGTTCTCACATTTTCTTCCCATGCCTAGTGAATGATCTTGCCCAGATCCTGGGATTTGGGAGAGCACACTATATTATTATTATTATTCTATACACTGGATACGGGGCCAGGGGAGGACAGACTCTGATTATATCTGGTCTTCTAAGTAGCCAGTGACTACTCGAGCAATCTGTGAGGAAACAAGATTGGGGGGAGGGCAGTGTTAGGGGAAGGACGTGATGCAGAGGTGCCCAGGGAAGGTAGGCAGTAGGGAGAGGGTCAGGTAAATGTCGGTGAAGGAGAGATGCTATGAGATGGAAAGCAAGGCTGCCAGACAGGAGATTTGGAGGTTTGTCCTGAAGCAGCGTGAGGCTCCGAGAGTGCTGAGTTTCATTTCTACAAAGCCGTTCTCGACCATCACCATCTCCCAGTGTGGATTCCTGTGGATACTGTATAATGGCTAGTGTATAGAGATGTTGTGTTACCGTCTCACTAATGCAAAGGGACCTATTACTGAGAACTGATTCTAGAGTTGAGTGCCTCAGACATCTGAATATTTCTAGGAAGAGATTTGGGTGGAAACTTTTTTCTAGTACCTCTCATTCCCTTTAAGGGAATCCCTCTAGTGTATTCCGTATGTGCACACAATATGCACATATAGACACATACTTAAAGCGCTTATGTACATTTTCATCCTTACATCATTGTATACATGTCATCCTCCGCCCCCCCCCCCCAAAGGAAAAAATCAACAAAGGTCTTTGGAGTTTTCCGTTCGTACTGCTATACGTACACGGACCTACTGATAACATAAAATGTACTTATTTAGAAAACCTGTACAAATAAACATACCTAATCTGTTGAGGGGAATTAATAAAGAAAATGGATTTTTATCTCCCTCTTCTGACTTAATCTGCATAGAGGCTAGTTATCGCCTTCTTACTATGAATTCCCTTTCAGGAACCATGCAAGTCACCCAGATGTACTGTGTGGCCAGCACTGTTAAGGGTGTGGTTCCAAAGATAAATGAGACTCTGTCCCCTGCCCTGGAGGAGCTCGCAGTCTAGAGGGAGAGATGGACAGATGATGGATAAGAATGCGGTGGGTGCTGTGATGGGAATGGGTGTAGTGTGCTCGGGAGCGTGGGATGGTCACTTAGTTTCCATGAAATCCTCCTAGAGTTTTGACAAATGGGGGCAGTTATGCAGCTCTGTCAACCATGAATTGCATATGCTTGGCTTTTGGATGCAGTGAGCTTTCTACAAACAGACTGGATTATTTGACTTGAATATCTGTTAATGAGACAAGCTGATTTGCCCAAGGGGACCTCTTCACCCCTTACATTGAGGCTAAATGCTTTTCACACTGGATTTTCTTACTCTGCCTGCAGGGTTCCCATCTCCCCCCGTCCCCCGGCATGAATTCTCTCTGGCCTGTCTACCAAGCAGAGACACTGTTTGGGACTCACTCTGGTTTTTCAGTATTTCCAGTTCATTCCTGGCCTTGGCCGGTTTGCATACAGAAGGTTTCTTGTCCCGCGTCTAGGGGTGCCAGATTTAGGGAATTAAAACACACTAACAGTTCAGTTTTAATTTCAGATACACAATAATTTTTTTTTCGTGTATATCTTTTCCAAGTATTGCAGTACTTGCATACTTATACTAAAAATATTTGTTGTTTATCGTTGAAATTCAGATTTAATTGGGTGTGCTGTATTTTGCCTGGAAAGCCATATCACCACTCTCCCTTGGCTTTAGTCTTGAAATGTTCACAAGGGAGTGGGAGAAATGTCTGCAACTTTTCTCTCTAGAAGCACCCCTTCTGGAGTGGAGATTTCATCCTTTGTTTTCCTCTTTCCTGGTCCAGTTTAGCTTTTTGCTATGCTGTGTGTGGCTCGGCCTGTCAGTCAGAGCAGCTGTGCTGAGCTTGCTTCTGCTAGGGACCCTGGTGATATTAACAATCTGGCCTTTGGATGAACTGCTTCTGCCCAAGTGATATTGTACCTAAAGCTTATTTTGTCCCACAGACTTCAGGTAGAAACTCTTTATAAAGAATTGTGTCTGAAGCCTGAGTCAGAGCCAGGGGTGTAGGCTCAGGGAGCAAAGGGCATTCACGGTCAGGCAGGGACCTGAGACACTTAATCTGACACATCAGAAATCCTTTTTGTTTATTTCTTCATTGGGCAAGTAGCTTCTGGATTGGCAAGGGGCCAAGTCCACGCAGCACCAGTAATTTACTGAGCTTGTTATTCATGCCAGACACCGTGCTAAATGCTTTCATGCATGTTCTCATTTGATCCTCACACTAACTTAATGAGGTAAGTACTCTTATCACCTTCATTTTCCAAGTGAGGCAACAGGCTCAAAGCAGTTGAATCACTTGCCCAAGGTTCCAAGTAAGTGGGCAAGCTGGGATCTGAACCCCAGTTAGTCCTGGGTTCCCACTTTCAACTATGATGCTTAGGCCTGGCCTGGGGGTCTCAGTAGACCTTTGTGGGTTGATTTGTCTGCCCTGTTGTAACGATTTCTAACAAGGAGGGATCCATTACACCCTCTTCAATGACTTCTTCTGGTGTGGGAGGCCCCATTTTTTCAGGCAGCTCTTTCATATATAAATATGAGGTTTTCTGTCCACAGTAGAAAACCATTCCTGGGGCTTCCCTGATGGTCCAGTGGTTAAGACTCCACACTTCCAATGCAGGGGGTGTGGGTTCGATCCCTGGCTGGGGAACTAAGACCCCACATGCTGCGCAGCGCGGCCAAAAAACCCCCCCAAAAAACAAAACAAAAAACCATTCCTCAGCATCAGTGGAAGAAGCAGACTGATCAGCATTTCTGTATAAAGTGGAAACTCTTCTGTTTCCTCCAGCCACCTCTGGTCTTTCCTCTTAGGTTCTGTAATCAACATCACGATCAAAGATGATTCAAGTGCCTATTTCCTAATGTTTAGTACGCTTTGTTGCTCTCTTTTGAATTCCTCATCAATTACATGTATTAAGTGCATAGTAAATATGAATTTGATTGGCTTGGATCTTGCATATTCTGTACCGCAAGCACAGCATAGCCTGGTGCATATCAAAAGTTGGGTGTTGTTTTGCTGGTTCCCTTTGAGTTGTGTCCATCTCTTGTTTGCTTTGCTGCCTACCGATGTGCACAACATTGAATGGACCTTCTTCTTGATATTGTGGTTTGTGATCTTACTCAACAATACCTGAACATGTACACGAATTAAAGGGTTTGTTAATAATCCTGTGTCCATCATGGGATGCCTGACCCCCTGGTATAGAGGCCAGTGACAGTGTAGATGTCATATGTGGTGTGATCATAAGAGCGTAGCACTCTGCACAGCTGAAGCCCCCCCTATGCCAGCGGCTCTGAGCTGCTTGCAGACACCCCTGCAGCTTTCATGCTTTAAGTCCTGTAAAGACTTCAGGAGGTCCTATGGTCCCTCTGGTTGAGTAGTTCAGATTGAAGGTCTTGGAAATCTGAGGCAGCCCTGGGAAAGGAGGAACAGAGAGGAAAATTTCTGCCCTTCATCTCAGAGAGCCTGGATGTGGGAGAACTCTGGAATTGCAACAGTCGGGAACTCTTTTGAGATTCCTCTAGCGGCACGGAGCTTCTGAAATGGCTTTCACTGAGCTGAGGTTTGCTTGCTGTCCAGGCCGAAATGAGGGTCAGCACCTACCTTCTCCCCTGATTTCTCTCCAGGAGCTCTGGGTTCTTTAGCCTGGGGACTCAGCCCTGACCTGGATCCCTGAGCGCTCTTGGGGCTGAAGCAAGGATCCCCTGATGTCCAGCAAGCACACAGGTATTTCTGCTGTCACCTGTTACAGGGGGGATTGGCCTGCTCTGCTGGGTACCTGAGATATAGGGAAAGTAGTAAGATCTTTGGGAGCACCCTCTAAAGGCTCAGTCAGCTAAACTCTGCTTTCCCAAGCACTTAGTCTTTTCAAAGAAAAAGTGGTCTGCGGCGGTATGGCAAGTTTGTGGTCCCTGGGTTGCCTGCGTAGCTGCTCCTCAGTTTAGAGGGGCCAAAGTGCCAGTGACTCCAAATGGTCCCTGTGTCCACAGAATTCCCATTATTCTCATTATTCACTGACTGGCTTCCTTACATTGAGGGCTGCCTAGGGACCGCACCTCCTGAGTCTTTACTGTGAATCAAGACGCACCATCTTTGGTTACGCTGATGGCATTGATGTAACCTGCATTCAGAAGAATTTCAAATTTTCTAACCAGCGGTAGAGTTGCTCCTTGCAGAATCCGAGTCTCTTAAGTCTGAGCTCCTTCAGGAACATGGCTTTTGAATGAACAGACTTTGTTAAGTCACCAGCGTTGGCTGTGCCACCACCAGCTGTGCTACAATCTTTGGCATCAGAGCAGAACCGGATGACTCTGGCAAAAATGAATTTGAGAGGATATAAAAAAAGAAATCTAAGACCCAAATCTGTAGGACTGTGCTTGATCTGTGAACAAAGAAAAATAGGACTTCCTTGCTATTTACAGTGCTGTCTCAGCAAGGCACACACTTCAGCATCTTTGGTCCCCCCAGAGGGCTTACAAAGGTTTGCCGTTCTTTCATCACAGTGCATTTTTGAATTTAGCATTTAAACATACGGGGCAGGGTTGGATTGATCCTTGTGAAAAGAAAGCATTTACCCGAAGGATACCCCCTGGCAGGGACTTTCTTTAGGCTTTTGCTATGAGGCACTGTGGCTATATTTGCCCCAGAACCTTCTTTTTTGTTTCCATTCAACAACAGTTTGGCATTTTGTATTGTGTTTACCCGTGTGCTAGTTTTGGGTACCATCTTTCCCTCCCCCAGTAGCATTTTTTCCTATATTTAATTGAAAGATAGTTGGCTTTCGAATGAGTAAGTGCCATACTTTTGGGGTCTAGGTGGAGCTATGGCAACTTTTTTGTCATAGTTTTCTTGTAGAGATGTCCTGAGGAGAGTGAAAAGAACAATTTCGATTTAAAATGTGCTGCTTCAAAGACCACAATGCTAAGACTAGATATTTTAGTACAGTGGGATTATCGGTAACGCTTTGCCTCTCTCTTTCCTATGTTTAAAGTGTTTATATTACTTTTTAATGAAAATAACTGTTATTAAAAAGCATCACTGAATTTTAAAAATGTGCTGCTTCCTTGGTCCTGGGACAGGCCAGTAAGCCTAGAGGGTGATAGATGACATCAGATAAACATTGTAGAAGCGATTTGGAGACGAAGTCATGCTTCATCCTCAGCTTCGCACTGTATGTCGGTAATGGTTGCCATGGTGATGTTTTGGTGTCATCAGCAGAGGACTTGGGCAGGGACTGGGAAAGGAGCCACAGCCACAGGTGGAATCCTACAGGATCCATGGCCACTTTTTATGTTAGGGTTTCAAGTTGGAAAGGAGAGGATGGAATGGATTATTGAAATTATAAGATACAGGGTGGAGAATGTCCGTGCAGATGTTGAACTATCACACTGCAGGATGTGGGGTCGGGTTGCTACTGGACATGGGAGCAGGGGGGATGTGTGTGGAGCCGTGGCTCTCTTTGCTCCCATCATTGACCATAGGCCTCCAGTGAGGGGAAGCATGATTTCTGCGCTGTGTTCCAACTTCCCTGGCAAAGGATGGTTCACGGGCTCTGCTGCTTGCTGGGCCAAGCTGATGACTCTCCCCTATTGGGAGATAACGAGGAGAAGAGAGCAGCACACAGCCTAGGTTGGTGTAATCCCAGGATCATTAAGGGACTTGGCGAGCCTTAGCCTTTTCCTACCCTGAGGGGATGTGTACACTCAACTTCAGGATTTACTAGCTACACTGGCCGCATCTTAGCGGGAAAAGCAACAAGTCTGCAGTGTTCCGGAAGTTCTCAAACACAGCATCCTTCAAGCTGGAGAACACATGCTTTTGTGAGCACATGAAGACTTTCCAAGGAGTATGAAGACAGGGATAATGTTAAGGGGCTTAATTTCTAGTTTGCTAGTGTATTCTTTCCTAAAATTGATCTGCTGGAGAAAGTACTACCCCTCCCTTTCATGGTTGCCCTTCTCTACTTCACAAAAGAAAAGCATCTCTCGTTTTCCTAGAATTTTACTATATACATTGCCCTAAGCTGAAAAAACTTCTTTGGGAGCGGGGGGTACACATAAAGGAATAATTAGAAGTATTGGTGTTAGGGGACACTTCCTTTATTCAAAACACCATAAACTACCCCTGTATCCAGCTTACTAAGAGATATATTTCTAATAAGATTTTTTTTATATTTGTGTTTTTTCAATTGTAGTAAAATACACATAACGTAAAAACTAATAAGATTTTACTATTCAGGTTGAATACTCATCTGTCATAATTTATCTTGTATTTATGTTATTTTCCCTGAACGTTTACAAATAATAATTGTAATATTATCTCAATCCAGAAAAGAACAGTTAAACACTTAGAGCCCATGATTACAGGTTAACAGATAACAGTAACAAAATAATCATAAACTTCAATGTATATACACACTTTGGTGGCAAAGAAGCATGATAGAGAGTGATCATTAAAATACTTCCGAGCATGATATCTATCACACTACCACACAATCCTGTGGGGGAAATGAGACAGAAATACCATGTCAGGGAACCAAGGAAATGACATAAAATTTATGACACTTAAAGAAGAGCTCTTTCTTATATTTTGAAAGGGGATGGTGGTAGATATCAAGTTACTCTAGTATATATATTCCATTGAATTCATTTAAAAGAGTGATGGAACAGTTTATTTGAAAATGTTTATGTTTACTCTGCGGCAGAAATTGTATCCTTTGGAACCGTTTAGATTATGGTGAAAAGAACTTAAAAAAGTCAGTTTAAAAACGGACACCAGGGTACATCATTTTTCAGAATCCTTTTTGTGGGTAACAGCAAAAAATTTGAAAGCCCTATTCACATCCTGCTCCCCCTACTCCAGTTTTTATATATTGATACTGACTTCAAAACCTGACTTTCCCTGTTTCCACCTTTGACCCACCAATCTTTCTACTCTGTGTCTCCACGGAGTGGTCTGCATCACCTCTGGAATGCCGCACGGGGCTGCTCACCTCCGCTGCCAAATTGGGCTTGTTCATCTACCTCCTGGTATCGCCGAGTGGTGTAATGCGGGCAGCGGTTTGGCATCTGAGGCTTCCTCTTCGGTGTCTGCACAGGAATTGAGTCTGGTAATAGATGGTTTACGTCCAAGTCCGAATGCATCATAGTTTGCTCCTGAAATCAAAGTCAGGTGAAGAAGCAGTTGCTTAAGTTACCTCATTGCAGAGACTTCAGCTGGGCTTGGACTGACCTGTTTTGCCACTGTCCTTCTAGTCCTGATTTGACAAAATAGACTACTGTATTCATGGGAGTCTGAGCCATCCCCCTCATTGGCTCAGGCAGCCGATCTCGCTGAAGGATTGCCACACTTGTAGGTGCTGGTGTACCTATTGTGCTTGGTGGAAACGCTAGTTCTGGAGAGAGAAAGGAGGGAAGGGGGTTAGAGAGAAAATCCACTGCTATTGTGTTCACAGGGACTTAGCGCTGTTCTAACAGGTAAGACAAAGGTTCAGGTGTTAGCCCCTGCAGTTAGTTCCGAAAGCAGCTTTCCCCTGGATCACACGGGCAGAGCCAGCTTCAGCAGTAACACCCAGGAATGCAACAAGAATCTGTAGTGATACAGAAAACATAGTTTCCGGAAAGGAAGTGTAGGTTAGTTACAAAATTGTAACACCTCATAAAAATGCTCACCTTGCCACTTCTCACTCTTTCTAATGTCATCGCAATGATACATCCAATGGATTAAGCAGCTGGAACAAGGAGAGTAGCAGTTACTTAGTTGCATTTTTTTTTTGGGGGGGGGACGGTGCTGTAGCTTTCTTTTTCTTTTCTTGGCCTGCCCCAGGCAGTTTGTGTCAGACCTCAAGCCTCTAAGCCCCTACATATTCTTAGTGTAAACTTAGGAATTTGTGTTGAATCAGTCTATTCTTGAAAAGCACATAGTACTAGTAAAGCAGTTTATTTTTCTAACCATAGTCATCTGAGAGGTGAAGCAGTGTGTGATAAACAACTCACAGTTTACAGGAACCATACAAATGAATGCACCCGATTGTCCAGCTCTTGGGAAAATTAAAGCTATGAGCATGTTATAAACAAGTAACTGAACTGATGGCCCCAACTCTCCCTCTCAGCTGGGAACCTATACATTTCTTTTGTGTTCCAGATTACTTATCCTGGTCGGAGACACATTGTAACTGCATGAAAAATACTTGAAGGATTAGGCAAAAGCCTTATTATTTATCTGTTAAAACGGAAAGAGATGTTTCTTCCTTAGACTCAGGTCAGCTCTGGGTTCGTTCATTGACCTGACTAACTTCATGACCTTGGGCCAGTTGTTTTACTTTCCCGATACTACTCGCTTTTATCATTTGTAAAATGAAGAGCACAGAGTCTGCCTTTGTACTTCTGAGAGGACTAGAGAAAATGAGTGTGAAATGCAAAGTAGGTGCTGAGCGATTAGGACCTCAAAGGCATCTGAATGAGGATTCCCCTGTGCACGGGGCTCAGCTGGAACCTGGTGTACAGAACTGGACAGTAGGCTCCCCAGTTCTGAGACTTACACAGTTCTTCTGCCGCTGGGAAGCAGTATAACTGGGGCAGGTGAAGGGTTCCGCCTGTAACAGCGCATGGTAGTCATTTGGTTATTTAGGCTATGAAATGTTGGGTTGTGTGACTGAGATAGTGGCTTTGAAATTGTCACCCCTCCACTGCACTATGTGGTTAGAGAAAGGTTTTAGCAGATCATTGAAGACACTTCTGGGAAGGGGTGTGTGGCAGTTCAGAGCATAATATATATATATTTTTAAAATTTTTATTGGAGTATAGTTGACTTACAATGTTGTGTTAGCTTCAGGTATACAGCAAAGTGAATCAGTTATACATATACATATATCCACTCTTTTATAAGATTCTTTTTTCCATATAGGCCATTACAGAGTACTGAGTAGAGTTCCCTGTGCTGTACAGTAGGTCCTTATTAGTTATCTATTTGATATATAGTAGTGTATATATGTCCATCCCAATCTCCCAGTTTATCCCTCCCCCCTTACCCCCTGGTGACCATAAGTTTGTTTTCTACATCTGTGACTCTACTTCCGTTTTGTAAATAAGTTCATTTGTACCCTTTTTGAGAGCCCACATATAAGTGATATATGGTATTTGTCTTTATCTGTCTGACTTAACTTCACTCAGTACGACAATCTCTAGGTCCATCCATGTTGCTGCAAATGGCATTATTTTGTTCTCTTTTATGGCTGAGTAATATTCCCTTGTATATATGTATCTCATCTTCTTTATGCATTCCTCTGCTGATGGACATTTAGGTTGCTTCCATGTCCTTGCTATTGTAAATAGTGCTGCAATAAACATTGGGGTGCGTGTATCTTTTCTCATTATATTGGTTTTCTCCTGGTATATGCCTAGGAGTGGGATTGCTGGGTCATATAGTAGTTCTATTTTTCGTTTTTTAAGGAACCTCCATACTGTCCTCCATAGTGGCTGTACCAGTTTACATTCCCACCAATAGTGTAGGAGGCTTCCCTTTTCTCCACACCCTCTCCAGCATTTATTGTTTGTAGATTTTTTGATAATGGCCATTCTGACAGGTGTGAGGTGATACTTCATTGTAGTTTTGATTTGCATTTCTCTAATAATCAGTGATGTTGAGCATCTTTTCATGTGCTTTTTGGCCATCTGTATGTCTTATTTGGAGAAATGTCTATTTAGATCTTCCACCCATTTTTTGATTGGGTTGTTTGTTTGTTTGTTTGTTTTTTTGATATTGAGCTGCACAGAGCATAGTATTTTGGATTTGAGGAATGAAATAAGAGAAGACCTAGATGGGAGTGGAAAAAAATTAGATTAAATGGGTAATGAATAGGCCCATCTGCATAAAATTGAGGTTGTCCTTCCTAGATTTTTTTACAAAGGAAAATTAAAGAAAATTAGGCAAATCTGGATATATTGATAAAGGAATTTAAGTTCATTTATTCATTCATTCAATAAATATTTACTGAGTTTCTACCACGTGCCGTGAACTGTCATAGTGCCAGCGATACGGCAGTGATCAGGCAAGGCTAGCTTCCTGCCCTCATGAAGCTTTTACTGTAATGGGAGAGACAATAAACAAACAGATGTGAATATACTGATATCAGAGGGTGATAAGGACAGTCAGTAAAACTGAAGACAGATGAGGGGACGGGAAGTGATGGACATTTCTATTTTAGGCAGATTGGGCAGGAGAGGCCTTTTGGAGAAGGTGACATTGAGCAGAGACATGAACCAAATGAGGAGGTGGATCATGTAGTTAGATAACTGGACTGAGAGTGTCTCAGACAGAGGCAGCGAGACTCACAAAGACCCTGAAGCAGAAATCTGTATTTTTGTTTAAGAAAAAGCGAGTTGGCCGTGCCGAGGGGGCAGCGAATGGGCAGAAATAGGGGAGGTGGGCCAGGGAGGTAGTCAGGGGCCAGTTCATGTGGGGCTTTGTGGGTCACAGCGAGAACTTGGGATTTTATTCTAAATTCATTGGGAAACCAGTGGGGAATTTTGAGCACGGGCGGGCGTGACTTAATGATCCTTTATGTAAGCAAATGACCGTCCGGAAAGTGCCGTCTTTAAATTATCATTCGATTTGCATTGCAAGCCTGATCGGAGGGTTCCATTCCCCACGCAAAGGGTGTAGTAGACGCCAGCAGTTACTGGCCTGCACTTTAACCTCAGACAGACTTTCACATGAATCTTGAATCTACTTCCTAAGCTTTTGTACCTTTGGGCAAAATGCTTAAATTTGGTACCCTTCTATTTTCTCATCCTTAAAATGGTGGAATAAAATAAGATCCACTTGCAGGACTGTTTCAGGGATTAAATGAAATATCCCTGAAGTGCTGGCACGTTGCTCCACGGGTGGTGGCCGTTTCTCTTCTCATCCGAGAGGAGATTGAGCAGTGCTGAGACCGGGAGTCGGGCCCCCTCGTCCCTGGGGTGTCCCTTGCTTCACCCACACCCCGTCCTGCCTGCCACTGAAAAGACGCTTTTCCTCCGACTGTGATGGGGAGGCTCTCTTCAGGGCACCGAGGGATAGGGGGACATGATCAAAGTGCCAGGCAAGCCAGGTGACTCCACCGGCGGCTCTCAGGATTCTGTTACCCATCCTCCCCCGGGGAGATGCGGTGATGAAATTGGGCTCAATCTCCAGGTGCGGTGCTGTGTGCACAGCAGGCCCGGGGTAGATGTTTGTGGAGGATGAGAATCCTTTAATGCAATTATCATCTTTATGGAAAGATATTGTATTGTAAATTCCCATTAATTTGGATCCTTTTAACTTGTATGATGTCAGACCTGATTTTTCTACTTCATGCAAAATGAAGAGTTGGAAGTAAGTGACTTACCTCAGGACCTTATAAAAAATAGATTCTTACCTAATTTAGGCCGATCAGGGCATTGTTAATTAATTCGTCTCATTTTCTTTTATTTAGTATTCCTGTGTATCTTCCTTTAAACTGTTATTTGTATAGACATTGAAAGTCATAAGATAATTACTTCCAGAAGATTTGCGTTTTCGTTAATTTTGATAAGATAGTCTAGCCTTGAAAATTGCAGATGAATTCAATTTAATTACGTTATTCCGTTGTAAAAGTTAGGTTCCAGCAGAGTAAGTGCTTGGGTGTATGGAAGAGTTGAGAGGGTACGTGGCAGGGTGCAGATTGGAAGAATTTTTCTCAGGCCCAGGTGAACATTTCCAGGGCAAGAAACCGGGAAGGGGGTTGCTGCTTAAAAAGTGCATCAGTAGGATGTTCTGAAGTCCTGGGCTGTTTTCCCACCTCCATCATATGAGCTGTTCCAGTGGACAATTGCAGTCCCTTCCCCACCACCACCCACTAATGAAGACTGTGCTCTCAGGAGCCTTTGCTTCCAGTGGGAAAGGGAAAAGGGTGGTAGTCCAGGGAGAGGTTTGTCTGCGGAAGATGGTGGAAGGCAGCCTTCTTCAGAGGTTTGTAAAAGAGTGGATTAAAGACTGACTGCCTTGGGGCACACAAACATCCACCAGATGTGACTCACACATCTGCACCATCTTTGACCTTTTGCCCAGGAGAGGGCAGTAACATGCTAACATTGAAGCTTTTCCAAGTGGTCCTTAATAGACACTGCAAGAGCCCGTATAGAGTTAGGCACAGGTGAGCCTCATTTGCATTCTCAACGGATCAACGTTCAGTCTTGGGTTTGTTTTCAGCCTTTGGTTCCCATGGTCCGCACGCACATAGATCTGGGAGTGACATTTTCTACCGTTCATAGGATACTAACATACTGGAAATCTGCAGAGGGGCTTTGCTGTGTTTAATACCATGAGTGCTGTAGGCCTCGGCTACCACTTCCCAGTGGATCAAGTTTAAGGGCAGATTTTGCTGCTGTATGTCAGCCGCGGAGGGGGCTATCCTCCTCCCAACTTTACTAGACTAGCAAATCACTCTGTCCAGGGTTATAGTCTCCATTCTACCACGTAGCTGGGTACCTTAGACTTAAAAACAAGAGGTCCCACCCAATCCTGTGCCTTACACAGGGTTTGAAATGAGAGCAGCATCAATTTTCTCTTGTCCCTTAGTCCATCTTCACTGCAGGAAGATTTGGTGGCCTGCCCCAGTCGTATCATGCATATGACTAGGGTTGTCAGCTTTTCTTTGGGAGAACTTTTTGGCCCTGTGGGGAGTTGTGTGCTAGTTGCAGGCACTTTTGGCTTCTGACCAGGCTCAATATGGGAACATAATGTAGTCTCAAAGTACTAAAAATAGGAGGAGGCATTGGAATGTAAAATAATCCTCATTACCTAGCAACACTGTTTTGATCGTTCTTGGTAATTGGCTTAGCTTTATCCAAGAGCCCCAAAGAGCGTGAGTCTCCTACCTCCTCCCCTCCCCTCCCCCGCCTGCTTGTGGGTATGCCGGCCGCCTCTGGGGGCACCAGCGTAAATACAGTGGTTAATGAAAGAAAACGTGAGAAATGAAGGGAAACTGTGGACAGGATGAGTGGTGGGAGATGAGGAGGTTGATGAGGTGGGAGAAGGTTAGGAGAGAAAGGATCAGCGTGAACTGGAGCCTGGGGGACCCTGTGAGCGCTTGGTGAGTCACCTACTTCCGTTCATCACGTGGGCAGGTGTGTGGAGAGTATGGATGCTTCTGGGCTGGGCACGCGTGTGTGTGTGTGTGTGTGTGTGTGTGTGTGTGTGTGTGAAATAGAGAGAGAGGGGGAGAAAGTGGGAGAGGGAGAGCTGAGGATGAATACAGAAACATTCACCCAGCACAGACCGACTTACTTAGCAGAGCAGTTCTGGGATATTAGTGCAATGTAAATGTCACCTCTGCTCCCTTATGGCCATCCAGCCAGGCTCCTATTTCCCACTGTTGAGTGTTCAATGATTTCCAGCCATAGGGCCTCCCTGGCTTCTGCTAGCTTGCTTCACACTCTGTGGAGTTTCAAATATTTCTTGATATTCAGCCTACACTTGCCTTTGCTCAATTTCGCCACATTATCAGCCGGTTATACCCCCTGTACCACCCTCATAAATCAGTCTCTTCTCCCACTTCATCTTTTTGTAGTTTGGAGCCTTGTCTGTTTCTGTGTATGTGTGATGGGTTGAGGGCAAATGGGAAGGTGAGAAAAAACCCCAAAACACTGGGGAAAAATGCCTTTTGGCTGTGCTTCACGGAGTTCTTTAAAGGTGAGGAGGTTTCCTTATCCTGCTCTTCCATAAATCATAAAGCAGGCTGAGGTGAAGCGCATCACAGTGGGTCTGAGGGACTGTATCACTCTCCCGGCAGATGCAGGGGGTGCTAATGGCATAGGACGGCGAGGGGAACAGGGTGGCAGCTCGGAAAGGCAGGCCCCCCTGCAAAAGAAGTCTTGGCTTCATTTATAATGATGAAACTGTAAATATCTCAGGGGACTGTGAAATTTAGTAATACAATCTGTGGATTTCTGACTCTTTCGCATATTCATAAGCTTGTGATTAACGTTCTACTGGATCATGAACCTTCGTCCATGGGTTTTCAGGTCACTGTAGTAGCTTCCCAGCTCCTACCTTGAGGCTGGAGCTAACACAAAGGGGCCCTTGTATTCTGTGCCCTCATGTGGGGTGACAGTGTTTCTTGGATTAAAAACACTTTGTGTTTTTAAACTGCTCTGGTTCCACAAGAGAATTTTAAAAACAATTAGATTTTAGTCAACTAAGCTCTACTACAGATCAATAAAGTTGATCAGTACTACTGTTAATAATAATATTAGGTGGTAATTCCAAGAGTGCATTCAGAATAGACAGGGGGTGGGGAATAGTCCAATCGTTTTGAGGTGAGGTTTTATTTTATTTTAATCCTCTATTTCTCTTTCCTGGATGGATGTGAGTTGGTTAAGTTGGTGATGATGATGACAAAAAGAGGAGAGAAATGTTTAATTACCTTTATTAAATTTAAATCAATTTTATTGAAGTAGAATTTACATAAAATAAAATTTAGATATTTTAGGCATATAGATCAATGACCTTTGACAAATATATGCAACCACATGATCACCACTGTAATTAAGAAATAGAGCATTTCTATCATCTCAGAAAGTTCCCCTGTGCCCCACTGCAGTCCGTTTTACTCCCCAACTCCCCCATCCAAGGATTATTAGTCTGACTTGTAATCTCTACAAATTAGTCTTGTCTATTCTAGAATTTCATATAAATGGAATTACACATTATGTAATCTTTTGAATCTAGCCTTTTCACTCAGCAAAATGTCTGTGAGATATATCCATGTTGTTGCACAAATCAGTAGTTCGTTCCTTTTTATTGAGTAGTGTTTTATTTATGAATATACCATGATTTGTTTATCTATTCACCCATTTGTGGACATACGGATTATTTCCAGTTTTTGGCTATTGTGAATACATCTGCAAAGAACATTCATGTCAAAATCTTTTTATGGACATATGTCTAGAAGTCATAGAAATGCTGGGTCATATTGTTGCATGATTTAGTTTATTTTGTTCTTTTACTTTTCAACCTGAACATGCCTTTATATTTAAAATGTATTCCTTATAAGCATCATATAGTTGAGTTTGCTTTTTATCCAGTGTGACAATCTCTTCCCTTTAACTAGAGAGTTAGTATATTTATATTTAATGTGATTATTGATGTAGTTGTGTTTATGTCCACTATCACGCTATTTGGATGCCATTTGTCCCTTCTGCTTATCTTCGTTTGTCTGTTGCTTCTTTCCCGTCTTCTTTTAGGTTAACAGACTATTGCTTAGTGTTTTCCATTTTATTTCCTATGTTTACTTCTTATTTGTACCTCTGCTTATTATTTATTTTAGTTGTTGCTCTAGGGCTAAAACTATGCATTCTTAGTTATGGTAGTCTATTTAGAGCCAATATTATACCTGTTCACACATCACATATGACATTGCATACTTCCTAGTTTCCCCTCTCCACTTCTCACTTCATACCTGTCACTTTGCAGTTCCCACTTTCTGTTTCCTGATTCACACTTCCCACTTCACAAATGTAATAACCTCACAACAGCAAAATTTCATTTAACTGCATACTTTGTCCTTTGCATGATTGTTGTCTTATCTCTTACTTTCACCTATTCTGTAAAACTTTACCTAATACTATAATCATTGTTGCTTTAATAAGCAGTATTATTTCATGTAACTTATGAGAAGAATGACAACATAGTCTTTTTTATTTGCTCATTTATTTTTTACTTCTAGTGGTTCTCATTCCTGTAGATCGGAGTTTTTTCATCTGGTATTATTACCCTTCAGCCTGAAGACCATCCTTTCACCCAGCTTTTCTTTTTCTAAAAATATCTTTATTTTACCCTTATTCTTTTTTTTTTTTTTTTTTAATTTATTTATTTATGGCTGTGTTGGATCTTCGTTTCTGTGCGAGGGCCCTCTCCAGCTGTGGCAAGTGGGGGCCACTCTTCATCGTGGTGCGCGGGCCTCTCACTGCCGTGGCCTCTCTTGTTGCGGAGCACAGGCTCCAGACGTGCAGGCTCAGTAATTGTGGTTCACGGGCCCAGTTGCTCCGCAGCATGTGGGATCTTCCCAGACCAGGGCTCGAACCCGTGTCCCCTGCATTGGCAGGCAAATTCTCAACCACTGTGCCACCAGGGAAGCCCCTACCCTTATTCTTAAAGAATATTTTTGCTAGTAATAGAATTCTGGTTTGACAGGTTTTTTTTTCCTTTTCCTTTTAACACTTTAGAGATACTGTTCCATTGTCTTCTGGTCATCAATCATTTTCCCTGTTGTTTCTGTGTTCATCTTTTGTTTGCTAGCTGCTTTCAAGATCTTCTGTTTCTTCAGCTTGGTCTTCAGGAGTTTGGTTATGATGTACCTTTTGTGATTCCATTTATATTAATCTTGCTTGGAGTTTGCTGAGCTTCTTGGAATTGTAAGTCAGTGTGTTTCATTGTATTGGGGAAGTTTTTGGCTGTTATTTCTTCAGATATCTTTTCTGCTTCAATTTCATTCTCTTTATCATTTGAGACTTCAATTATATGTGCGTTAGATCATTTGATATTGTGCCAAATATCAATATGCAGCTCTTTCATTTTTTATTCAGTCTTTTTCCCTGCTTTTCCTTATTTTTGTGCTATGCTTGGACTCCAGCTCTCTTTATTGTGGTCAGAAAATTGTCTCTAGGCAGAGAGCCAGGGTGAAAAAAAGAAAAGACTAAATCAGTGATATTATTAATCTGTCTTCAAGTTCACTAACTCTCTGTCATCTCCAATCTTCTGTTAAGCCCAAAGAGTGATTTTTGTTTTTGTTTCAGCCATTATACTTTTTAGTTCTAGAACTTGCATTTGCATCTTTTTGTAATTTCTGTTTTGCTACTGTGATTCCCTATCCGTTCATTCATTAAGACCGTATTTTCCTTTAATTAGTTGAACATATTTTTCTTCACTGCTTTTAATATTTATAATAACTACTAATAGCTACTTAAAGTGTTTGCTTGCCAAGTCCACAATCTGGATCACATTTCCCATTTTTTTTGTATGTGTAAGTGACTTTTTATTTAAAAAAAAATTTATTTATTTATTTTTTTAACATCTTTATTAGAGTATAATTGCTTTACAATGGTGTGTTAGTTTCTGCTGTATAACAAAGTGAATCAGCTGTGCATCTACATACATCCCCATATTTCCTCCCTCTTGCGTCTCCCACCCACCCTCCCTATCCCACCCCTCTAGGTGGACACAAAGCACCGAGCTGATCTCCCTGTGCTATGCGGCTGCTTCCCACTAGCTATCTGTTTTACATTTGGTAGTGTATATATGTCCATGCCACTTGTAAGTGATTTTTTAAATCGAATGCTGGACATTGTGGATAATATGTTATAGAGACTCTGGATTCTGTTATTTTCTTTGGAAAATTATTAATTCTTATTTTATCTTACAGCTTAAATACTGGCTGATCGCTGTGAGTTTGTGCAGGCTCGGTTTTATGCTTTGTTGCTGCATATCTATGCAAAGCCCATGGCATTTCCCAAGCCCCTCTAATTTATCGGAACTCGGTCTCTAAATTCTGTCTCCTTGTGGATCTTGTCGGGGTTTGGAATTAGTCTTTATTAGGGTGAGACTAGAGTAAGTCTTATTTTAAGGGTATGGTCCTTGTTCCTAAGGAGTGATGTTTCTGGAAATCTCCACTCTGGAAGGGCTGGAACTCCAGCAAACTCCGCAACTTCCCTTTCCACACTGGTGCTCAACCTCTGGTATCTATCTTTTACTTACACTTTTGTAGTAACTGCTATCAAGAAAATCATGGGTATCTTGCCCTGAGCTATATACCCAGCCCTCAGCCATGAACTTATGGGGTCCCTCTCTGCAAACTTCTCTCTGATACTCTACCCTGCAGATTCCAGCCTTTTTAGCTGCCAGGAACTCTGACCTCTGCCCCCTCAGCATAGTGTGACCACTGTGCTGTGCTTGGACTTCAGCTCTCTCTACTCCAGTCAGGAAACTGTGTCTAGGCAAAGAGCCAGGGCAATCACAGGCTGATCTCATGAGTTTTCCTTTTCTCAGGAATTGAAATCTTATGCTGCTTTTTGTCCACTGCCGGAAACAGTTGCCTCATATATTTTGTCCAGTTTTATATACTCCTTTCCAGTAGGAAGGCTAGTCCGATACCGGTACTTCATCATTGCAAAAATCAGAAGCCCTCAACTTACTTTTATCTTTAATAATAACTAGCACTTATTCAATATGTACCTTATGTAGGGTACTCTTCTATTTGTTTTATATGTACTATCTCTTTTAATTCTCACAATAGTGCTATGAAATAGGTACTATTGTTATTACAGTTTTATAAGTAAGGAGACTGATGTGCAGAGGGTTAAGTAACTTGTGGCAAGAAATCCGACTAGCAAGTGACACAGTCTCAATTCAAACCAGACAGTTTGACTTAAGAGTTCATACTTTTAAACCAGTGCTCGACAATAGCCAGTCCTCTGGGAATATCACTCAGTGTCATGGTTATCACACAGAAAATGCTTTCCTCCCTAAGGATGAGATGAAGTGCTTCATAAGTGCAAGTATGATTATTTGTATAGGAACCCCCAAGTGGAGGTGCAGCCATGCTATATTCTGAAGTTGGTGTGTAGTCAAGTAATTCAGTGAGTTAACTATTGCTTGTATTCAAAATTTGTGTGATACAGAGGTCTTATATTTCTTACTGGTCACACATGCTGGTCTTTGAATAGCTGAGGCAGAGGCAAACTCACTCAGCCATGGCTCTTGAAAACCTCAAACTTTATCTTATGTTTTCTTAACTATGGACTACCTGTTCCTTGTGTCATCTCTGCCTTAAAGTCCCAGGAGTTTCTGGCTGCCCATCCTTAGACACCTTGGGTTTTCTTTTAGAGCACAATTGGGAATAAGCATTTCATCCATTTAGGTGAGGCAAGAACAGAAGGAACAAGACATCAAGCTGCTGCTTGCAGTTGGGTTTTATTAGCTGGAAACATAGGAGAGTACCAGAGCAGACTTTATTTTCTGGCTGCTATTCACAGCAGCCTTGACACATGACCAGGAGGTGGGGTTGTGTGAGCCCACAGGGCTTTGTTTATATCAGAACTGAGAGCCTTGCCTTTCATATAAAGTGCTGGTAGGTATCACTCCCAAGTGTGTGCAGCAGTAAGTGGCAGCCAAGATTTAGGACTCGGTCATGTGTATTGGGGTCTTGGCTCTGCACCACTGAGGCAGCCATGAATTATGACCAGATGCCCTGTTATATCGCCCCATCATTTTATATTTGTTTGCTAGCCTGTGGAGGAAGGGGCGTTAACCTGGGGTTGGGGGAGAGGTGAGCTAATAGAGAAGCAGTGTGGGGTAGCAGACAGAGACCTGGGTTCTAATTGGAGTTAAACTCACTTACAAGCCCTGTACTGTTGGGTAAATTACTTAATCTTTCTGAGCCTTGGTTTCAGTAATTCTAAAATGGGAGTCATAATGCCTGTTGAATCCAGTATTAAAGATAATTGTGAGAAAATGAAAGCGTGTATATGAAAACTATTTTATCTAACCCAGTTTCCAAATGGTTTTCTCTTAACCCAGAGAAAGAGAGTCAATGGCATGCAACTTTTGGCAATTTCGTTATTGTTCACTTCTTGATTTTTCGAAAAAAATGTAAATGGAACCAGTTGGCTGGGGAGATTTAGGCATTCACAGAGGGAAGGAGTATTAGCATCTGGGTCTGTGAGAGTAACTGAAGTTGGCTGCTGAGATGAGGCGGTGAATTAACAGGCATTTTCTGAAGTCCTTCTGGTGCTCAGCACTCTGCTAGGGGCTGTGGAGAATATAGCGGAAGAGAAGGCAGAGTTCGTGCCCTCTTTGGGCTGTAGTATTCCCGAGAAGTAAGACTGGATGCTGGGAACAGATGTTTCAGGAGAAGGAGCAGTTTGAGTAGGTTGGTGACGGGGAGATGTTGAGAGGTAAGAGAAAGGTCTGAGGAGGAGACAAATACCCACTGTTGCCTTTCCCAGCCCTGTTCACCTTCAGGCAGGGTGAACCTCATTCTGTCAGCTTAGACCAGTTCCTCTCCCAAGCTGGACTTTACCAAGGCAGGTAGTTCTATACCCTCCAGCTGGTAGGATCTTGATGCAACTTAGGTTACTCCAGGCTCGGGGTCTGGCAAACCAAGTAGACTTGGGCCACCTTCCTGCAGTCTTCCCTTCAGCACTTACTGTGCAGTCCCACCACGGGGCTTCTACTTTGCTTTCTTGATTTATTTTCCAATGCCTTGGCAGGGCAGGAGCCCATCTCTGAGCCGTAGCTGATTGGCTAGGCTGGACCCTCTCTGCAGAGTACCAGCAACACCTAAGCCACGACAGGGAATGGATATGGTTGCATTTGGGAAGCCACGGTAGGTGGAGGGTGAAATTAGGATAGAATTATAAATGTAAGATTATTTCGGTGGGGCTGTATCAGGTAGATGCCTGGGGAAGTGGTGACTCAGTGGGTAATTAGCTGGAAACAAAAACAGATTGTTGTTAAATTAATCTGCTGGTCTTGGAGTTCAAGTAGTGACCAACAAAAGAGGGGAATGGCCGTCACACTAAGTTGACTGGCCAGAAGGTGCTGCCCAGGGAAGGGAGCCATCTTTCAGGCCGGGCTTAGTGCTTCAGTCAGGGTCCCGGTGAAACCAAGTGAGGCCCTGTGGGGCTTCCAGGCACAGAGGCCCTCTCGTCCCCCATTTCTTGTAGGCAAGACTCCGGCATCCGTGACCTTCCCTGAGTTCCAAAGGGCAGATGTGAACAGTTGCTGATCTAGGGAGGAGCAGCCATGGAACCACCTGAGGCGAGATGAAAGGGACCAGAGAAGCTCCTCAAGATTAGGAGACCTGAGACGAGATTAAGGGAGAGCGAGCCCTGCTCACACCCTAATCTTGTCAGAGACCCCACCTTTGAACCACTGCTATAAAACCCCTCATCAAATCCTCCCGGGTTAGAACACACAGTTTTTCGAGGCAGAAGTCCGGTGTGTCCCCCTTTGCCTGGCAAGGTAATAAAGCTATCGTTTTCTACTTCACCCAAAGCTCTGTCTCCGAGATTTGATTCGGCCCCGGTGTACAGAGAGGCTGAGCTTTCAGGAACACCAACAGGAAGGTGAAGTAATACTCAAAGGGTTTAACTGAAGAGAGCTTGATAAAGGGACTGTTTACAGAGGTATGGGAAGAAATGAGGGACTCGCCATGAGCTGATCAATTTCAGAGACTAGCAACAGCTGGAAGCTGTTATCACGTCTTGCTGGGGGACAAGGGGAAGGAAGCATGTTTAAGAAACCTGGTGAGAACTGTTAGCTATGGGAGGGGGGCTGCCCAGCAGGAGCTGTGGCTACACACACAGACACAGACACACAAAGTCCCTTTGAGTGCAAACACCACTTTAACTATCATCTTGGGGTACCAACAAACGTCAATAGTTTTAAATGCAGTCTTTCTGTTACGGAGCTCAGGTGTGACTGCTTGCTGCTCAAAAGCCAGTTCTCGAGAGACAAGTGTTGGCTGGAAAGGTTGCTTTGTTCAGGAGGCCTGCAACCTGGGGAGAAGGTGGACTCATGTCCAAAAGCCAACTCCAAAGATTCTGCTCGACCATGAAAGTTTTTAAAGGGAGAATCATTTGGGGAGGGGGTTGGAATCTTCATTATCTTCCACTGTGTGCAGGCTTTCTTCTGATTGGCTGGTGATGAGGTAACAGGAATTTTGTGCTCAGCCTGAAGTTACCATCCTCCACCTGAGTGGGGGCCTTAGTTCCTGCAAAAGAACTCAAAGTACTGTTATGTATATTCCTTGAGAAGGAACCAGGACCCTGCCCCGTCACTGCACTATTGTTTCTTGACTGCTTCTCCCTTGTTTCTGTATTCTCTCCCTTCCCTGATTAGCAACTGTTTGCATCTGCCCTTTGGAACTCAGGGAAGGTCAGGGGTGCTGAAGGAAGCCAGGCTACTGCAGTGTTACTGAGGCCAGAATAGAAGTGTTTCACAAATCAGGGGATAGTCAACACTGTTGAATGCACATGAGAGATGAGATGAGATGGTAAATTGACTATCGGATTTGGTGATATGGGGATCATTGGTGACCTCTATATGAGCAGTTTTAGTAGAGGGTTAAAAGGAGAATGGAACGTGAGTAGTTCTGCAGCTATTAGGAGATGAATGCCACAGTCCTCCTCTTGTTTTGTACACACTGTATATACTGGTTCTTTCAACTGTTCCTAACATGATATATAATTTTTAGATTTTTAGATTTTTATTAATTTTTTTCCTGGTCAAACCACCTCTAAATGAGCTCAGGTGTTTCTGGGTTATGCCCAGAACTGAATATTGTACTCCACATGGGATCTGTCCCATGTAGAATATATCGGGAAAATGATTTCCTTCATTTTCAGTATTCTACGTCTATGGTTGCAGCCTAAGATAGATGGCATTGTTTTTTTTTTTGACAACCAGATTGAACTTTTGATTGATATTTAGTTATCATCTAAGAGCTCTAAATCTTTAACACACTATTTCAAAGCTATTTCTCCATCCTGTTATTAAATAGATGGTGGGGTTTTTTTGTTTGTTTTTTTGGATCCAAGTACGGAACTTGAAGGTTGTCACTGTTGCACTTCATCTTATTTGTTCGATTTGGCTTGTCAAGGTCTATTTTGGGTCCAAATTCTGTCACTCAGGGACATCCTTTTATAAACAGGTTCCTACGCCTTCATCCTAGTGATTAATAAACATGTTAATTGCTTCACATATTTTGTGAAAGGGGGTGGATATAAATTATAAATTACTGATAGATATATGTAAATGTAGACAGGCCAAAGGCTGTTTTTAAACACAGCTAAAGAGTGAGGAAGGCCCCACAAAGTCAGAGGGTCTGGTTCTTACTTGCTCAAGATCACAGCCAGGCAGATGCTTCTGTCACCTGGATGTGTCTGGACCAGTTCCCCAAAGCTCTTTCCAAGCTGCATTGGCCTCTTCTCATCCAGCTGTGAACCTCCCTGGCTGTACCATTATTCTGCCCACCTTTCTCCATCATATTCTCAAAGATCTCATGGGAAACTTGGCTAAATGCCCCACTGAAATCAAGATTCTTTGTACTTACATTTCTCTGAATCACCAGTCTAGCAATCTGATCAACAAAAGTTACAGTAAGGTTCTAATTAAAAAATAAGGTTAATAATAACTTGTAATTATTAATATTTGTTTAGCACATTGTAGTGTGCTACAGAGCACTTTAATCTATGTTTTCTCACTTACCCGTCACACTAAACCATCACAATAACCTAGTGTGGCCCAGGATGCTTCATTTTGCAGATGAAGAAATTGATCATCAAAGATTAAGTAGGGACTTCCCTGGTGGCCCAGTGGTAAAGAATCTGCCTTACAATGCAGGGGATGCGGGCTCGATCCCTGGTCAGGGAACTGAGATCCCACGTGCCGCGGGGCAACTAACCCCCAGCACCACAACTACTAAGCTTGCGCGCCTCAACCAGAGAGCCCGCGTGCCTCAAACTACAGAGCCCACGCGCCCTGGAGCCCACGCACCACAAGTAGAGAAGAGGAAACCCGCACGCCACAACTAAAGAGAAGCTTGCGCACTGCAACGAAGATCCTGCGTGCTGCAGCTAAGACCTGATGCAGCCCCAAAATAAATAAATAAATAATAAATCTTTAAAAAAAAAAAAAAGATAAGTAGCTTAGCTTAGGTCTCATGACTGCTTATGAATGGCCAAACTAGGATCCAAACTGCTGACACGGGAGCCTGGGAATGGGAACCTGCGCCGGCCATGGAGGCCACTATTGTTCACAGGTGATGAGAGGAGAGGAAAGCTGAAGCTTGGTGCTCCCATGGATACCCAGGACCTAGCACAGTAGCACCAGTTATGTGGCAGGAGCTCGGGTATCCGTCACTCTTGGGGAGGCTCTTCTTTGGCACATCTTGGGGCCTGGCTTTCCCAGACTCAGGGTGGAGTTGGGCAGAGACTCTGTTGTTAGGATGCTATTATCCTGGTGGATGGATGGGGCCAGGGCAGAAATGGGTTCAAGGTGAACCAGTGCTGTCTCCTGACGATCAAATCTTTCTTTGTTTTGAAGCAACCACACTGCTTGTTTATCAGTCTGTTTTGGAGCTTTTCTGTGAATCTGTGCAAGTTAGAGCTGGTCGTATGCCAGTCTCCAGTGTGGAGGTCCAGTCCTGTAAAGGATTAATGATAGTGATTCTTGAACAAGTCTTCACATTATTGAAGTGTCGTTAAAAGCAGGACTTTGGTACTAGTCAGACTTGAGTTCAAGACCTAGGTCTGTACTTACTAACAGGGAACTTGGACACGTTTCTTTTTTTTTTTTTTTTTTAAAAACATCTTTATTGGAGTATAATTGCTTTACAATGGTGTGTTAGTTTCTGCTGGACATGTTTCTTAAACTCTGACTTATTCATCTGTAAAATGGGGGAAAATGATAGTACATATAGGCATATCTTGTTGTACTGTGCCTCACTTTATTGTGTTTCCCAGATATTCCATTTTTTTTTTTTTTTTTTAACAAATTGAGGATTTATGGCAACCCTGCATTGAGCAAGTGTCTATTAGCACCATTTTATTTCAACAGCATTTCTCACTTCATGTCTCTGTGTCATGTTTTGGTAATTCTCAACAACATTTCAAACTTTTCATTGTTATATTTGTTATGGTGATTTGTGATCAGTGATCTTTGATGTTACTACCATGTTACTGAAGTCTCAGATGATTGTTAGCATTTTTTAGCAATAAAGTATTTTTTAATTAAGTCATGTACATTTTTTAAAGATATAATGCTATTGCACACTTAATAGATTACAGTATATAGTAAACATAACTTTTTTTTTTTTTTTTTTTGTCCACGCCAAGCGGCTTGCCGGATCTCAGTTCCCTGACCAGGGATTGAACCCGGGCCACGGCAGTGAAAGCTCAGAATCCTAACCACTAGGCCACCAGGGAACTCCGTAAACATAACTCTTATATGCACTGGAAAACCAAAAAAAAAAAAATTTGTGTCACTCACTTTATTGCAATATTTGCTTTATTGTAGTGGTCTGGAACCGAACCCGCGATATCTTTGAGGGCCCACCTGTACAATATATATAGTTAGTGGGGACTAACTTAGTTAACGCAGCTCTACTTTACTGTTTCTTTTCCCCTATAAGGTTTCAGTTTCATCTTAGCCCCCTTTGCCTTACCCTTTTCAGTTTGAAGATCATTCTCCTTGGTGGAAGAGATAAAAAGCAAGATTAAAGTTGAGTACCTCTGCCTTCTCTCTGTCATCTTCTAACTTTCCATCATCATACGAAGCTGTTTCTATCACTTCCTGGATCATTTTCTTTTGAACACAGCTTTAACAAGTCTTTTAACTATTTTTTTCTTAAGCTTTAGCCACTTTTCTTATAAGTTTGTCTTTCTGTTTTTATAACTGCCCTGTTTTTATACATTAGAAGTACATCTTCTGTACATTTTCTTATATAATCTGATTTAATCACAAACTTTCTGGGTATCCATATGGTCTCTTAAATATCTTCTGCATTGGGATCATTAGCTATTATACAGCCAGAATCAAATCATTTAAAGCAGTGCATTACATCTCTTTTGAATCACATTGCCTTTTTTTTAGAAACGTCCGTAGACTCAAATTCATTATTTCCAACTTTTAATTTTCCCTCAGAAATCATCTTACTAAATGGCACATCTTACTCTTCACAGCATCCCCTTTCTTAGCTAGTATAAATTCCAGGAGGATGTGGTCATATTCTCACAGGGATATCATTAATTCTACATAACCATCTAGGACAAGGATCCTTGAACTACAGCCTGCAGGCCAAATCGGGTCTGCTATTTGTTTTTGTAAATAAAGTTTTATTGAAACACAGCCATGTTCACTTGTTTACGTATTGTCCGTGGCTGCTTTTGCACTACACAGGCCAAGCTGAATAGCTGTGACAGAGCCCACATGGCCCACAAAGTGTAAAATATTTACTGTCTGTCACTTTACAGGGAAAAAAATTGGCTGGCCCACAGCTGGGGCTAAACAATAAACTCCTCCCCCGCAGCAGTGTTTCTCAAAGATTTCCTAACCTTCTGGGAAATACTGCTGTCAGAAGGAAAAATCAGATGCCCTGTTTTAACAGAATTAAACTTCTAGCATGTCTAAATAATTGAAATCTTGTATGGCTAAAGTATCTTGCCTTTCTGCCGGTTTTCTGATCTCTTTCAGGAAATATTTTCAATATCCTCTGTCAGGCTGAGATGCTTGGTGGGCTACTCTTACTGTGATGTTATTTTCTGTCTTGTTTGCTCTTTGATCCAAGTGCTCTCAGCCGTGGGTCCTGGTTTGTCAATTTCCATACAAGTCTACAACACCTTAAATGCCTTCTCTACCTGTTCATCTTTTTTAAAATGCCGGCAGAGCCAGGTGGGAGCAGTCTTTGACTTTGTTCATTTGCCACAGACTTAACTCTGCTCCTTAGGCTTCCATTGTCGGACAGACTCCCCTGCTGTCACCCAGCTTCCAGCCACCAAGCAGGATGGTACTGGGGAGAAGCTGGAGCCACAGGGTCATTGTACGAGGTAGTCATTGTACGAGGTGGTCTCTGCGTGGTGCTGTCAACTGGAGAAGGACAAAACTAGCCAGGACAGTAGCTGCTTCTGCTGCCTGGCAAGAAAGGACTGGGTACCTTGTTTAGGGGTGGATGGTGGCTTCGGAGCATATTAACAGGCAAGGGGCAGTAACCCAGGCATTCAGCCAGGTCCAGAACATGAGAGATGAACCTGTTAGTTACACGTACACACCAGGGTGAGACGGTGCTCTTTGCAGTTGAGTGTGCGCAGCTGAAGCAGGTGCAGCTCTTTGAAGATGCTGGACCCTAGTGGGTCCCTGCCCCTGCCATTCCATCTCTGTCTCCATCACCTTCTCATTTCTGCCTTCAGAGTTTGTACTCCTCCTCTGTCCCCTCCTCCGTCTGGCTGTGCCCCTGCTGGATTTATTTCCTCTCTAAACCACAGCTTCATGCAAACAGGAGCTCAGAACCTTGCTTATTCTTGCCTCTTTTCCTTTGCCTCCTCTGATCCCCAGTCACTAAAATGTATTCTTTGTGTGTACCTCAGTTTTCTTTATCCACGAACCCTTCAACTTGAAAGGAAGAAAATATTTTGTTGGGATAGAATTATGAGAAAAGAAGAGTTAATGGATTCATGTCAAAGCCAGTCATTCTGTATTTTAACAGTAGGTCATTCACAGTGCTTAGTGCAAGAACCATTAAAAATCATTACCAGGTCATTAATGCTGACTTTGAAGTAGCTCATCGAAATCTCACTCTTAATAGCTTTAATATCTTTAAAAACTGTTTCCAAATGCTTGAATTTTAACTGTCAGGAATTAAAAGTGGAGCAGATGACTCTGGGGCTCCCTTGGTTTTAAGGTCCCAAGGGAAGATCAGGGTGTTTGGGGTCCTTCCCCAAAGCCTGAGACTAATGTCGTGGAGGGCAGTGAATGAGTTCGCTCATAAAGCATCTCATGATGCCACTGTCAGAGCAGAGATGAAGTGGACGAAGTACCAGTAGCTCTGACCTACCGAGCTACGCACACGCCCCTTTCCAACGTGGAGGAAATCAGAAAAGGAAGCCGTGCTTTGAAGATTCTGTCAGCAGACAGATCAAAAAGGACAGCTGCCCCACTTTCTTTTGCAGCCCGTCATGACGTAACACCGCTCACCTTGTGAGGGCCTCTTCTAACACGGTGCTCCTAAATTACCCCGTAATTTCTTCCTGTTATCCCTGCCCTGTCACGTGCTGTGTAAGAGGATTTTGTAGAAACGGGAGTCCTGGTTGGGTCAAGTCACACAGGAGGCTGGGACTTAGCCTATAGTTAGAGGCGAGGAGGTGCCGAGAGCTATTTCTAAGGTAGAGCTGGACGGACAACGTGGGCAAGGCTGGTGGAGGGCAGTGCTGCTGTTTCAGCCACTAAAACAAAAAACAGGGCTGGTTTTCGCTCCAGGTGTACATTAGAGGATACCTGGATTCTGCCCTTCACATGTTGGTAGAGCAAAGATTTCCGTTTCCTTTGAGGTGTTAGGGAGGACGTTAGCATTTCTATCATCATCTTCATTTTTCCTTTATGATTAGTCTTCATCTCTTTTTTTTTTTTTTTAAATTTATTTTTTGGCTGCACCGCATGGCATGTGGGGTCTTAGTTCCCTGACCAGGGATTGAACCCACGCCTCCTGCCTTGGAAGCACAGAGTCTTAACCACTGGACGCCCAGGGAAGTCTCTGATTAGAGCCTTAAGGAAGCTTTTGTCCCTGTCTATGCCAGGGGAAAGATGATGGAGGAGGAGGAAATATTGGGCTGGCCAAAAAGTTCGTTCGAGTTTTTCTGTAACAGCTTACGGAAAACCCGAACGAACTTTTTGGCCAACCCAATACCGCTTTTGCACCCTATCCCCTAATTTTATAACTGACAAAATTAAGGAAAATGTAGATTGGCATTTAGGGAGGGTTAGAAGAGCTTACAGAGAGTAGAAGGGTTGAAATGAGCATCATGTACTTTGGAGGAAGACGTGAGAAGTTGTCAAGATGTGAGATTAGAAACAGATAACCGATATAGATACAGAGATGGCTATTCCTCTGTTTGCCCCTCCAGATCCACTTCCCATCCTTCCACTCTGCTTTGACCACTATGAGGCTGAACCTGGTTTACCAGATCAGCGGGCTCCCCACCAATCTGCTTAGGATCGGCCAATGGGATGCAAGGAAGAGCACCAGGAGGGTGAGGTTGGATGACCAGCCCCCAGTTTCTTTCGTCCCTCCTGCACTGTGGGTTGAGAATGGCTGCCTTCTTCTCCCAGAGATCACAGCTCCCTTGGGGTGGCCCCTCTCACAGGTCCAGCTTCCACTGGGATCCATTATTAGCTCCCTCCTCTTGCCTCCTCAGGGATCCAGGGCTAGTGACAGCTCCCACCATGGCCAGACCCAGGGTGTTTCAGGACCCCTTGTTGGCTTCCCTTGACTCTGCCCACCCCGTTTTAAATAGTCTCTTTGTTAAACTCTCCTCAGTCTCCCCATTTGGGGTTATCATCTGTTTCCTATTGGGACCCTAATTGATACAATACTAGATATCTTATACCTATATACAATTTACCTACTACTGTGTACCCCTTTGTATGATGTATGCAGTGTATACCTCAGGTCTTCCTAAAGCACCACCCAGGGTGTGGCACTGGCGAGTCCCCCCAGAGGCATTGCTCAGAGATTGTGGGAGGAATGAACAGTAGGGGTAGGATTCCCTGTTCTCTGTAGGCTAGGAAATGGGTCTTGACTCTCTCCATTACTGAGAAGAAAATTCCTCCCTTTCTTCCAAATTCTCCCTGCAAGAGTGGCCTTTTTCGTTGTTGGCAGGGCAGCTTCTTCTGGCCCCAAAGCAGTGTAGGCGAGTTGTCATGGAGGCAGAGTAGGGTTTGTTGGTGACAGAGAACACCCAGTTGGGCAGCTGGGCTGCTAGGCCGGCCTCACCATTAGTCTTCACTTCCTCTTTTGAGCCTGGGTGGCTGAGGTTTTTATAATCAGCGAGTATGGATGGCACTTAAGCCTGGAGTGGCTCTTAGCCTCAAGCAAAGGTGGTGGCCTCCTTACACGCTCTCCACCCAGGAGAGCAGGGCTGTTGGAAAACAAAGCTGGTGTATCCTTAGCATTCAGCCCTTTACCCTGGATAGCCTAATTCATTTTTATTATGCTGCTTCTCCAGACCTCATTGGGTTTATTCTCCTCTTACTTTCTCTCTTTAAAGAAAGTATGCACCTAATAATTCAGACAATGTACCATAGAGGTCACTTAACCATGTTGTACTTGGCTAATGTCTGATGTGTTGTACTTTATGCAATAGAGAACTTTAATGGCATTTAGAAGTGCCTCATCTCACTGAGATCTCATGTCTGGTCCTCTGCTTTCACCTTAGTTCTAAGGTGATTTGTTAGGTGATTTGTACTGTTGTGTGAATATTAGAATCATTTCTTTTGCCCAGAAAAATGTCAATGTGAATTTTTTTCAAGTCGAATCAAAACACTGTGATGTTTAAATCGCTTGCTTTGTTTCTTATGCTAATGTCTGAAAGAGTATTTTGAGAATCGCTGAAGGGTCATATCAACACATTTCCAGTTAGTCCAGATTTTGTAGAAGTTGCATCTCTATTAGTGGGGCTTTTAGGTTGCGGTCCACAGGAAATGGCATTGACTCATTTAAGGGGGAAAAAAAAGATGTATGTTAGATTTGAAGGGAAAGGAAAGGAAGAGTGTCATGGAGCTTCCAAGGATCTGGGTAGCAGGAGTTAATAAATACATTTTCTTTGTCCCAGAGATACACTCCTGGAACGAATGATGCTTGATGACCCTATGGTTTCTGAAGTCTTTGTGGTACTCTGCTTAAGAATCAAATTCTAGGGAGAGGGGATCTTTTTTGGTCCAGCATGGGGCATCTTGTTTGACAGGCCCATGGAGATTTTATCCACTGGGGAAGGGGTTGTTCCTCAAAGCACAACTTGGGTGTTGTTACCACTAACAGGAGAACGGGTGCCTGGCAGGCAAAGCCAACAGATGTCCACTTCAGCATCTCTCTTTAGTCTTCTGTTTATCTCTCTGCCAGATCATTAAGTGAGACGTTAAATAAAGCTGGACTCATCACGCGTGCCACAGGCTCCCCACCAGGCATTCCTCTGACTGTGTACATTATCGTTAATCATTGTTCATTTGCTTTTGGTCAGGTTTTAGCCTCTGTGATGGGCTTCACACTCCTGCCAGTTTGAACCTCACGTAAGGAGTAAGCTTTCATGAGCTGTTGTATCAGTTTTTTAAAGTCAAAATGTATTATTTCGTTGCCTGTGTGCTCCTCTCTACTAATCTTGTAATCCTACCCCAAATAACAATTCAATTTGGAAGGCTGCCATGTGGCCAGAACATCAGCTTTTCCTAGCCAGCTTCCGTTGTGTGAGCAAGGGCCCGAGCTAGGACAAACAGGGCACCCTGCTATCTGCCATTCTGGCTAATGAACAGGAGACACAATTTCTATTTCAGATGACCTGCTGAAGCACTTTAGTGCTCTCTGAACCATTGAGGAAAGATTGAATTAGACTCAGTATAGGTGTATAATCCAAGCATATTTGAGGCTATTCAAATCCAGGGGAAATTGGTAATGATAATAGCTAATATTTATGGGGTGCTTACTACGTGCCAGACACCTTGCACTTCACCTGTATCATCTCTCTTGAACCTTCACCCCAACCCTAAAGACCCCATAAAGTAGGTACAATTATTATCCTTGTTTTCCTGGTGCAGAAACTAAGGCTTAGGGGCAAACTAACTTGTTCAAGGTTACACATTTACTAATACGTATTGTATATACTATAACCTCTATGCTGTGCAGCCGCTCATGCTTGGTAAATACCTATCTACCTAGCCATCTCTTCACTGATTCCTCAATTCAATGAATAAGATATATATCAAGTGCTTAGGATGGGGCAGCAGTGTTGGAGGTGCATGGTGCAGAATGTACAGCTGATTAGACACGATGCCTTCCCTGCCAGGAGGGATCTTGCCTTCTAGGAGCTAACGTGTGTACAGAAGCTCAGTGACTTGAACGCTGCGTGCCCTGACTGTGCTGTTCACAGAGAGTGTATCCCCAGTGCTACCAGGCCATCTAGAATCCCTTCTGAAAGTGGAACATGGGAGAAGCTTAGGTAGGTAGGTAGGTAGCTAGCTAGGTAGCTAGAATGTTGAATGGATATATAGATAGATGATAGAATATATAGATTAGATAGATAGATGATAGATGATGTAGATAGATGATAGGTGATCTAGATAGATAGATAGAATGATGAATGGATATATAGATAGATGATAGAATATATAGATTAGATAGATAGATGATAGATGATGTAGATAGATAGGTGATAGATAGATGATGATAGATAGATATACAGACAAACAGATGTGCATTGTATCTCTAACTCGTCCACCATGATACACATAATTGCAGAAAGTGGAAACATGTCCTTCAGATTCTGAGAGTGTGCTGTAGAGTGGCCTTCTGCAAGAGTTACATTCTGTTAAGTTTTGTATATTATCTTAAAATTTTATTTTAGTTCTTTTTTTTAACTGAAGTATAGTTGATTTACAATGTTGTGTTAGTTTCAGGTATACAGCAAAGTGATTCAGATATATATATATATAAAAAACAGAATATATGTGTATATATATATTCTTTTTCAGATTCTTTTCCATTATAGGTTATTACAAGATATTGAATATAGTTCCCTGTGCTGTACAGTAGGTCCTTGTCATTTATCTGTGTGTGTATCTGTTAATTTCAAACTCCTAATTTATCTCTTTCCCCCCTTTCCCCTTTGGTAACCATAAGTTTGTTTTCTATGTCTATGAGTCTATTAAAAGTTCATTTTAAAATGCCCTTTTCCCCATAATATTTCAATGATTATTTTAACATAAAAATAAATTCCTAAAAGTAGATACTGGAGTGAACTATGGCTCAAGGATAGGTACTATGTTTCTGGGCAGTTTCCATATCCCCAGTGCCCCCAGGGGTTGGTCCGTATACTCTAATTTGAGAGGCGAGGAAGAGACTAATGTATCACAGAAGCCTCCGTAGATATCTTGAATGGGAAGTGGTTTAATACCAGGAATTTGAGGTTTATGAAACCTTTGAAAGGCTGGGGGAGTGAAGGCCAGGAAAGTCCTGTTCAGGAAAAAGGTACATGCAGGGACTGCAGTGAAACTAGTGGGTGATTCTCAGGAGATGCCTGATGTCCCAGGCAGACCCCCCTCTGCTGGGTGCCAACACCCAGGTACTTGCCTCCAGCTGTACCTGGAGCATAGTGGCTTTCCTTTCTTTTCTGCTGCCCCATCTCACTCTCACCTCTCACTGTTGGAATCTAACTGGAAACTTGCTGTCTAGGGCACCTACGAAAGGCAGTTTCTAGGCTCTAGAGAGCCTAGCATGCAAGGGAGAGCTTGGAGAGGTGAGAATGGTGCTGAGGAACAACAAACGATATCCCTACTGCACAATGAAAGGGGACATGTGGCCTAGGATAAGGCAGTAGCCATTCCTTTCTTTCCCTACTGTAGTCCTCTCCCTTTCAGCCTTCTCCTTGAACAGCTTAAAGTGCCAAGGAATGAGGTTTCAGTAAGAAGCATAACCATGTTGGGGAAATTTAGTCTTATTGATTCTCTTCCTTTTTTATTTCACGTTTCCACTTTCCACCATCTTGGTTCTCCCATTCCCTTCTTTTAGGGAAGAGAAGGGCTGTTAGTCTCAGGATTGTGTGTCAGTTCCTCTGGGGTCTGTTATCATCCAAGGCCTCTTCAGAGATAAGCTCTTTAGGGAAGACACAGGGTGAAAAGCTGAATTGATGGAAAGGGTTTGTAGGGTTTTCCTCTGTAGGAATGTGATTTCCTCCTGTGGTAAAGGGAGGTAAATGCTCTGGCTAGTTCATCTGCAACTGATTGGATCTCATCTGATCTCATTTTCAAGATGCTTCTGATATGAACTTAAAGAACAAGGTCTGTTTTCTTTAGCCCCTGCGGTCCCAGCCACTCTGAGGATGCGGAGCCTTTCCATTCTTTTCCAAGAAGATTTTCTCTTCTTCACCTCTCAACTTTCAAGCAAGATCTTGGTCAAAAGTTTTCATTGGTTCATTTTGATGCTTCCCTACTGTTTTGTAAATGGATACCACCATTTTTTTTTTTTTTTTAACTCGAATTAAGTTGATGGACTGTCTTAAAAGACTGCGTCACGTTTTTTAAAATAAATTATTGTTAGAGTTGTCATTAAGCCTGTTAGAAAAAGAAGCCATATGGCCTCTACCTGGCATCTTTCATGTCAGACAGGGCCATTGTTTCCAAAATGTTGGGACCATTCCAAAAGAGAATGGATAGTCATGTATTAGAGAATGTTAGTTTAGAGAAGAGGTTGAATTTTAGAAAAGTTGTGAGAGAAACAAATGATTTAATTTATAAGTGAGTGTTTCAGGGGAAGAGTTTGAAAAGAATCTATGAAGAATAGTAGTTTATAATCTTAAACTTGGCTTTGTTTGCTTTCTGTATGGATTGTATGTTGGGACTCCTAGAACGATAAACTCTAAACCACATTTAGAAGGTCACCAAGTATGAAACTCTGAACATAGACACTCTGACTTAGAAGACTGAAGGTCTGCATGCCTATTTGTAGGGAGGTTTGGTTAAAACAGTGAAATCAGGCAGGTAAATGTTGAGCTTTTCGGTTCTGCATGTGGAGGAAAAGGAGCTCATGGTGGGAATTCCCCAGAATAGAGATATGGAAGCAGGTGAATCTCTGTATTAGCTGGAGTTAGAAGTCTTTATTCCTGTGTATGGAAATATGTTAATATAAATGTTTCAGACAAAAAAAAAAAAAAAAAAAGAGGAATGCAAAAAAAAAAAAAAAAAAAAGAAGTCTTTATTCCTTCTGAGAACAAGTGAGGTATTAAATAAGTGAAATAAATAAAAATAAGTTAGTTGGACTGTCAATAGTTTCGAGTGGTTGGAAAAGATTGAGAAGGATCTGGACAAAGAGAAAGCTGACTTTCAAGCTGATAGTTCCAAAAAGAGATCACAGGAGGAGGGGACTAAAGGAATCCTTTTCCAGCTTTATTTTGATGAAGTCATTCATTTTGGAGCTACAAACCCTGTATAAAAAAGGAGATCCCCAACTTCATAATGGGTAGTCTGTGAGTCAGTTATCCACAGGCTTTTAGGGGAGGGAGCAAATAATCACCCTTTTAATATATTTTATTTTCCCTTAACCAATGCCCCACTGCAGGATGGGAAATGAATAGAAAATGCAAGGGAACTGGGATTCATTTTCTCAGTTTGTGACTGATCATTAGTCAAGGGATGAGAAACCAGGATTTTTGAAAGCTATGTGGACATTTTATTTAACATCCAGATTTCAGACTATCAAACTCCTATTACGAATCAATGCATGGTGTTTATCAGAATCAATTGAACGAAGATTTACTGACTACTATTTTCTTTATGCTTTCACTTATATCATTGTCTTTAATCTTCCTAGCAATCCTGTGAGGTATTACTATTCCCCTTTTACAGATTAGAAAATTGAGGTCCAGAGAAGTTAAGAGACTTGTCTTTTTAAATACACACAAGGAGAAAAGGGTGGACTTGTCATACCAAAAGCTAAAGCTGATGGCTGTCTGACAGCAGGTCCAGAGCTGTGGTCACAGTGCCGCCCTACTTGGTTCCAGTTTCTGGGGACCTGAATTCTATCATTGATGTTGCCAGCTGACCACTGTGATGTCTTTATTTGGGAAAATCCACCCAGCATGTCCAAAAAGCCTGGCGAGGTGACCTAATTTTAAGAAGATACAAAAAAAAAAAAAAACTCTACCCAAAAAATCCGACATTTTTCTAGCATCTGGAATAATAAGAAAGCAGAAAGAAGTATTTTTGTATATTCTGAAGTTGTGACTTAAAATGAGATATTGTCACCTAATGTAACAAATGTTTTTCATCTAACAATTATAGGCTAGTTTTGAATTTATATTTATCTGTAATATTGTATAGTTTCCTGTGAATATTCTAGCTGCTTCTGCACTGTGGGGTAAATGTACCTTCTTAAAACCTGGTCTCCTAAATAAGCGTGACTTAAAAGATCAATTTTAGGAATCGAATGTCATGCCAGAAAAATTTCCAGCGAGCCCACATTTGCCTTGGTCATTGCTGTCTCCTTTTCTTCTTCTGCATCACTCTATTGTACTGTACTTTGCAGCCACTTTTAGCCTCCTGACATTCCTCTCATTAAATTAGCTATCATGTAACATCTCTTTTCTTTTTTTAAAGTACTACAGCACTTCCCAACACAGCCAGCCCACCCCAGTGGTTTCCAGCTCCCTCTAAAATCTTTGGGTCATCATCTGAGGTAGCTACCTGCGGTGGCAGCGGAGGGTCTGTTCCCAGAAACAGCAAACACCATGCACAGAGATGGCAGGTTGCTGGGGCTTTGTATAAAGAAGCAGCAGCCTTGATTTGTAGGACTGTGTGATTTTGTTAGCAGGACCCAATCTGGAGGCTTCTCATAATGGGGCGTGACCCGGCGGAACAGGACGTTCTTGGACTGGTCGCTTGGATCTGGAAGAGGGCTAAAGGGGGTCGGTAAAGACTGGGAAGACTGAGAGGCTTCAAAACGAAAACAGACCAGTTCTGGGGCTCCTCCCTGGTATAGAAGGCTCGCCCCTGCCCCTCCCTCGTGCTTTTGTCCTCTTCCTGAAACGTAGCTCCTCCCCCTGCCGTCCTTGCCTGGCATACTTTTCTCCAGTCTTCAGTCCCAGCTCAAGGCTTCCTCTTGGGAAAGCCTTCCTTAACTTTCCCTGTGGAATGTCCATTCTCTGTGTTCTCAGGCAGCTTGTGTGGACCGTGTACCTTTTATGTGGTAACTACTTGTTTATAGATTTGTCTCTAACTAAACTTGGAGCCCCATCATCTGTGTCTTCCTGGCAGATGGTAGAGACTTAGTAGATATTTTTCAGATGAGCAGATGGGCTTTGCCTCCCACCCCCCGCTTTCTCTTACTTGGGTCAGGGTGTTGTATTTTGCTTTGGTTTTGCCTAGGATAAGTGACTGAGAGCAATCCACACAACACGTTTAATACCTTGGATGAAGGTCATGAAACTATGCAAGGTTCACGCGTTATAAACAAGAGGATGAATCTTCTCTCTCTCAACCCCCTCAGGGCCAATCTCAGTTTGGCAAAGATGACCATTTGTGTAGGGTATCAACTCTAACAAACTTTCTGATTTAAAGTGAAAGCTAACTTAATATTCTTTATTGCTTCTTGGAATCTGATCTTGGCAAGATTAATGTAAAAAATATTTTGAAGTAAGGTAAATCTTGTGGGATTTTGACCGAGTGAAATTGAAATGCCAGGGATCTCATTTTTCAAAAGGTCCCCAGCATTTTGTCCAGCATCTTCCGTCAGTGTACAGTCTATTAATCACTGGCCTGAAAGCTCTGGCCTCTGGTGAGGTACCCCACAAAGTAATCCCGCTGCAGGCAAAACCCCCAGCGACTATTAAAAGCATAGCTGAAATTCACATACATTCCCCCAAATACAGTAAACCAGGGAAATGCTGATTTTACCTGCATGTTAAAAACAAGTCTTCTGGTCACCTAGTGATTGGGGGGGGTGGGCATTGGAAATAGCCGTTGAGCGGCCTCATTTTCCTGCTCCCCCAAGCCGGCCTGGATGGAAGTAGCAAAGTCCAAATACAGATACCAGCCAGGTGGTTGGAAGGGTTGGATGTCTTGTTCGGAAGAGTAGCTGGAGTTAGCACTTTGGCCACAACTGGGGTGGTCCTAAGGCTGTGTTGTCCAGTACAGGATGCGGTAGCCACGGCTCATCTTTACGTGTAAATAGATTAAAATTAAATGAAATAACCATTCAGTTTCTGAGTTGCTGAGCTGCGTTTCAAGTGCTCAGTGGCCACATGAGGCTGCTGTGTTGGCCACCGCAGACAGAATGGCCGTCACTGCAGACAGTCCTCTTGGGTAGTGCTGCTCCAAGGACCTGGGCGCCCACAGCGTTACATCTGCAAGATGCCTGACTTTTCCAGAATGGCTAGGAGCAGCCCCGGGAGGCACAGCTGAAAATAGAGAGAGAGGACAGCAAATGGTGTTGGTTTGCCTGTGGCCAGGGTTTGGGTGACGCCCTTGGGTACCACTAGCAGGTCTGAAACATGGTTAGTGGAGAGTGAGGCAATGGAGCGGTTTAGATTCAAATTGAAATCTACCTAAGTTATTGTGTGACTAATGCATGCCAGGACCTACGCTGGGTGCTTTCACCTCCATTACCTTATTTCTGCCTCTAAGATAGCAGCTACTTGCCTACTTTGTACAGATGAGAAAACCGAGGCTCAGAGGCAGTAAGTAACGTGTAGAAGGGCACATGGTGGCAGGGTCCAAGTTGGAACTTGGTGCTTTTAACTCAAGTTCAGTGCTTCTCTGGCTTTAGGGCTAAGGCGAGGGAGGAGGGTGCGGCTGGGCGAAGAACCGATATGGGCGACATTAATTTGAATAAGTTGGTCTGGTGGCTCCATCCACTAGTGCCTTGGAGCCTGGTTAGTGCTTAACCTCTCGCTCATGGCCTGATGCCGAGGTGGGCGTTTCTTCCATGGGGAGCTTAGCGAATGGAATGAGGATCTGCTGCATTTAGAATCAAAGATAAAAATACATCACCAGTCATGACAGTAATAATAATTAGGTAGTTGGTACTGTTCAGTGTGCCAGCTACTGTTCTAAGCGTTTTGCATAAGTTAGTGATTTAATCCCCATGGCTACCCTATGAAGTAGACACTGTTTTTGCCCCTATTTTATAGATGAAGAAACCAAGGTTTGGAGAGAGAAAGTCAGTTGTCCGATGGCACAGGGAGGGGGTGGCATCTTAGAAACCATTATCTCCATTTGTGGCATCTCAGATGGCCCTGGGGCAAGGAATAGTGGGGCAGGAGTGCACGCCCAGCCCAGGGCTTCATATTCACGTTACACGGCATCCGCAGCACCTCTGTGAGGCCCCGCCAAAGCTCACCTGCAGGTGGCACATCGCAGACTCTCCATTTTTCAGGTGTGGAAGCAGAGGCCTAAAGGATTGAAATGACTCACCCAGTGTCCCAGAGAGTAAGTGGCAGCACCGGCAGCCCAGGACCCCTTATAAACCTTTCCCTGCTTCTGGTACTCCAGTTCTGACCCCTTCTTGGGAAAGCCGGTTCTCAAAGGGGACGCTGCAGAGAAGTTTCTGGAGGCTCTCTGTGTGCGTCAGAGTATAAAGCTGTCTTCCACCGTCCATTTCACTCCGGCCGTTCCATGTGTGTCTTGTGTTGTGCTGAGTAGGGCTGGTATCAGTAGGGCATCAGAGGTGTTGCATAGAAGATTCTAATCTCGAAAACCACGTCTTAGTACTGATTTCTGCCTGTGCTCTAATGAGATTTTTGTTTCACAAAAGAAAAGGAAATGTGGTGAACATGGCTCTGCTAGGACTAAAGATATACATGGGGTCCTCCACCCAAGCGGTGTGGACGCTGGGTATTGGATTTGCATCCTTTCTTCCTGGGCTCTTTGAAACTCACTGCCACTGTTACTCTCACCTCAGGTGTAAGGAGGAGGGCTCAGTCATTTCTTTCCAATGGGAGGCTCGGGGAGTGAGGTGAGATGTTATCCATCCCACTGAGGCATAGGGCTGCGAGGCTAGCCCGCGGCACCAGGAGCCTGCCTAGCTCCTCTTCTAAGCAGGGACCAGGAGGAGGCGCCCCAGGGGTTTGTAACGTGCACCTGGACCCTCCTACTCTTCGGCTTCTTGCTTCCCCCTGTTTTTTTCTTTTTTTTTTCCGGCCGTGCCTTGTGGCATGCAGGATGATCTTAGTTCCCTGACCAGGGATCAAACCCGTGTCCCCTGAAGTGGAAGCACGGAGTCTTAACCACTGGACCACTAGGGAAGTCCATTGCTTCCCCCATGTTGGGAGGCACCCAGAGCTGACCCTTGGATTGCACGTTGCAAAATGCACATGCATTGACTCCTCTCCAACAAATCTGGGAAGGGTATTATATTCAGCTCCATCTTACAGATGAGGAAACCGAGACTCTTCGAGGCCCGTCATATAGAAAAAGTAGTTTGAACCCAGCACCCCCAATTCCTAAGGCCATGCTCCTTCTACACCGCGGTCACCTTGACTCTTCCGGAGGGCGGTGCAAGTTCAGACGCCACCTGAAATCCCTGCTGCCTTCCTGCAGCCACCCCCTTCTCCTGTGCCCACAGGTAAGTACAGAGCTGTGAGCAGGAGGCTCAGGTGAGCCTGCGCCTCTCCTGCACGTGCTACGCTCTCTGAACCCTTGAAGGTGGTTTCCTGCCAGTCGTATTAACTACGCAGCTTCGACAGGAGCACTCGTTCCTGCCTGGTGTTGTTTGAGAAGCATCTCCTTTAAATGCTACCCACATAAGTCTTTCACTTTCCCCTCTCACTTTATGTCCCACTCGTTTCCTCCTTTCTTCTTCTCGGACCTCTGATCGCCTTCCCTCTCTTTTGCTTTCCTCTTTCTCCTGTTGCTCCGGGAGTGGCAGGCGACCCCGGTTGGTTAGTAGTCACTGCGTACCGTTGTTGAATCGCACCGGAGTGAGCGTCAGCCTGGGATGAAGGGCCATGGCATCAGCTCCATCCTAATGGCCAGCCTGTGCTGCCCGGGGTGGGAAGCACTGAGGAGCCGCCGGCAGGACCCCCTCCCGCTGTGGAAGGGGGAGGTTACAGGGGCCTCGGTTAATGGGGCTTCTCGTCGCCCGTGCCCTGGCCCTGCGGGTCATGCTGGGGGCTGTTTCCACCTCTGCCTGCTGGCCCCGCACGCACGGTGGGGCAGAGCTTCTCCCTCCTGATGCCTTGGGCGGTCAAGCCTGCTGTTTTCCTGCTACAAGCTTTCTGCAGGAGGAGATGGAAAAAACCAGAGAAGGAGGAGAGTGACAGAGGCTGAAGTGAACAGGTGGCTGAGTAGCTGCCTCTGTGTGCCGGCAGCTCCGCCTCCTGCAAGGCGGGGACCACGGCGCTGACCCCAGCATCCTGTGCTTGTGAGGGTGCCTGTGTGCGGGGCGGGGGGGCGCGGGGAGCCTCAGGCCTAGAGCAGGGGTCCCGACCAAGGGAGAGAGAAGAGCCCATCTGCCCACAAACCCCTGCAGATCAGGGACCTTCCAGAAAGCCGTCAGATAGGAGTGTGATGTATGGCCTGCGGTGAGCAAGTGAGCAGGTAGCTACGGAAAGCTGTGTAAAGAAGAATAAATATTGACCCAGACTCCTCAGAGGTTGTGGGTAGGTTCCTGCTTCCCGGGCTGTGAGGCCAGCGCAGACTTCCGAGAGGAATTTGCTTTCCTGGCTGGGGCCCCCGTGCCGCTCACTTCTCTCCCCTCCTCCCCGCCTCCAGCTTCTGCCAGAGCCTTCGTGTCCAGGCTGGGAGCGCTGTGTCAATGCTAGAGCTATAAGAAGGAATGGGATCCAGCTCTTTTCTGGGGTTGCTCCCGGTCTAGTTGAGGAGACAGTCAAGACTTGCCACGGTACTACCTGTCACAGGAGAGGCATCAGTAGGGTCTCACCTGAGAACAGAAAGGGGCCCGGAGCAGAGCCAGCCAGGGAAATGTGGGAAGGGTGGGACGTGCCTTTCAACCGAAGGCGATGCTTGAACTGGCTGCATAAGGAGAGAAGGGAAGGGCGGCCCAGGCGCCCCTTGAGCGTGAGTTGAGGCATGGAGATGTGAAAAGGCACAGCAAATTTAGGAGCCTTCAAGTCAAGGGCAGTAGGTTTGGAGCAGACGGGTTCCTGAGGTGCCGTAAGATGAGAGTGAAAATCTCTGAAAGATGCAAACCGCAAAGACCATTTTATGTCATGCGGGGGGGATTAATTCAAACTATATCCTGAGAGCTGCAGGAAGCCACTGAAGAATCTTTAAACAGAGGAGTGACACAGTGAAATTTACATTTTATTAAAAAAAAATTCCTTGGGAGACAGTGTGCAGGAGGATTGCTCAGAGCGGTGAGGCCTGGCCAGTGATCCCAGCCGGAAAAGATGAAGGTCTGAGCCCGAGCAGCGGCAGGGAGATGAGATGGAGGGGGGACTTGGATGGAGGGATTAGCTATGGACAGGAGAGGGTGCACCTCCTCTGGGACGGAGAGAAGGGAAAGAGCAGGCTGCATATTGCTGGAATAATTATGTTCGAGCGTTTCTTCCTTTGCATCAAACGAGACCAATTCAGTTTTCACGCCTGCACCTAACATCAAGACGTGGTAGTGACATTGATTCTTGTAAGTAGTCTCTGGCAGAAATTTGGGGGTGTTTATTTGTGTGTCCTATCAGTTTTATAAGCTCTTAAGCTCTTCAAAGAGGGCACACGATGTATTTATCCATCTATTATGTGCTGCATTCAGCACGCCAGGGAGACTTAATAAGTATTTAATAATAATAAGATCTAAACCCCAGGAGCATTATTGTGTTTGTCAGTGAAGGAATAAGTAGGTTTGGAAGCATTTTGTCTACGTTTAAACTTTATAAGAAGAATATCAAGTATTTGAACTTCTGAACATATTAAAATCCATTCCTGAAATGTAATATAAATGGCTTCTGCTCTTGGGTTTCCTAGGTAAATAGTTTAGTTGCTCTAATTGGAGATTGTTTCTTAAAATGCAGGAGGTGGTATTTCTTTGTTGTTCTATAATCTCTGACAATCAATCAACCTGTCTTTAGAAAGAAGAGCTTTTTACAAAGATGGCTGATATCTTCTAATTCAGGTCCCTTTTCTCTTCTCTGATGTTTTATATAAATCAGAAAAGCCACCATTAGTTTGTCTCACCATTGGTTGCAACATCCTTCTCTCTCTCATATTTATTCCTTGTCACATTTACCTTTATTACTCCTGGGTATTCCTCCAACCTTACAGCCCTCTTGTCTGCATCTTTTTTCCTGGGTCTTTCTCATCTCTGTCCCAGTTTAGGGACCAGTCAGGTGTCAGCCATCAGGCCGCTGGATACAGTGTATTTTCCCAGCACATGAGTGCTGGGCGCCAGACCTCGCTGTGCCTCACATGTGCCTCGCATGTGTCTGTCGCGATGCATACGGTTCATATATTTCCCTGAGACTTTGATAAGCCTGATCAGAAAGTTTTGCTGGATTTAGGAACAAAGCTTGTTATTTCCTGCCCTCCACTCCCGTCTGGGCTCTCCCTCGCTGGGACACACAGCACGTATCCACTGGCCCTGTTGAGGGGTATTATTACTAACCATCGCAACAGGCTTCTGACCTCCCTGTGTTGAGCCCAGGTCGTCCTGATCAAAGATAAGTTCGCACAAGTCAGTACCGCTCATGTTTTTCTACTTGGGCTGTCTCCCAGCCAGTCGTGTGTTTTCACATGGATTTCTACACATACAAGAAGTAGTTAAGTCAACTTTAAATGAAGCTCTGTGTAACGTGGCCTGCCTGTGCCATGGAATTTGGAGCTCCAAAATTTTGCCCTTTGTGCTGCCCAAGGATAAGTGGCTCTGATCTGGCTTTAGGAAAGTAGAAGGAGAGAAGGAGGTATCATTATGTCACTTTCCGGGAGCCTGCCCTCATTGCAGGGTATGAACTCATACCCATTTATACTGAGCACGGTGTGTGTACACACAATCCCAGGGCTCCTTCTTCTGACCACTTCTTCCACTACGTACCAAGCATTTCTAGCCTCTGTTAAGGTGGTCGTTCTCTTCTGGAGCAGTCTAGCAGTGTGCTTTGTGTTGTGTACTTTTCAGGCCCCTTCGAATGTCCTTTCTTCCATTCCAGGCAATCACTGAATGCACTGGGGTGCATTTTGTAAGAAGCCTTAAGCAGGGGGACATGACTTGAAACAAGTCATATCACAAACAAACAAAACAACTGTGGAAGGCAGTGGTGGTATTTAATCTGCAGGAGGGAAGATCAGGGCAGAACATGATAGTTTTCTTCAAGCATTTGAAATGTTGTCATATGGAAGGGGATTAAAGTTGTTCTGCGTTTCCCCAAGGAGCAGAACTAGTGCAAGATAAAGGGAGACAGAGTTCAGTTCAGTGTAAGGAAGGATTTTAGAGTATGATAGTTAAGAATTTTTGCATTGGAATCAAGCTTCTTGAGTTTAAATCTACCATCTGCCAGCTACTAGCCACACTTGGGTACATTTTTTTTAACTCTTCTAATCTTTAGTTTCTTTATTCATTCGGTGCGGTTAATATTAGCATCTATCGCATGAACTTCTGTGGTTATCTGGTAACATAATACCAGTTAAATGCTCTTACCATGATGCATAGTGAGTGCTTGATAATGCTGGCAATTATTAACAATCCGAACTGTCTCGAGATAGTACATGGGTTTAATAACAGTTTCCAGCATTTCCTATTACAATTGAGCATTATAACTTTTTCTTTTCAAATTTGAAATTTAGAATATGTATGTGTGGTTTTCTTATTTTTTTCTTCAGTGAAGGAAGTTGGTGGTGTCAGGGAGGAAGAAATTTTCCTCCACCCTTCTAGGATTCTTATGGCTGGTCTAAGAATGAAATCAACATGAGACAGATTAACAGGAGAAAATCAAACAAATGTTTAATAACATGTAATTATGGGAGAGACCCAGGAAAACGGAGTAACTTGCCAAAATGGTCGAAATCCTCACCCTAAATACCATCTCCAGCTAAAGACAAAAGAGGATGTTGGGGGTAGTGGTTTGGGACCTCAAAGGGGAGGAAGGCGATTCACATGAAGATGGAAAAGCAAATGTTTGTTTGGTAGAAAAATATTTGCTGGGCCTTGCAGACAGTATGAGACACAGAGTGGGCTCTGATCTATAGGTCCTTCCTGAAGTTTTCCCCACCATACCCAGCCCAGATTGTTTGCAGATCCCTCTGATGACAGCTCCATTCAGGGAAACAGGCCCTCTATTTAAATTCTTTTAGGCAGTTAAGGGGAAGGTCAAAGTTTCTTCCTGAGTCTTTTGAGCCTTGATTGTTTTCAGCTAGAAATAATCTGCATGCTAAAGAAACATTTTGAGGTGGCAAATTTTGCTCCCCTACAGTGGGGAACTGAGAAGGCTTAGCTTCCAGAAAAAGTTAAATGGCATAAATATTCCTGTGATGCTTAGGAAAAGGAAAGTATACAGTGTCTTGAATTCAAAATAACTGGAGCCTGGGGTAGCATGGATGAGGATGCCATTCTGACCTGGTGAAAGTTGAATGAAGATTTTTTTTTTTTTAAATAAAGAAATGAAGTTTTAGGATTTAAAAATATCATACACATTTCTAACTAAGGCATTCATGGGCAGTAATAAGTAATAAGTAAAATACTATTCATGCACATATTTTTTAAAAGAAAAGGATAAATTGTTTTATCTTTTTAGAAACATTGAAATAATAAAGTCTATAACTTTTGAGTCCTTGTTTATACACTTAAGAAAATTGAGGTAAAACATACACGTAGTTAAGTGAACAAATATCACATATCAAGCTCAGTGAATGTTTACATATGTATACACCCACACAACCATCACAGATAAAGATATAAAACATTACCATCAAGCCAGGGAGTTCCCTCCTGCCCCCGTCCAGTCAGTACCACCCCCAGTAGTGATGAAACCACTATTCAGACTCTGTCAAGTCTTAGATTTATCCCTGTTCTTGAATTTCGTGTAAAGGAAATCAGGCAATATGTACTCTTGTGTCTAGTGGCTTTTGCTTCACATCTTGTCTCTGAGATTCTTATCGTTGCATGTAAAAAAATATGCAAAAAGCTTATTTCTAAATGGCCTTCCGTTATTAAAAATAAATGTTTGGAAGAAATGTGAGGCTAGAAGGAGTCTTACACAATTTCATGTCCAGGCCCTGTGATTAACAAATGAAGCATCTGACACTAAATGACATTAAGGGGACTTCCCTGGTGGCACAGTGGTTAAGATTCCACGCTCCCAATGCAGGAGGCCCGGGTTCGATCCCTGGTCAGGGAACTAGATCCCACATGCACGCCGCAACTAAGAGTTCACATGCCACAACTAAGGAGCCGGCGAGCCGCAAATAAGACCCGGCACAACCGAATAAATAAATAAATAAATAAAATATTAAAGAATATATAAATGACATTAAGTAACTTGCATAGTTAACTCATGACCAAGTGATGTCATATGCTGTATCTTCACATATATAAATCTTTTGCAAACTTTATTCTCAGTGAGAATCATGTACCTAGTGTCTGAATTATATAGAAAATTTGAATTATTTAAAATTGCAAATTACTTTGATACAAATTAATCCTCTTCAGCATTGGAGTGTCTTCTTAGGTTGTGAGTCCTAATGCACATTTTGACAATGACGTTTTTTGAGCGCCTTATTCTGATTGTCCAGTGGGCGCATTGTCATTATGTCCATTCACCAAGTCATAAGTTCTAGGTACAACAAAATGAGATTGATTTTGCCAGAGTAAATCTTCACCTACACATCCTCTCTCTCCCGTTCTCACTTTCTCTTGTGTGCACTCACGTAAACACACACAAACACACATACTCACAAGCACATGTACCAACTTCAGTAGACCCTGTGAAAACCACACATTTCCTGGGATGTAACCATTCATCTCTATGTCATCAAGTGCGTAATTGTCTCTCCCCAATAGTATTGTTTCTGAGACTCAAAATGTTATACTTGGAATTGACTGAATATAGCAAAACTGTATAGTAAGGGGATGGGAGGAGATGGAAGGGTGGTTGAGAATGGGAGGACAGGGTGTATGGCTCGGAGCGCCTGTGGATTTGTTTGTAGTTAGGACACCAGATACAAGATAAAATACGTTAAGTGACAGGAGTACAAAGAAATGCCATTTCATCTCCTGAAATATGGCAATCTGGCTATTCAGCCTAACCCTCTGGCTAAAAACAAATTAAAATACTGGATAAAACGGATGTTGTCCTAAGAGCATCAAATTGCTATAAGAAAATGAGGAATCAGGGGGCTGAAATCCAAGAGAGAGGAAAGCATTGGGAGCTCCTTTTACCCAGTGGTATTTGCTGATCTAGGAAATGGAGCTGCAGTTTTCATGGCCTGGCAGGAGAGGGCACAAAACAAAGCTTGGAACTCAGCTCAAGTGGGGTCCCTGGGGAAACCCTCCCGTATTAAGCTGGAGTCTCTGAACCAGAAATACCTGCATCACATCCCCAGGCAAGTCTATGGAGAGCTGCCTTGAGACTGAGCACAAGGGGCTTGGGGGTGGGCAAGTGAAAGAAACCTGTGGCTGAGAAGCTGTAACCACATCGGGCTCCCAGCCCAGCAGCATACTTGCAACCATATTTGCATAAATGGATGGTCAAGAACCCTCCAGCAGGGAATTCAGTTAGAGGTGGTTCCGGGTTCCCAATGCTCTTAGGCATCTGGCAGAAGCAAATGCAAAATCTCCGGGGAACACACCTTCATCCTAAGATTACTGGGAATGCCTCCCCTCCACTTTCAATGAAAACTAGCATGCAACAAAACCAGCACGAACCAGAAAAAACTAATAGCGCACAGAGACAGACCAGAAACATCTCCAGACTTTGGAATCGTCAGACACACTTTGTGAAACGGTAGTTACTGTGTTTAAAGAAGTAAAAGGCAACCTTAAAAGTATCTCCAGGAACCAATGAAGTATCAAACGTGTTCTAGAAGATTTGTAAAAGAACCATTTAGGGATTTGGGAATTAACTGCCGTTGAGCAGGCGGGCATCCACAGCTGTGCAGGGGCCTGGCCCTAGCCGGCTGCTGGCGTGCGGGAGACATCGGAGCCTGGAGCCTTCTATTGCCTGCATCACGGAGCACAGGCTCTGCCCGCTTCCCGCAAGAACAAAGGGAGCCGGGATCCTCTGATCCTGAGCCTACCCAAGATGCAGACCGCCGGCTCCCCGAGAGCCGCGCCCCCTCCACGGCTCCCAGGCTGGCTTTGCAGTGAGAGCCGAGGGCGTCACTGCCCCACGTGTAGTTTTACGTGCATCTCCTTCTCTTCCGCTCTCTCTGCTTCCTCCGGGCCTCAGTCAGGTGGATCCCCTCTGCTCGCGGTGAAGTTCCTGCGACCTGCAAATTAAACTGATAAAAAACAGATTAACAGGAGAAAAGGAAGGACAACTGAAATATAACTTGCTGCCTTGTCTGGACTCACGTGTACTTGGTAGCAATTTGCTGCAAGTCAGCTCTGCCACTTGATGGGTGACACCGCTTTTCACCAAAAAATAATTCAGAAATGGCAGAAGTCTTTATGGCATGCGAAGAAGAGCTGGAACGGCGGCAGAAGAAAGTATGCAAAAGAGTGTGAGGATGGTGATGAGTCAGTCTTGGTCGGAGAGGTATCAAGTTCAAAGCCAGCAATTTCAAATATTTTGAACACAGCTCCTATTCAGAGGAATAAAGAATGGTGCACTCAGTCGGTGTATTGCTGCTGCTCTCAAGACTACAAGTCACCATCAAATCCAGTGGCTGCCTGTAAATTTTCATCCTGAATCTAGATCTTCAGGTAGTTCTGTTATTGTTCAGACTTTGTCTAAACCTGGAAGTGTTTCTGAAACAGTGCAGTCAGCTTTGGCATACACTGGATACTATTTATCAATATCAGCAATACGCAGTTAAAATTCTGGACTGTTATGGGTAGTCATCCAGTAGAAGCATAATCAGCCTCAGAAAATGTCACCATCTTTATGATAGCTCAAGCAGGAACTAACTACCCATCCTGTTTGTAAATCAGGTAATATGCTTAAATTAAATAGATACAGAATTGAAAACCGTGCCATCAAAACATGAATCAAAGTATAATCAGTAATGAATATTGTATAACGGTAAACTGTTTAAGATTATAAACTAGGCCAAGTGTTCTTAACTCTTAATTGGGAAGATTGTTGAGATGCTATTGTAACTTTTAATTCTGAAAATATACCTTCATAGTTTAGTTCGTTTAAAAAAAAACTCTTAAAAAGTAATAGTTAATGGTAATAGTTAATATTTATTGATCTGATAATATTTATAAGGCTTTGTGTTAATTGCTATGCATAAATTAATCTCATTTAATTCTTAAACGTCCCTACGAAGTAAGCACTATTATTACTCTTGCTTTACAGTTGAGGAAACTGAGGCTCACAGAGATTAAATAATTCACTCAAGGTCACATAGCTGGCAAATGATAGATCTGGGATTTCAATACAGACTAACACATAGTTTATATGTATCTGCATACATGCATACGTATATGTTGAGTATAAATGTATACTCTTAAAAAAAATGGAAACATTGCCTTAGTGCAACAGTTTTCAAAGCGTAGTCTTTAGTCCCCTGGAGTTCATGGGTTTGGGAGTCAACACTATTGTAATAATAATATATAGATACTACTTGCCTCTTTCACTATGTTGACATTTGCACGGATGATGCAAAGGCAGTGATGGGTAAACTGCTGGTGCCTTTGTATAAATCAAGACAGTGGTACCAAGCTGTACTAGTAGTTTTTGTATTAGTCACCACCATGCATTCACAATAAAAAATATTAGTCATATTCAATTTCTGTGATGAAATATTAAAATGTTATTAATTTTGTTAATTCTCTACCTTTGACTATGTGTTTTTAAAAAACAGTTTGTGTGATGAAATGGGTAGTATGCATAAAGCACTTCTGTATCTGTGCTTTAGATACAAGATACCATGGTATCTTGAAGAAAAGCACTTGGTGATTGAATTGTGAGCTAAACCACCCGCTTTTTAACAAAAGAAGACTATTTTAGCTGAAAAGAAAGAGAACCAGCCAGAAGTTCTAGAAGAAAAAGAAAAACAAAAAACCTGAAAGTGAAAACTCATATGATTGATTTAGCAGGTTTACATATAGCTGAAGAGAGAATTAGTGGACTGGAAGAGTAATCAGAAGAATTATCCAGAGGCAGCAGGGAGAAACTCTCCCCACTGTCCCCCTTGAAAAAAAGAAAATGTAGAAGAGAGGTTAAAATACACAGAGAAACTCTCCCCGCTGTCCCCCTTGAAAAAAAGAAAATGTAGAAGAGAGGTTAAAATACATGGAGAAACTCTCCCCGCTGTCCCCCTTGAAAAAAAAATGTAGAAGAGCAGTTAAAATACATGGAGAAACTCTCCCCGCTGTCCCCCTTGAAAAAAAAATGTAGAAGAGCGGTTAAAATACATGGAGAAACTCTCCCCGCTGTCCCCCTTGAAAAAAAGAAAATGTAGAAGAGAGGTTAAAATAAATGGAGGATAGAATGAGAAAGTAAAGACCTTTTCTGCTTGTAATCAGAGTTCTAGGAATGGTGAGAGAAACTAGGTAGAAGCAATATATTTGAAGAAATAATTCCATATATCACATACATAGATCTCATGATTGCATCATAATGATAAAAAGTTTAGTTTATCAGAAATACGTAACAATTTAAAACTTGTATATACTTAAAACCATGACCTTAAAATAGCCAAAACTATCTATCTTGATCTGTCTATATTTATAAGTTAATAGATTTATAAAAATAAAATGTACAGATTCAAGAGGTGTAATGAATACTAAGAAACACAAATACAGGTAAAATGTATCTTTAATTTATATTTCAAAATGGTTTGTGCAGTAAACTTAATCATAGTATTACAGCAGAAAATCAACTACATAAAGAATATTTTAAAAGAAATAGAAAAATGGTAGATTACTATAAAGAAATGACCAGCAGACTAACTCCTGATTTCTCAACAGCAACAACAGAAGCCAGAAGACAGTAGAAACTTTATGTGCTAAAAGAAAGTAACTGGTACCTTAGAATTTTATGCCAGTGAAGATATCTTTTAAGAATGAAAATAGTTGGGGACCTCCCTGGCAGTCCAGTGGTTACGACTCTGCGTTCCCAATGCAGGGGGCACGGGTTCGATCCCTGGTCGGGGAAGTAAGATCTTGCATGCTTACTTTCTCATTAAAAAAAGAATGAAAGAGCTTCCCTGGTGGTGCAGTGGTTAAGAGTCCACCTGCCAGTGCAGGGGACATGGGTTCGAGCCCTGGGCAGGGAAGATCCCACATGCCTTGGAGCAACTGGGCCCGTGCGCCACAATTACTCAGCCTGTGCTCTAGAGCCAGTGAGCCACAGCTACTGAAGCCCATGCGCCTAGACCCCGTGCTCCACAACGGGAGAAGTCACCACAATGAGAAGCCTGCACACTGCAACGAAGAGTAGCCCCTGCTCGCTGCAACTAGAGAAAGCCCACACGCAGCAATGGAGACCCAATGCAGCCAAAATAAAATAAATAAATAAGTAAATAAATTTATTTAAAAAAAAAAATGAAAAAAGTTGTAAGAAGTAAGCAAAATAAAAACTAGAATTTCAGTCACTAGAGAACATTCTGAAGGTTATACTTTAAGCAGAAGGAACATGAGCCCAAGAGGAAAGGTCTGAAATGCAAGATGGAGTGAAGAACAAGTAATGAATATGTTAATCTAAAGGAATATTAACCATATACAATAATAATAAAATTGACCAAAAGTGACAAAATTAAAAATGGGAAAAGGGAATGATAACAAAAATGTATAAATGAAGTAGGGAGGTCAATGGGGTTAAAGTGTCTTAAGATTCTTATATTTTCTGGGAGAGGGGTAAAGTTATTAACTTTACACCAGTAAACTAAGTAGACATGTTTTAATTTCTAGGATAATCACTGAAACAGTAAAACTGTGTATAACTTCAAGTAGCAGATGGGAAATAAAATGATAAAAATATTCAATCAGCCAAAGGAAGGCAAAGAAAGAGGAAATAAGAAAAAGAAACACAGGTGAGGTGGAACAAATAGAACAAGCAAAATAAAATGATAAATTTAAGCCCATTAATTATAGAAACTAAAAATGATCTAATTAAAAAATAATTATCAGATTGATTAAAAAATCTGTGTGCTCTTTATAAGTGACATATCTAAAACATAAGGATACTGAAAGAGTGAATATAAAAAGTTAGAAAAATATGTACTTTGCAATATTAACCAAAAGAAAGCTGATATTGCTATGTTAATATCATACCAAATATGATATTATGCAGATGGGTCACTTCAATGATTAAAATTTTGGTTTACTAGGAAGATATAAAACTTTTAAATTATAGGAACTTAGTAACACAACCTCAAAATATATGTTATAAAGATTAACAGTTGCAGAAGGAGAAACAAAAACATTCAGAATTATGATAGGAGATTAAAACATACTTCTCTCAGTTGCTGATAGAAAAAGCCAACAAAATATCAATATGGATATAGAAGATTTGACCAATATGGTTAGCAAACTTGACATAACAGATACATGCAAAACACTGCAGCATACAATTTTTTTTCAAGCACATACAAAACATTTAAGAGATTGATCGTTTACCAGAACTTAAATCACATCTCAATAAATTTCAAAGAACTGAAATCAAGGTTAAAAAAGACCTTATTCTTTCTGACTACAGTGCAGTTAAACTAGAAATCAAGAACAAAAGGATAACTAGAAAATCTCATATATTTTGGGATAAATAACTCATGTGTTAAAGGAGAAATCATGATAGAAGTTTAGAAAGTATTTTGAGTCAAACAGTAACAAAAATGCTACATATCAATACCTGTGGGATGCAGATAAAACAGTCCTTAGAAGGAAATTTATGGTTTCTACAGATTGTGTTTAAAAAGAAAAAGACTGCAAATTAATAAGCTAGACATTTGTCTTGTGAAGTTAGGTAAAGGGAAATAAAATAACCTACAAGAGTGTAGCGGGAAGTAAATAATCAAGAGTATAAATGAAAGAAATTGATAATAAACATATACTATAAAGTATTCACAAAGTCTAAAGATTTTTTGTGAAAAAGAGCTTACACAGTTACAAATGTCTGGTAAGGCTGGTCTTGAAAAAATGATAAAGGGAACATGTAATCAATCTAAGGAATAAAAAAGGATAAACTATAAATGCTACATAAAATAAAAAGTTATAAAAACTATGTGCTAATAAATAAGAATATTTAGTAAAAATAGAAAAACCATTGGAAAATATAGCTCACCAATACTGATTCACAAATAAGTAGAAAACCCAAGATTATGATAATCTTTGAAATGTTTAATTGGTAGTTAAAGAAATCCTCCAAAAAAGAAAATGCCAGGATTAGATGGCTTCACTGGCAAGTTTTGTCAACTATTAAAGGAAGAAACTTTCACTCTTATGTAAACACTTTCAGAGAATTTAAATAAATGACAATCCCTAGTTGTGTGTGTGTGTGTGTGTGTGTGTGTGTCTTTTAAATGTGGCTTAACATAGTCTCAGTACCAAAATTCAACAAGGGCTCTATGAGAAAGACAAATTACAGCCCTATTGCACTCATAACATAGATGCAGAAATTTTTAAAAAATAGAGCAAATCAAATCCAACAGTCTTTGAAGTCACTTTGATGTCATGACCAAGCATTTTCCCAGGAAAACAAGGTTGGTTTAATATTATAATAGCAATTAGCTTAATTCATCATATTAACAGATTAAAGGAGAAAGGCATTATCATTTCAATAAACATTTGAAAATATTCAGCATTTATTAATGATAATGATAAACTCTTAGTAAACCAAATATAGGAGAGATTGTCCTCACTCTGATAAATAGTATCTAAAAAAACCTATAACACACAAGATAATTAATTGTGAAATATGGAGAGCATTACCTTTAAGATCGAGAACAAGACAAGGATGCACCGTATTGTCACTTTTACTCAGCACTGTTTTGGTAGTCTTAGCCTGTGACGTAAGGAAAGAATACAAGAATTTAAAAAATTAGAAAGGAGGAAAAAACCCCTATCATTATTTTCAGATGATATGATTGTATATGCAGAAATAAAAAATAATCCAAATATATTTGTTGGAACTGATGAGACTTTAACTTTGTTGTACAATAAAATATATGAAATCATTTACATTGTTAAGCCAGCAATAATTACAAATGAAAATTTAAAATATATCATTTACAATGCCATAAAAAATACGACCTAGGAATACATCTAACAAAAAAATATGTATCTGCAAAGACCACACAGAACAATATAAAACATTATAAACTTAAATTGAGGGAGAGATAGACTATATTCACATATTGGAAGACTCTGCATTTAAAAGATATTAACTCACCTTAAAGTGATTTGAGATTCAATTTACTCCCAATCAAAATGTAGCAGATTTTATTTTGGAGAAATTGAACAAATGGATTCAAAAATTCACTGTAAAATGCCTTCAAAAATTCACTGTAAAATTTTACACTGTAAAATCCACTGTCTTGCATACAGCTAAGCATAGTCAAGGCACTCTTGAAGAGGATGATCAGTGTGGGAGAACCTGCTCTACCAGGTAGCAAGACTTATTTTAAAGCTTAATGGTGTAATATTTTTACAAGGATATACAGACATATCAGTGGAATGGACTAAAAAGTTTCTGAAACAGAGCCCCACTGGTAGAGATACTTGATAAATGATAGAAGCACATGGCAGATTGGTGGTGGTGGGGGGGGAAAGATAGACTTTTTAATAATTAGGGCTGGGGAAATTGGGCACTATATTAAAAAAATTAAATACATTCCTCACTTCGCAGTATATACAAAAATCAATTCCAGGTGGATTTGAGATGTAATTGTAAAAAGTAAAGCCGTAAACCTCATAGGAGCTAGAAGAATATTTCATCAACTTGGAGTAGGCAAGTATTTTTTATTTAAAGCAAAATATATCTAATAATAAAGGGCCAGTTTGATATGTTCAACTACAGTACATTGAATTTACAATTTTGTATCAAGTTACACCCTAAAGATAATGAAAAGACAGGTTGCAGAGTGGGAAAACATATTTAAAGATACATAGCTGACAAAAGACTCATATGATTGGTTGTACTGTTCAGTATGGTAGCCAGTAGCCACATCTGGCTATTTAAATTAAATTAATTTTAACAAGCAGTTCTTTACTTGCACTAGCCACATTTCAAATGCTCAGTAGCCATGTGACTACTGGTTACCATACTGGATAGCACTGATTTAGATTTTATAAAGAAATCTATATCCAGATTATATAAAGGATAGTTCCCTATATAATTCATAAAGAAATGAATATTCTTGTAACTAATAAAGAAGACAACTCAGTAGTAAAATGAGTAGTAAAAAGGCTTTAATAGACCCTTCCTAGAAAAGGATACCTAAATGGCCAGTAAACATATGAAAAGATGTCAACCTCATAAGGAAGCAAAGGAATACAAATTAAAAACATTATAAGTTGCCCCTATATACTCTGTGGATTGACTGAAATATTTTAAATAGCACCAAGTGTTGGTGAGAATGTAGATTAAGAGGAAAACATCTACACTGCTTGTGGAAGTGTAATTGCCCAATTTTGAAAAAAATTTGGTGTTACCTATTAAATCTAAAATATATAGAGAATAAGTTTGAAATTCATAGGGACAATATATGTGTGTATACATATATACCCATGTATATCCCTGCTCTGAATCCCACATGTAGGTAAAAACCTTAAGAGAACTTCATACACTGTCACACCAGGGTTCCTGGATAAAAGTTGACATGGCAGAAGAGCTCCAAGCTGCAATCGACCCAGAGGTCTTATCTGTATTCTAATGTACATAAGTATATTGAGTGGAGCAGTGTATAGCAATTAAGGTAACGAATCACAGCTGCACCCAACACCGTGGCTAAATCTCACAGGTGTGATATAGAGTAAAAGAAGCAAAATGTGAAATAATACACACGGTATGATTCTATTTATATAGTGTTATAAAACAAACAACTAAATCATACTACTTAGGAATTTGTCATTAAGTGAAAATTTGAAGAGAAGGAAGAAAATGATTAGTATAGTACCCAGTAGTCTGGTGTCTTCCTCCACTGGTGAGAGAGAAGGTCATAACAAGGGAAGGGCCCAGAGGGGCCTTTTGGGGTAGTTATAATATGCTATTCTTTGATCTGGGTGGTAGTTATGGGAGTATTTGATCTAGAATTACTTGGAAGAGTGTACATAAATATTTTTTGAACTTTTGTTATATATATTTCATAATTATAAAGGAAGCCCTAAGCTGCTTAATGTTTTCTTGAGTATACTTGTGAAGTTATACAGGAAGGATATTTAAGAGTGGTATGACTAGATTAAACAATAGAGATAGAGAAAGATCATTCTAGGACTGGAACATCATGAAAACAGCATGGAGGTGGGAAGCCATGCCTGTTTGAATCCTGTCAATAGTGCCAGCTTCCTTTAGGGGAAGGTGGAAATTGTTGGGAAATAAGGCTGTTACATAGGTTAGTGATATATAATGGGAGATCCTCCTAAACTTGAAACTGTTTTGAAATTATTCTTGAATTAAAAAAAAAAAAAAGCCCTTCATAGATAACATCATCTTCTACAAAGCACAGCTGTGGATTTCTTGAAAGAAAACATGACCATAGTCATAGCCCCATTGGCATCAGACAGAATAGGACAAGTATTCAACATCTTAATATGCAATTCTTTGTTTATACCACATAACAGGAACTGGACCGTTGGCAATTTCCCCATTTGATTTGTTTAATTACAGATGAATCATTTGCTTTAATTTATTATTTTGATGTAGAAAGTAATCATGTCTAATATTTATAGATTTCCTAATGTGTGTTTGGCACTTCTAACCACCATGCTGTGTTGCGTAGCAGAGCTGCTTGGGGCAAAAGTAGACACCCCTCTGGACATTCCTGCCTATTTTCATCTTCATTTGGATTGAACATGGCTTACGTAAGGCACCTGCCCAATTGCTCTGCGACTAAACTCTCTTCAGCTTGGCACTGACCCATTTACTTTTGTCAGGTCATAGTGTCTTGTCTTATTTCTACTGAACGTTATCCAGTCTTTTTTTGTAAGGATGGTTTTTCCATTTTAAAGATATATGTGTGTGTGTGTGTGTATATATATATATATCATATGTAGCTATATATCTCATATATAAAATATATATACGTATATAAATATATATCTTATATATATATATAATATACATTTTTTTACTTTCAAAGAGTTAAGGGCCCTGCACGAGTTAGTGTCATATGTCAGTTTAATTAATGTGGCCCTCTTTTAAAAAATTAATTAATGTGGCCTTGATTCCACATCCAAATTTTAATAGTATATTTCGGGGTGAGTCAGACAGTGTTGGGCTCTAATTTCATCTCCACTTTATAAGCTGTTTTGACCAGAGGCAAAATATGGGCTTCTCTGAATTTTAAGTTTTCTTATCTATAAAATGAGGAAAATAATTCTTACACAAGCCTAGGACAGTATCTGACAAAATGTAATTCTCAGTAAGTGATGGTAGTAATACTAAGTAGTAGTAATAGTAGTAGTCGTTATTATTTGCACTAGAGAATATTCCAGGAAACGCAGTGAGCAGACAAGGAAGAACTACATTTGTGCTTTGCCTCTTGATTCCTCGCCACATCCAGCAAGCAGGATGATCTGGCTACAAAGTGACCCTACAGTGACAACAGAGTTCTCTCCTGTGGTGAAAAGCACCAGCCTGGGAAATCAGGCAGGCCTGGGTTCATATCTTTACCCTGCCATTTATTAGCCGTGTGACTTTTGGCTAATAACATAAACCTATCTCTAAGAAGCTTTAAGTATTAAATGCAATTCTGTGCATAAATGGCACAGCATAGTGGCTAACACATAGTTATTCAATAAATATTTATTATTATTATCTCTAAGACTAGTTCTATTAATCAAGAATACAAGGAGCTAGAAATAATGACCGGGAAAAAAATCCCTCCATCTCTGACTCTGACCCTGATGGGTCTCATTTGCAGCCTGTGGGCTTGGTTAGCTCAGAAAGGAGAGAAGGAGAGTAACGTAAGCAGCTCCTGTGGGTATTTATTATCATTGTTCCTTCCCACCTCTCTTTGTCTCCTCATTAAAACCCTTGTTGGCAGAGCCAGTGCTGTTTTAAGGTAGCTGTTTATATATTATGAAGAAGATGGCAGTGGGAGGAGGACGGAGGAGGATGGGCAATAAGGACCAAGTTATTTATTTATTTTCATGGCGGTGAAAAACACATAGTGTAAAATGTATCATCGTAGTCTTTTTTAAGTGTGCAGTACTATAGTGTTAACTTCATGCACATAGTTGTGCAAATGATCTCCAGAACTTTTTCATCTTGTAAATCGAAACTCTGTACCCATTGAACAACAACTCTCCTTTCTTCACTCCCCACAGCCCCTGGCAACTACCATTCTATTTTCTGTTTCTAAGAGTTAGACTCATTTAGATACCTCATATATGTGTAATCATGCAACGTTTGTCTTTTTACACCTGGCTTATTTCACTTCGCATAATATTCTCATAATTCATCCATATGATAGGATTTCCTTAGTTTGGTGGGTCCATCTTTAATTTTTTGAGGAACTTCTATTCTGTTTTCCATAGGGGCTGCGCCATTTTACATTCTTACTAACAGTGCACAGCAGTGCACAAGAGCTCCACTTTCGCCACATCCTTGTCAACACTAGTTATTATTATATTTTTTATGATGGCCATCCTGTTGGGTGTGAAGTGATATCTCATTTTGGTTTTGATTTGTATTTCCCTGATGATTAGTGATGTTGAGCATCTTTTCATATGCTCGTTGTCGGTATATCTTCTTTTTTTTTTTTTTAATAAATTTATTAATTAATTTATTTATTTTTGGGTGTGTTGGGTCCTCGTTTCTGTGCGAGGGCTTTCTCTAGTTGAGGCGAGTGGAGGCCACTCTTCATCGCGGTGCGCGGGCCTCTCACTATCGCGGCCTCTCTTGTTGCGGAGCACAGGCTCCAGACGTGCAGGCTCAGTAATTGTGGCTCACGGGCCCAGTTGCTCCGCGGCATGTGGGATCTTCCCAGACCAGGGCTCGAACCCGTGTCCCCTGCATTGGCAGGCAGATTCTCAACCACTGCACCACCAGGGAAGCCCAGTATATCTTCCTTGGAGAAATGTCTATTCAAGTCCTTTGTCCATTTTTAATTGGATTATTTATTTTTGTTGTTGCATTCTATATTCTTTATATATTCTGGATATTGCCTCTCATCAGATATGCATTTGCAAATATTTTCTACCATTCCATAGGTTGCTTTCACTTTGCTGATTGTTTCCTTTGCCGCACAGAAGTTTTTATGTTTGATGTAGTCCCATTTGTCTATTTTTGCTTTTGTTGCCTTTACTTTTGGTGTCATATCCGAGAAATTATTACCAAATCTAATGCCATGGAGCTTTCCCCCTATCTTTTCTTTTAGGACTTTTATGGTTTCATGTCTTACATTTAGATCTTTAATCCATTTTGAGTTAATTTTTGTATGTGGTGTAAGTTAAGGGTCCAGCTTCCTTCTTTGTATGTGGATATCCAGTTTTTCCAGCACTGTTTGTCAAAGAGACTATCCTTTCCTCATTGTGTAGCCTTGGCACTCTTGTCAAAGACCATTTGGCCATATATATGAGGATTTACTTCTGGGCTCTCTGTTATGTTCCATTGGTCTAGATGTCTGTCTTTATGCCAGTACCATACTGTTTTGGTTACTGTAGCTTTGTAATATGTTTCAAAATCAGGACATGTGAGGCTTCCAGCTTTGTTTTTCTGTCTCAAGATTTTTTTGGCTATTCAGAGTCCTTTGAGATTCCATATGAATTTTAGGATGGTTTTCTATTTCTGCAAAAAAAAAAAGTCATTGGGATTTTGATAGGGATTGCTTGAGTCTGTAGACTGCTTGGATAGTATGAATATTTTAACAATATTAAGTCTTCCAATCCATGAACGTGGGATGTCTTTTCATTTATTTGTGTTTTTCTTTAATTTCTTCAAGGACTATTTTGTAGCTTTCAGAGTATGAGTCATTTGCCTTCTTGGTTAAGTTTATTTCTAAGTACTTTATTATTTTTGATGATATTATAAATGGGATTGTTTTTTTAAATTTCCTTTTCAGATTATTCATTGTTAGTGTATAGAAACACAACTGAATTTTGTGTGTTGATTTTATACCCTGCAACTTTGCTGAATTCACTTATTAGTTATAATGGTTTTTCTGTGGAATCTTTAGGGTTTTCTATAAATAGGATTATGTTATGTGTGAACACAGATATTTCATTTCTTCTTTTCCAATTTTCATGCCTTTTATTTATTTTTCTTGCCTAATTGCTCTGGCTAGAACTTCCAGTACTGTATTGAATAGAAGTGGCAGGGGTAGGCATCCTTGCCTTGATCCTGATCTTAGAGGAAAAGCTTTCAGTTTTTCACTATTGAGCATGATGTTGGCTATAGGTTTTTCATATATGGTCTTTATTATGTTCAAGTAGTTTTCTTCTATCTCTAGTTTGTTGAGTGTTTTTAATCAATGAAAGAATGTTGAATTTTCTCAAATGCTTTTCTGCATCAATTGAGATGATCATGTAGTTTCTGTCCTTCATTCTGTTAATATGGTGTATTACACTGATTGATTTTCATATGTTGAACCATCCTTGCATTACAGGAATAAATCTCACTTTGTAATGGTGTATAATTCTTTTAATGTGTCAATTTGGTTTGCTAGTATTTTGTTAAGGACTTTTGCATTAATATTCATCAAGGGTATTGGCCTGTAGTTTTCTTGTGGTATCTTTATTTGGTTTTGGTATCAGGGTGATGCTGGCCTCATCAAATGAGTTTGGAAGTGTTCCTTCTTCAATTTTTTAGAAGAGTTTGAGGATTGGTGTTAATTCTTCTTTAAGTGTTTGGTAGAATTCTCCAGTGAAGCAATCTGGCTTTTCTATGTTCAGACGTTTTTGTCTACTGATTCAGTCTCCTTACTAGTTATAGGTTTGTTCAGATTTTTTTATTTCGTCATGATTCAGTCTTGGTAAGTTGTAGGTTCTGAGGAGTTTGTCCATTTCTTATACATTATGTTATTTATTGGTGTGTAATTATTAATAGTAGTCTCTAATGATCAGTTTTATTTCTTTGACATCAGTTGTGTAATGTCTCCTCTTTCATTCCTAATTTTTGTTGAGTCCTCTCATTTTTCCTTTGTCTAGCTAAAGATTTGTCAATTTCATTGGTCTTTTCAAAAAACAAACTCTTAGCTTCATTGATTATTTTTCTGTTTTTCTATTCTCTATTTTGTTTATTTCTGCTCTACTCTCTATCTGCTAACTTTGGGTTTAGTTTTCTTTTCTTTTTCTAGTTCCTTGAGGTGTGAAGTTAGGTTGCTGATCTGAAATTTTCCTTCCTTTTTAATGTAATAAACTTCCCCCTTCGTACCACTTTTATTGCAGCCCATAAGTTTTGGTGTGTTGTGGTTTTGTTCTCAGTAAGGACCAAATTATTAAAATAGTCTGGACCCAGGATGTAATTCTCCAGTAGAACTAAATAATCAAGCTATACTCAATTATTTTTATTTTCCCAGTAAAAATGTGCTCTCATTATATATCTATCATCTATTGATCATCTGTCTAAATACAGCTGACCCTGGAATATAACGTGGATTTGAACTTTGCCGGATCCACTCGCATGCAGATTTTTTTCAATAAATATGTACTACAGTACCATACAGTCAACAGTTGGTTTAATTTGGGGGTGCAGAACCATGGATATTGAGGGACAATTGTAAAGTTATACAGGGATTTTTGACTCTGCAGGGGTCAGTGCCCCTAACCTCCATGTTGCTTGAGTCAACTGTATCTGTCTGTCTGTCTGTCTACCTCTGAAATGGACAGCTATGATTACCTAATACAACATTCTTATTTTCTAGAGGGAGAATCCAGGCCCAGAGAGATAAGTGTCTTGCATGAGATCCCATAGCCAGTTACTTCTGAAGGTCTAAAAGCTCCTGACTTACTGGGGGAGCTTATGTACCCTATAGACTGAAAACAGTGTTAGAATGCAGGCATTCAGGAAACCTTTCTTGAGAAATGGTAGGTTAAGGAGGTTACTGTTTTAATTTGTTTTCTTGTCCAATATTAAAGATTTGGGAGTCTCTTACTGATCATCTGATGTACTCTTCATTACACAGTGGTGTTTCTCTCCTCTGTGCCTGGCTCCTTTTTTAACTTTTGGCTTTAGCAAGCCAGTGGGGCTGGAGGTAGGGTGTCTTTTATTTAGAACATACTGACAGAGAAGGTGGTGGATTTGGATAGTTTCTGCAGCAAGGCTTTAGCTGGTCTGGACCGTGATTCCCTGCATGAGAGAGGCATGAGTTTGGCTGACTAACTTAAGAAGCTCTGAGGAAATATACTCAGTCAGTGAGAAACTTTCCTAAGGCATCAACTTTTCCCTATTTCTTGTGCTTTTCTCAGAGAGTTGTAGGGAGGATGGGATGCAGTGGAACGATTCTTCTTTTTAGGGCAATCGAAAAGAGCAAGGGAAGGAGAAATTTAAATGTTTGTAATATTTTAAGTAAGTAACATTATTATCGTAACTCATTGTCATAATTATTATCACAAGTAGTACCTGTTTTGGGGGGGCAGATGTGCCACACTTCTTTCTCGGAACTTTACATACATGATCTCATTTAAGTCTCACAAGAGTTCTTCAAGGTTGGTATTATTATCTTAATTATTGTTATCTTTACAGATGAGAAAACTTGGCTCAGATAGCTTAAACAGTTTACTCAAGGTCACTCAGCTAGTGTATGTCAAAGCTAGGTCAACTCTGTTTATAGTCCTTGCTAGAGAGTAAAATATGTAGATAAAACTTAACTTGCCCATAAAGTGATAATAGTCTTTATATATATGGACTTCTAAAGGCCTCCCCCAAAGACATTTTATATTCTGGACTTTTCTTTTTCAAGGATTTCACTTGTCCACAGAGCCATGAGATCACCATGTGAGGATGGTAAAATACTGAAATGGATTTTCTAGTATGACTTACGGAAATCATTGCCACGTAGTTGTGCATTACACTCATTTTGGAGATGTATTTTAAAATTTACAAACACCACTATGGCCTTAATGATAACTTTATTAAATCGTCTGTATTTTCTTGACTTTGGATTCTTTGCGTGCCCTCCCTGGCCAGTGGTGATGCTGTAGACCTTTTGAAGGACCTACCCCGTCGCTTTGCTCTTTTCATTGGACACCCTCTCCCCTTCTGGATTCCATTCCAAGTATCTGCCTTGATCTTTAATTACAAGGCTCTACGGATTGTCGTAGCCAAGCTCATCCTGCACCTTAGCTTCATCAGCTCTGCACTCCTGTCCCAATCTTCCCCCTGTTACTCATTTGCCTTGGCACCATACTGCTGTTCTCAGCTCTGAGTTTAGTGCCGGTTAAAGGAGACTCCACATTGGTAGAGCCCTCTGTTACACTTCACCTCTCCTCTGAAATCGCACTATGATCCTCTGTTTGCACACATTATTTTCTATTATCAATATTGAGTTTCTAAATGTAGAAAATATTTGCAAATGGAATTTACCTAAATAGTATAGATGAAATATAAGGCATATACATCAACTATAATATGCACACAGACATTTGGTAAAAGCCCACTGGATATAAAGGGAGTTGATGTGTTCTCCCAAAGTGGTTTAAGTCCTGATTTAGTCAACCTCTGCTACATATAAGGATACCCTGATTAATATGCACAAGGACTCTTAAGCCAAAAGACACTTACTTAGACCGCAAAGTTGGAGGAACTGACGTAGTATGAAAAGATCTAAAGATCCACGTTCAAAAACTTTTTCTGAAAACCTCAGATAATGAGCTTAATAAGTCACCTTGAAATACTTTACATATGCTAGTCACAGCCACCAAGAATCACAAGGCAGGGATAGCTAGCCTAATGTTGTACAGGAGCGGTGAAATATTTATTATCTGCAGAGTTCAGTTTATATTATTAACCCGCTTTTCTGTCATTCCTCAAGAACTTCTCAAATTCTTGGCCTTTCAGATTTTGGAAAGAGCTGTTTTGATCTTACACTACCCATAAAACAAATACTGCTTTAGCCTCCGCTTTCAGTTTATTCTGCTAATTGAGCAATTAGTGACCACCTAGGACCGATATATACAGATCAAAGTGCCCAGCCACACACTCCCAAGAGCTTTTGAAGTCCCTTCAGTATACAAAATGGTTAAAGTGAAAGTACTCGTTTTCTGGGCAGGGTAAGAGTGGGTGTTACTGCAACTTCATTTCAACTTTCCAGTTTCTTGCAGTCACAGCCCTGGGGTATAAACCTGGCATTGCGGTTTCTTGGAAAACCTCCACACTGGTTGTTCAGCGACACTGGCTTTGTCACTGGCTGCAAGTGACCCTGAGCAAATTTTTTAGCCTCATGATTTCATTGGGTCTCAGTTTCTTCATCTAGCAAGAGAGAGGGTTGAAATAAATCAACCGATACAACTCATATTTGCTGTTACATTCTTTAGTACGTGTCTACATGTTGCAGGCACATTCACGATATTTACACAATGTACACATGCCTTTATAGGCACACAAAGGAGGGCGCAGCCCTTTAAATAAACTTGAATACTAAGAATTAGATCATGACTCTCATTTAACAGAAGTGATTGATTCCTTCCAAAATGATTCATTATGTGATTCCTTTAGGTCAGAAGTAGGAAATATGTGACCCAAGACAGATTTATGCACTCAACTTAATTTTATTTGGCTAATGGGGTAAATATTTCATATGCTTACAGTTGCTAACACAACATGGCCTTAAAAAATTTAGTGGCAGTACCTAAAAGGAGACAGGAAGAGGCTCCATTAATCTGTTTCTCTGCCTTATTTCAGTTTTATTCTTCTCCCTGTCTTTATCTTTTTTTTTTTTTATAATTAAATGGCTGGTGTACATACTTGAAATACATGTAATATATAATTTTAATACAATTTTTTTCTGATTATGAAATTAATGTTTACTCACTGTGGAATATTTGGGAAAAATGGAAAAGTTGGCAGAAAGAAGAAAAAAATCACTTAAATTCCAACAAAGTAATTGCTATTAACATTTTGGTATATTTCCTTCCAGTATTTTCTATGTATTTTTATATAGATGGAATCATACTATTTTTTTGTGTGCTGGTTTTTTATTTAACATTACAGCCATAAGGGATTTTCTATGTTATTAAAAATTCTTGGTAAACATAATTTTTAAAGATATTTTGCATTCTGTCATATAGCTATAGCATAATTTACTTAACCACATTCTTACTGTCACCCATTTAATTAATTTGAATTTTTCACTATTATAAATGCTGTTACAGTGAACATTTTGATGTATGAAGCTTTTCTGTCTCTATTTTACATTATTTCTTTAGGATAGATTCCCAGAAATTGAATTATAGGGTCAAAGGTATGAACATTTTTAAGGCTCTTGATCCATAATGCCAAATGCCTTTTCCAAAATGGTTTTATCAGTTTATACTCCCTATAGAAATATGTGAGAGTGCTGTTTTACCATATCCTTGGCTACTCCCCTCTAAAAACTAAATAAAAAAACCTTTATGATTTGGTGGGTAAAAATTACACTCCACTGCTAGGTTAATTTTTATTTCTGTAATTACCAGTGATATTGAACAATTTTGCATGTTGGTTAATCATCTGTAGTTTCTCTTTTGTGAAATTTCTGCTCATATCTGCAGTATTTTAAAAATTCTTTATTGTATTTATGAACATAATTTTGTGTCATCAGTATATAAATCAGATGACTGCAAACCTTCCTCTTCCTTTAAAAATGTCATATTAAGTTGCTTTTTTTGTTGTTGTTCATGATTTATTTTTTCCTTTGGGTCATTAGTTTTCTCAAAATCATAGTTTTAAATAGCAAGCTGTGATGATGTGCTCCTGAGTACACGGCTTTCAAATATCTGTGGAATAAACTTATAGAATTGAGTTTTATGTGTAGCTTTTCAGACACACATCTATTAAATAAAGTGAGATGTGCTCATGTATATCTTTTCACAGATTTCCAGGTAGCTCATGTGTGGGGTCTGAAACCTTCTTAAGTTTTTGAGGTTTGGTATTAGTTAGTTAATCATGATTAAACAAAGAATTTAATGAATGTTTTTCACCTAATATTTTGGTATATTTCTTCCTTTTCTTCCTATTTCTGTGGATTATTCGATTGATTTGGAATCACAAATTTTTCATGTTGCACTTTTCATTTGACATCACAATTTTAGGATTTTTTTATGACTACCAAAAAACTCTTCGGGAAATATAATTTTCAAGGGTTTCTGTTACCTACCCCTAGCTCCCACCATCTGTCTTCTGCATCAGTCTTTACGAGCACAGGAAAAACCGGAAGGCACATTTCTTCGGTAGTCGGCTGTATGATTAGAAATCAATGTATGTATGGGCCCCGTGAATATTTTATTGATAACAGTGGTGAAATAGAGTGTGTTCGCTATTTTAAAATATGGCTGCTCAGGTGTAATTCAAAAGCTGTTGAAAACAATTTAATCATCTTTATTTGTACACAGGCACTTAGATATGGGCAAGTGCTAGTCTTTGATCAATGTCGATCAAGTCATTTGCATCGTGAACAAAGCCCGGAACCAACCCGGATGGTTCTCAAGGGATGGAGGCCTCTGTGGTCAGGTCACAGCTCGTCTCTGACTCCGGGTGCTCATCCCTGATGGCTGTTGCTCTGAGCTTGGAATCCACTAGTTCTCCTTCCTGAAAGAGAAAGTACTTTCAGGATGTCAGGTGAATTCTTTTGGAGCAAGCTTTAAGATTCATTCTCTAAAACCTCAGAAATAGGAAGTCTTCCTGGAGGGCTAACGGGATAACCTTCACTCCCTTAAAGTCCTCAAGAAAACTGTGTAGTTAATGTGGGCCATAGTTGGCCCTTGGGACTCTCATTGGATGCTCCGGTGCCCCACTGTATTCTCATGACCGCAAGGCTTTTGAGAGTGTTTTGTGTTTACAGGGAGAAGCTTCTTTATCCAAGGTGGCAGTTTTTTTGCCTTACCTCTCTGACCTCTGCAGAACCAAGAGGAATAAACAAATGGTTGGGGAGTAGAGAGAGTGGGAGATACAGCTTCATTCTGGCCTGTGTGATGTTTCAGCTCATGGTGTCTGGGAATCTTGGGCCTTCATCGCCCCCTGGATCACTTAGGGAATTTCATTTATTCTATTCCCAACATAGGAAGGATAAGTCTAGCCTGTATGATATTTCATTATGGGAATTTGAAATATCTTTTTTAAAATAATATTCTTTATAAGGGAACTAGGACTAGAGAACCATGAGGCTATTTTATTGAATTTCACATATAAGCATTAAATACAAATTAGAACTGGGCCATTGGGAGATGGAACTTCTGATTCCTTTCTTCCCCTGTGTTATTATAGCCCTGAATGAAAACCTTTTCTGAGAGTTAATTTAAGGATCTCACCTTGGTTTTTTGGGACAGTTGTGTTTAGCCTATGACATTTTAACTCAATTCATTTAACAATTATTTATACATGAGTCACTAGGATGGTTTCTTTGGGTTTGAATCTGTCTTCTACCATTTTTTAACTGTAGGATCTTGGGCAAGTATAGTTGTCATGAGCAACCAATGATATGCCCGTGTTGAGTGCTGAGGATGGTGCAAAATAAGTGCTGAGTGAATATTGGTTCTTGTCATTATTTTTATTAGATTGTACACTTCTAAATGGCAAGACTGGTCTTACCTTTATGTTTTTAACAACTTAGAAGGGTGCCTTGTACATAGTAGGCAAGTAATTGTTGGATGTGATTAGTTTCTTCAGTTGCTTCTCTTGGGTCCTAGCAAGTCCTTTTCTCCTTGTAGCTTTGATGGTGGGTTGTGGTGATGATGATGGTGGTGGTCTGGTAGCATGTGTAAGATACATGTAATTTACTATTCTGAGGCTAGAGGGTTCAATTTTGCAGGTGCCAGTCTGACACCTTTTACCAGCCCCATTGTAAATATCACTTTAAAAAGCTTTGTAAACTGCATTTTTTCTTTAGAAAGCTTGAGTGGCTGCATCTGTACAGTAGGTGAGAACATTTAAATTTAGAATTACTAAGGAGACTGTCAGATTCCATGAGGTTGAGAATAAAACCCCAAATTGGCAGTGAAGGAGGGTGACCCTCATTGCATTTGTAGCACACCTAGTGGAAGGCACTAAATAATGTCTTGGAATGACCATTATAGGTTTCAGTGTAATTCAGTGGAGCCTGTAATTTTCTCAGGGCTTTGAAGCTTAGTGAAGTTACAAGCTGGTCAGGACCTTGAAGGGAAGATGGGGAGAGCATTGATGCAGGGGGATGCAAGGAAGATGCTCTTCCCTCTTGAATAAGGATCACAGTCCCATTAAAAGAAAAATGCCAGCGTCTTGGCAGAAGACACAGATTTGCACATTATTCACATGTATTTGCATATCTAGCTCAAGAGGCTCCATCTTCAAGAATGTAAAATAAATAGTGTAATCTGCTGCAATTGTGTTCCGATCCAGTTTCCAGGGCATTGCACAAATGAGATACATAACGCATTTAAAAATCACATTCCAGAAGACGGAAGATGGCAATCAGCTAAAGGCGGCTGTGCATCAGTAATACTGGCAGGGAGCAGAGATTGTCTGGCTTGGCGAAAAGTGCGAGAGAGGGAAAGCCACCACCCTCGAGTGTCCTCACCTGCAGAGGAAGCCGGCTCAGATGAGACCTGGACCCGCTGCAGTTTGCGGCTTCGGCGCCCAGGGCGCCCAGGGTATTGCCTCTCTCCCGAAGTGGAAAGTCCGCGTGGTGCCCAAATAGCACTGCTTTCCCTTAAATCCTACCTGAGCTGGGCAGGAGTCACACCACGCACAGGGTATGGGTGAGCTGTGGACCAGACACCCACCATCCACTAGATTTCACGGGCTCTTTCAGTTTGGTCTTAGAGACCTAAATAGTCAAAATGGTTCAAATGACAACAATGAGATAAGGAGTGATGGGGAAACATCATCCCATAATATCTATAAGCCTTCCTACAGCATCCCTTCCCCTCAATAAACATAAACACCAAGTAAACATAGTGCTTGCTATGTAATTGCTGCCTTATGACAAGTCCCTCAGCTTCTTTTTCTACCAGGTTGGTGCTCCTAAGCCTCTCTTAAATGGACGTTCTGGTGCTGCCGCTGGCCGCATGGGGTGTTGGTAGTGGTGGCTCCACTTCCCTTCTCCCCCAGTCAGCAGCAGATGGATTTCAAGACCCAGCTGAGGTGCTGTGGTTTACAAATCCCCAGTGTGGCTGTCAGAAGTTAGAGAGTCATCTGTAGGAGATTCAGAGTATGGAAGTCCCTGACGTATTTTGCTTTCTAGAAGTGATAGATAGGTGGGCAAATTTCACAGAATGTTAAAACCAAAAGAGTCTGAGATAAGAGACAGATGGGGCAAGAGGAAATTATTGGAGGTGGCAGCAGTGCGCTGGTAATAAGGAGTGGCAGATATCCAGGACAGAGGATGTTACCATTGAAACTGTGTCCTTAATGTTTAAAGTTCACGGTTCACAAAGATTTGACTTTAAGATGTAATGGGATCCTAGCAGTAGTCATTGGGGAAAAGGGAGGATGAAAATGGTGGGTGAGATCAGGGAAAGTAGCACTGATCCAGCAGTAGTGATAGGTTCAAAAAATACTGGAGAGAGAGAGAGAGAGAGAGAGAGGGAGAAGAGGAGGAGGGGTGGAGGATGGACCAAGTAATAGGGTCCGAAAAGGCATGAGGAAGTCAGGTCCTTACTGGGAATCTGGAGAACTTTGTGTGCCCTTAGAAGGAAGAAACTGTCGAGAGCCAAACAGGGGGTCAGGGCTCTATTTGGTGGCTGGAGTTCAGGGCAAGCCTCCACCTGTAATAGGGGATTTTTGAGCGATCAGGGAGGCAAGGTGGGCCTGCCCTATGGTCAGGGCCAGCACCACAGGTGGGCAGCAGGGTCTCAGTTCCTCTTAGGCACAGGGGGGACAGAATTAGGATAGGAAGACCATTTCAGTCCTCACTAATTGGAGGGACCCAGACTGTTGCCTTGACCAGTCTTCGCTTAGAAGCCTAAAAAAAGATGAAATCTGCTGATGAGCAAGGCTGAAGAATGACAGTGACTGATGGTGAGCTTTGTGCCCCTGCTTGTACTTCTCTGTACCTATTACCACTGGGTATTTTAGTTTTCTGGGCTCATATTTACTTGTGAGAAATGCACCTCTTTTTGTCATTTGAATGAAAGCCAGGTGTATGCACCTTTTACTAGTGCAAAACTCCATCCTTGGTGCCATTCCATAAATGCTAGGAGGTTGAAAACACAAGCAGTTTGGAAAAATATGGGTTTGGCATGGTCTTGGGGAACAGAAATACTTTACTGCTGTTCACATTCTGATTTCACATGCCAGCCTCTCTTCAATTTTAGGTTAAGTCATGTAACCTCTTTCTCTTGGTTTGTCCATTTACAATGGGTGTTTAATACATGCAGACCTTGTGGAGGTTTGGTGAAAATTAATTAGGTAAAGGTTATAAAGTAGTTGGAAGATAAAGCACTCAATAATATTAAGTTGGGTAATTGTGCTTACCTAAAACCCCCTCAGCAGACTCAGATAGTAAAGCATTTTTATGTCCTATCCTGTGCTAATAGGTGATGTTTTCCTTGCCTAGAGATGCTATCTATATATATTAATTTCAGGGTTAAATACAACTGTCGCTCTGTCCCCTTTTATACTCATTCGCCTCATGCCCTCTTCCTCTCTCATCTCCCTGCCTTCTCTTTCCAGTGCCAATTCAGCTTTTTCGTTGTTTGCTCAGCTGACTTGGAATTGGCCCAAAGAAGCAAACAGGCTTGTAAAAGTGGAGGAAGGCGGGCTGCAGACTGCATTAGTCCCGGGGCTCAGTCCACAGCTACTAAGACAGAGCTCTTGTCACAATACAGTTGAGGACATGACATGGCTTCCTTCACATTTCAGAGCGAAGCTGCTATATAAGTGTAGTACCTGTCCCCAGAGCAGGCTGCAGAAGTAAATACCTAAGAGCTATTGGCCTTCCCTCCTTCTCAAGATTGCTCCAAAGAAATAAAATCCATGAGATCCAGAAACCCCCAGTCTTCATTACTCACTTGGCATAATTATTACATGTCCTGGAGGAGTGGGTAAGTGTAAGTAAGTCTGAAATAAATCCCCAAAGTGTCTGAAAGCAGGTCACTTTGACTAAGAATTGAATTATTCTTTTACGAGTTGTGATTTCCTTTTATTTTTTTCAGCTTCCATTCATGCCATCGTTTGCTCATCTTTTTGTAAGAGTTCTATTGAATTCTCCGCCTTTTCCTCCTGTCCCTATATATTAGTTTTTTTTTTTTTTAATTTAATTTCAGGGGTAGAGAGAGCAAGCACCCTTTTTTTTTCCCATGAAAATTTCTCTATACTTAATTATGAAGACATTTAAAATCTTCAGTGGTGGTTTATTTTATAAAAATTCATTGAGCTGTGTGCATACTTATAATGTATGTACTTGCCTGTGTAAATGTTACCAGTTAATAGAAAGTGTTTCAAAAGTTACTTAGGAAAAAAAAAAAAAAGTTACTTAGGTTATTCAGATTTTTGTAATCTGTTTTCTTCTTTGTGTTTTCATTTCTTCTGTCTCACTGAAGTTTTTTCAAAAGCATTTCAGCTTATTTTTGCAATTATTTGGCTTTTCCACACTCCTCCAATCGGGGCTCCTTTATCTATAAGTGCACAGTAGAATCACTTGGGGCACTTATGAAAAATGCAGATTTCCAAATTTCATTCTCAGAGACTCTGCACCACCTTTTCTGGAGTCAGACCTGGGTATCTACAGATTCTGCCAAGTGCTCAAGTGGTTCTGAGGCAAGGTGCTTGCAAATCATCTTTGGAGAAACACTGCATTGGATGTCAGTTCTTTAATAAACCGTATACCTTGCCCTCCTTTTGTCCTTTCTGTGCACGAGTACTCTATCTTATGAACAAGTTGTATTCTGAAAGTCAGTTTCTGAGACTCTCGTTTAAAACTGGTGGCACAGTGGTTAAGATTCCACGCTCCCGATGCAGGGGGCCCGGGTTCGATCCCTGGTCAGGGAACTAGATCCCACGTGCATGCCGCAACTGAGAGTTCGCATGCCACAACTAAGAAGCCCGCATGTCACAACTAAGGAGCCGGCGAGCTGCAACTAAGGAGCGCATGAGCCACAACTAAGGAGCCCACCTGCCACAACTAACACCCAGCGCAACCAAATAAAATAATTAAAAATAAATAAATATTTTAGAAAAATAAAGCTTAAGAATACATGTCTTTCGGGAAGGTTGGTAGATTCCTAAGCCAACATATAAAAGCCTAGTTAAGCTTTCCAGAGTTTGTTACCAGCACTTCCCAAACCCTGTAGCTGGCAGCACTGGTGTGGGGCAAGTGGGGATCCGGATACAGGTCATAGGCAAGGGGCAGAGACGGGGGCCCCTACCATAGTAGGGAAGCATTTATATAAAGACTGAAGTAGACATGAAGGAAGAAAGAGTGAAAATTCTTACATTAATCGGAAGAAAAAGTTCGTTTGGGGGAGTTTCTAACCATATCCAGGTAGAAAGGATGCTCTTCTCATAAGGATGTATACCTGTGCTTTCAGTTTAGAGAGAGATTTCATCTTCATTTAGTTGTCACTTAGACCAGTGTTTTTGGCTCTGACTGCTCTTTCTCTGTGGTTTAGTATTTATCTTTCATCATCTGCAACATTTTCTACAACTCTGTATACTGCTGACACCTGGAAATGGATATAAAATACACAGAAGTTATTCCCTACATTGTCTCCCATCACTGGCTTCTCCTTCCCAAAACATTGGTGTAGAGGACAATTTTAATATAATTTTAGTCTCCCACCTTCTCCACATCTTACTGTGTTTTACTCCTCATCAATTTCAGGTCTATTTTCTCCTCTCCAGCAATTTTTTTTTTTTATGGCCTGATTATCTTCTACGTGACTATCTACAACCTCCTTGGCGGGGCTTCTTACTTTTTGTTATACTTCAGTCAATCTGATAAACTCTAATCAGAATAACACACTACATGTGTAATTTAAATGCACCACTCATTTCTTTTCAAGTCCTTGTGAGCAGGCAAGCTCATAGAAAGAATCTTGAAGCAAAGGCAGAAAAAAAAAAAAAATTCCAGTGAAGGAAACAAAACCTCCCAACTGTTCACGACTAAAAAAATTCATCAAACTAGAACTAGACGGGAACTTCCTCAACCTGACAAAGGGCATCTGTGAAAACCCTACAGGTAGTATCCTGCTTAATGCCAAGAGGCTGAATGCTCTACCCTTAAGATTAGGAACAAGGCAAGGGTGCTTCCTGTACCGCTCCTCTGAACCATTGCATTGAAGGAGGTCCCAGCCAGTGTAACAAAAAATAGAAAAAGAAGGGAAAGGGAAAAATAAAACTGAATTTATGATTGTCTATGTAGAGAGTAGCAAAGAATAGACCCAAAATTGCTATGAAAATGAACCAGTAAGTTTGGTTAAGGTCACAAGGCCAATATACAAAAATTAATTGTGTTCATAAATGGTATCAATGTACAATTAGAAATGGAAATTTAATAGTTTGCCTCTGCTAATCCCAAACTCCCATTACTTCCCTCCCCTACCCACCCCGCCACCCCATCCTTGGCAACCACAAGTCTGTTCTCTATGTCTGTGAGTCTGTTTTTGTTTCGTAGATATGTTGATTTGTATCGTATTTTAGATTCCACATATAAGTGATATCATATGGTATTTGTCTTTCACTTTCCGACTTACTTCGCTTAGTATGATAATCTCTAGGTCCATCCATGTTGCTGCAAATGGGATTAGCAGATGCAAACTATTATATGTAGAATGGATGAGCAAGGTCCTACTGTATAGCACAAGGAACTACATTCAATATTGTGTGACAAGCCATAATGGAAAAAATATGAAAAAGAATATATATATATATACACATATATATATGTTTGAGTCACTTTGCTGTACAGAAGAAATTAATACAACATTGTAAATCAACTATACTTCAATAAAATAAAAAAAAAGAAATGGTAATTTAGAAACAAATTTACGATATCAAAAACATGATATTCATAGGGGTAAATTTTATAAAATTTCTGACAGTATTGTTAAGATGTCAGTTTTTCTCAAATTTTTGTGTAGATTCAACACAAGCTCCATAGAAATCCCAGCAGATTTTTTTTTGGTAGAAATTGACAGTTGATTCTAATATTTATATGGAAAAGCAAAAAAGCCAAGAGAACTTTGGAATGAAAGAATAAAATTGGAGGACATACACTGATTATAAGATTTACTATAAAGAAACAGTAGTCAAGCTAGTGTGGGAATGGCATAAGAATAGATGTAGAGGTCAATCAGGCTGCAGAGATAGTTCAGAAGTAGACTCACACACGTGGGCAATTGATTTTGGACAAAAAAAGAACCTTGACCCATGTCTTATGTCATGTAAAAAATTAAAATGTATCATAGAACTAACTATGAAACTAAAACACTTTTGGAAGAAAACAGAAGAAAAATCTTTTTTGTTTAGGTAAAGATTTCCTAGTTATACAAAGAGCATGAACCATAAAAGAAAAAGTGATAAACTGGACTTCATTAAAAATAAAAACTTTTGTTCTTTGAACGTCATTGTTAAGGAAATGATAAGATAAGCCACAGAGTGGGAGAAAATACATATAAAGGACTTGTGTCTAGAATATATAAAGAACCTTTACTACTCAATAGTATGACAAACAACCCAATTAAAAATTGGGTAAAAGATACTTTACCAAAACAGAGATACAGATGGTAAATAAGCACTTGAAAAGATCCTCAACAGCATTAGTTGGCAGGAAGTTTAAATTAAAATCATAGTGAGAAAATACTAAACATCCAATAGAGTGGATGGATTTTTTTTTTTAATTAAAAAAAGAGGAAGGAAGGAAAAAAAAAAGAAAACTCACAAGATCAAGTGTTGGTAAGAATGTGGAAGAACTGCTGGTGGGAATGCAAAATGGTATAGCCACTTTGGAAAAGTTTGGCAATTTCTTATAAAATTAAAATTACGCTTATCATATAACCAAGCATCTTCATTCCCAGGTACTTAAGAAAAATAAGAGCATATGTCTAAGAACTTTATGTGAATGGTATAGCAGCTTTATTCATAATCACCAAAAGTGGAAACACCCAAATGTCCATCAACAGTGGATGGATAAATACTTTGTAGTACATTCATACGGGGAATATCACTTGTCAATAAACAGGACCGAGTACCAATACAAGCAACAATATTGGGAAATCTCAAAAGCCACTGTGTCATGTGAAAAAAGTCAGACACAGAAGGTTGCATACAGTATGATTCCATTTATAAGATGTTCTGGAAAAGGCAAAGTTATAGGGACCAAATCAGATCAGTGGTTGCTAGGGGTTGGAGTGGAGGAAGGGATTGATTATAAAGGAGTACATAGAGGGAACTTTTTGGGTGATAGAAATATTCCATATCTTGATTATGATGGTGATTAGTTACATACTGTATATGTTTTTAAAAACTTATAGAACTGTACACTTAACAGGGTGAATTTTAATGTATGCAAATTATATTCCAGTAAACTAGACCTAAGAAAAAAGAATTTTGTAATTAGCTAAAGTTTACATACTGATGTATGCATGAATGAATAATTTGTCAGTTCCATTTAAGAATAACAGACTTCCTCATTCACGTGGTACCTTTCAACTTATATGCTACCTTTATACATATTTTCTCATTTAAGTCTCATAACCCTGTGAAATAGGGTTATTTTCACATCATTGTTCACATTTAGAGAGGACCACCTCTCTGAGGTTCAGAGAGCCTAGGTGATGTGCTTAATGTCACATGGTAAAATTTTTTCAAATCCAAGCCTTTTCCCACAATTTCTCAGTGCCTCTTTAAAAATGAAAAAAGAAAAACAAAAGCTGTTTTTCATTATGGGTTACCTGGGTGTTCTTTATCCCCTTTGACTAGCTGGGAATTCCTGCTTTGGTGCCTTGCACTTATTCTCTGGTCCAGACCAAGTCCAGGGAGCTCCCTGGTGCTTCACTCAGTCCCTTCCCCTCCCTCAGAGCTCTTCCATTTCCTCCAGATTTTAGATCTCCTGGGAAAGTGCTCTTGATGAGCCCAGAGTCACCTTGGGCACCCACTGTGCACCCTTCCTTTGGCAAATGTAGCACATATGGTTTGTGTCGGATGTAACTAGTTGATCTCTATGTTATTTCTTCATCTCTTTTGGAGAGATTTGTGTAAGAAAGAGCCTGTTGACTCTGGACGAGGAGACAGATGGAAATTTGGAGAATTGGTGTGGGAATGACCAAGCGCATGGCTGGGAGAAGAACCAGTGAACGTCAAGGCTTGAATGATTAATTAGGTGCAGGGGTAAAGGCTTAGCAGCCTTTTCACTAAACTCTGTGGAGTTCAGACTGGATCAGTTATGTTTCTCTCAAGCGACATTGCTGAGTGTCTGTAGACTCTTAAGGGAAGAGGAGACTAGGAAACAAGATGTCAGATTTTAAAGAAAGAAAAATGTAGTTTGGCAACCAGGAGGAGATGATTCTGATGGGGATATTTTGATGTGGAGTGAAAGAAGAAGGATGATTGAATGAAAACATTAGGACCTTGCATCAGGTGATGAGGAAAGAATTTGGTGGGAAAATAGAGAGAGTAGCAGGGTCTGACTTAGACCTGAATATAAATTAGACAAAGGAAAATGACAAGGGCATATGAAGAGCTGTGAAAGCATTTCAGACGTGTCAACCTTGAAGTGAGGCCAGACAACTAAACAGATGGATAAAAGTGTAAAACAAGACCTTTCTTTACAGGTTAGGAATGAGTAAGATTTGAGTCACCAGCTCAGTTGGGGGGAGGGGAAAGTATAAGGTTAAATTCTGGGTAGAAGTGAAGCTCCCTGGAGAGACAGGATGAGGAAAGAAAAAGAGTGGTCCAGAGAAAGTAAGAGAGTAGAGGCAGAGGCTCCTAGAGACGTTCAGATGCAAGCAGACCGAGGAAAGCAAGGAGGTTAGGCTTCCAGAGAGATGATGAGATGGGGCAGAAACAAGTGATGAATCCTGTCAAGCACAGCCAGGGAAAATTAGAACAGCAGAAACAAAGAGGCACCCGGAGTTGTTCGTGAATATATTGTAAGTGACTTGTGTCAAGGTAGTTTTAGTCAAACGGAGGGGATGAAAGTGGGAAGACACTCAAAAAGAACTCAGGAAGAGGAAATTCTAAGAAAAAGAGAAGACAGACTTGAAAAGAGAGGTGAGGAATGGAATGAAAAGGATGGAGGAGAGGCCAGGTGAGTGAGAATGAGTTATTCTCTCTTGCTGTCTAATCCACACATATGCAAAACCTTATACCTATTCATCAGCCACAGCGAGGCCAGAGAGAATTTGCAAACTGAGAAAAGGCCGCCTGAGGATGAAGGGTTTCGACGAGGCTGTGAGACAGCCTTTGAATGAGCAAGTGAGAGTCCTAAACTGGAAGAGCTGAGGGACTCGATTTAGGATGGAGATGAGAGGAGGAGAGAGGCTTCGGAGCCCAGGGGCAGGCAGTGGTCCAGGGCTGTGGTGTCGAGGTTCGTGTTACCCGCCGGGAAATGTTCATGTTGAGAAGAGGACCGTTTCCATGAATAGTATCTCAATCAAAAACGCTTCAGTGAATGGCATTTCATCAGTACTTCGGTTTCTTAATCATCATAAAATTGGGCTCTTTTCAACAGCGGCGGCTATTATCCTGGGCCTAGAAGGATTTGCCATGCTGTAATAGGCCAGCCTGGTTGATTTCCCAAACAGCACTGGAGTTTCATTCACCTTGGAAATTGAGAATAAACTGAATTTCATGATCGGAGATCTTTTCCTTCCCCTCTCTTCTGTCATTTCTTGCCACCCCTCTAGCAGTATGTTAAGCACCTTAGCTGAGCACCCAGATTTCTCTGTGTCCCTTTTCAGCTTTATCTCACGACTACTCTTTCCATGAACTCTTCTTCTGGCCAAACCACGCCGTGTACCATCCCTGATAAGCTTTGTGTCTCACCGCTTTGCTGCCTTAGCGCTGCCTGCCTCACTTCTGTTCCTGCGCTCAAGCTCGATTCCTCACCTCAGATACCCTCAGAGCTGCTTCCAGACAAAGTTGTCCTCACTACCGAGCCCAGAGCCAGTCTCCCCCTGCTCGTCTCTGTAGTTCTTTACATCCTTCATGCCCTCTGACGGTCCAGCGTTGGGGAGTCTCTGTCGTCTCCTTGCTGGAGTGGGTAGTCCTCGTGGGCAGAAGCAAAGTCTTAACTCCCTGGAACACTTCTCTGTGATTCGCAAAGTGAGTCTTCAGTAAGGATGTGTTGATTCGTTGGGCTTTTGAGGGGAAAGGGATAGGAGCTGGTGTGTGAGGTCGAGTTTTTTGCTTTCGAAATCTATTTTTTCCCAGTTTTGTTGAGATATAGTTGACATACAGCACTGTATGAGTTTAAGGCGTACAGCATAATGAGTTGACTTACATTATTGTGAAATGATGACCACGTAAGTTTAGTTAACATTCGTCATCTCCTATGTCGAGATCTGACTTGAACGGGAAAGTCGCACGTGCCCTGAGTGCACTCCCTGTATTGGATGAGCAGATCTCTGCAGCTGGATTGTGGCGCTGCCTGCGACTGAGTTGTAGGGGAGAGGGGTTCATTTGGCCTGGGCGGGGCCTGAGAAGGGAGGTGCAGGCGTTGCCAGCTGGCCTCACCCTACCACCTCTATGGTGATAGTGGACATGGTGATGTAGGCCTGATGTACATGCTGTTCTAACAGTGTAAAAATGCTGGATTCAGGCAGAGAGAACAGCTACTTTTTAAAAACAACGTAAAATGTGAAGGATGGCCAGATTACAGCTATATTATTATCATTACAGCAAGGGAGCCACAAACCTTTTTTTTTGTTCTTTTTCACTATTTTAATTTCTTTTCCACATATTAAGAAACAATACGGAGTTAACTCTCACGTTTCCTTGAAATATCACCTTTATGGTTTCTTGTGTTGCTGTATTTCTTTGTTTATACTTTGGCTTATAATTTGACAGTGAACATTTGACTCTAAAATTCATTTTTTCACGAAACAGATTCCAACCAAATCAGAGAGAAAGAACGAAAGTTAAGGCTTCCTTACCCAGTTTGTTTCTTCAGCAACATAAAGTCCCATTTAATGACCACATCTTCCTTCATGAAAATGCTTGGCCTTTCTCTGGGTTGTGCTTTGGAGTCGTTCTGATAATTGCTTGGTGTATTTTTCTGATTTCCAGTGCTTTTATATTCCTCACTCTCGAAATGCTAGCTCCCGGAGGCTATTCTCTTGAAATATTCTACAGACGTTTATCCATTCTTTGCAGGGGGGACGGGTGCCCAGGAATGTTACTGTTTATCATACTGCTGACCGAACCTGGACCTGAGGATAAGCAGGAAGCAGTATCAGGAGAGGCCACACCTTATCCAGTGGTGGGTGGGGTGGAATTCAGGTCCTGGTTTTGCCGTTTTGAACCTGAGAGGCTCCTAGGCATTATGGAATGCAGGAGGAATCTGTATCATTTATGGTCAGAGTAGGAAACGGATAGCAACCCTCAACTGGTTTAATTTGAAGAGAGTTTAGAAAAAGGACTGTTTACCAAGATGTGGGCAATGCACAGAAACCGCAAGAGGTGGTAGTGTCCTGAGCTAGAAGTGACCTGGCGTAGTTACCACCATTTTTAGTCCCGAAGGAGGAAGCTGGGAGTGATATCTGGAATCTGGAGGGGGAACTGGGTAGAGAGAGCCATGTGGAAAAGGATGTTTCATGGAAGCCATGACCTTCAGTCAAGTGATACAGCCAACCTACCGTGAACCCACAGGGAGGGAGGCACGAAGGGGAAATCCCCCAGTCTTGGCCTTCTTGTTTCCTCTTTCCTCCTGCTTGGGCTGTCTGTTGGGTCAAACCCAACCGGAAGCCAGAGGACTAGGACGTCCATTGATGTGCTCCAAACAGGACTGCCTCCCAGGGCTCAGAGAAGAGGAGAGAAGAGTAGGGAGTTGAACTTGAGGCGGGTATGGAAGACAGAGAGATTCACAGAGTTTTAAAGCCGGAAGAGACTTTGACTTTGAGAGCAACCAGTCCATTTCTCTTACTTCACAGATAAAGAACCAGAGCCACAGAGAGGCTGAGTAATTCTTTCTAAGTCACCTGGCTTGTTAGTAGCAGGGTTGTAACAGGGCCTGGGGTTTCCCAATCCTCAGATCTGTGTCCCTTCTACTACGCATTCTTCTCGTACAGTAATTGGAGAGGGAGAGGGTGAGAAGTGAAATTAGAGAGGTATGTTTCCACTTACGATTAATTCTCTGAGTAGGTGCTCAATTCCACATGTGAGGTTAAAGGGATTTAAGTGAGCTCAGAATTCAGTTATGATTGGTTGCGTGCTTAAACAAATACGAATATTGATGGCGAAAATAAAGATGGCATTTTACATTAAGAAACATGTGACTGCATCTCAAGTTGGCCTGATAACCAGCCAGCTCAAATGGTGTGGCTTTTGTTCCCTATTGACTCTGGCCTTGCTACCATGCTCTCCTTGAGGTCTTTTATGGCCTCAGGGTCTTGCTTTAAACCTAGGCTTTGAGTGAAGGCTGAATCATGTTTGGGTACCATGCTTCAGCATCTTACAACTTAGAGACCAGGGGAAAGAGGTCTAATTTGTACACATATGTATATCACCAGTATAGGCATTGATTTACCCACATATGTACATGTGCAAATGAACACTCAGATACATAGACAATTATCAGCTAACAACACTGACCTAAGAATGACCCTGTAGAATATCAAGAAGTTGGGAATGGTATTGATGTTTATGGTATTTCCCCTCATGTTGTAACCCTTGGGAGTGAAGGACCTAGACCGGTGCCTTCATTTATGTGTCAATGGAGATAGAGAGAATCAACTTATTATTGACATTCTTAGGTACTTATTTATTGGTTCATTCATTAGTGTCATCACCAGACATTTATTGAGCACCTACCATATGCCAGACACTCTGCTAAGTACTGGACGTAGATAAGGACGACACGTTATCCTTGACTTCACTTCATTAGGGTTTGCTAGAAAAGCTATCTTATTAGCCAAGCTAGTGAGAATTGGGTTCTCCCTTCCTATATTCCATGCAGGAAGAATCACTATTAGTAAGTGAAGATATGGGTTCCAAAGATAAGAAATGAATGTTTTTATGTAGTTGAAGTTATCATGTTACTTTGCACAAAATTTGGTGGCTGTTTGGTGGCTGGTGGGAGATGGGGGAATAGGTTCTACTGCTGGGTGGTTCTAGGATTTAAAATCTATTTTAGGGCCTTCCCTGGTGGTCCAGTGGTTAAGATTCCGTGCTCCCAATGCAGGGTGCCCGGGTTCGATCCCTGGTCAGGGAACTAGATCCTACATGCCGCAACTAAGACCCGGCGCAGCCAAATAAATAAATAAATATTTAAAAAAATGAAACAAAACACTAAAAGCTTTAAAAAAAATAAAATCTATTTTAAATATTGTTTATATTGGATATCAGGTTGTTACTTGTAGACTAGCTTTTAAAAACAACCTGTGTCTAAGGTCGGTAGAAATTGTACTAAAGCTGGAGAGAGGGGTGGGAGGGAAGGAGTCTTTGACTTCTTTCTAAGTAATTCAAGGCAAAAGAAGCTCCTTATCTGTCTCTGAACACAGTATATTCATATTCAGTAAATAAATATCAGGTACATGCTATTTGCTAGATGCTTTCAAGTAAATTGTTTAATATTCACAACAACTCTGTGATGTGAGGATAATCACCCCCACTTTGTAATGAAGAAAATGAAGTCCAGGTAATTTTAGTTACTGCCTCCCCTCCATCTAAGGGGAGTAAGTGTCAAAGCCAAGTGTCAATTCTAGATCTTTTGACGTCTAGTTCCTTGCTTTCTCCCCTGTATCATAATATCCTTCTAACTAATATTGTATTATTTTTGCAGTTTCAATATATTCATCACTATTCCTGCTTCTGTGTTAGTACTTAGCTTGTTAATCTCCTGATCTCCCAGACAGGGTTAGGCAGCCTCCTATGGAGCACTGGGCATGCTCTTTTCTAAGTCATCACATCGTACCGTAATTTCCTGTTTATTTCGTTGTCTTGGACACTAGACTAAAGGCTCCTTGTGGACTGTATTCCATTCAGTGTTGGATCCCATCTCCTAGCACATTCTCTGGCACATGGAAAGCATTTAACAAACGTTTGTCCAATGAGTGAATCTTCACAATTATCCTGTGAAAACTGTTACTATCTCACGTTTTACAGATGAGGGGGCTGAGGGTCAGAGAGGTCAAGAAACTGATCTAAGATCACATAGCAAGTTAAGAGTAAATGTAAAACATGTTCTCAACTCCAGAGTTTTGCTATCTCCACCACAACGCAGCACAATTATTATTGCTGTTGCAGAACAGGCTTGGTAGAGGGTTGCAGTGGCTTGGGATATACTTAGGCAGTAGAGTAGATCATATGGGGGACTTGGAAATGGCCCCCCTCAACACCCCAATTTTAAATCTATTTTAACGCAGGCTGTTTATCTGCAGCTCAGAACACCAGTGTGTTCTGGGTGGATGCGTATGGTCTGGTGGTCCCTGTCCCATCCCTGGCTCACCGTTACCCTCCCAATATCATCCTTTGACCTCCTTCCCAGGTGACATTTTTCCTGCTCCCCTGTTCCCATGATTCTCTTTTTATCATCCATCACCCATTTTTACTCCTCATCCCCCTTCTTAATAGTCAGTGACAAGCCAATAATTTTTATTAACACTTGAAAATGCTACTTTGCTGTTAAACCAATACATGCAATTGCCCTAATCTGCTGCCAAATGGTGATAATCAGAATCAGGTTTCAAACGGTTTGGATTTCAGCAGGGCTGCCTACACTGTCCTTGGAGGCATATAAATTAATTATAATTAAGAACCGTGTGCAGATGTTAGAAGAGAAATTTTGGTGTCTGCTCTTGCAGAATACTGAAGGAAAAAAAAAAACCATCAGTGGCTGTTGCTGATGAGAGTACAGATAATCATCTACGTTTGTATTACAGATTTCTATGAAAATGCATACATGTAAAGTGATTTATGATCCTTTATTAGTTATCTGTTCAATTCTTGTGTCAAGAAATTGGGTGACAGTAGAAGTGATACTTCTGCTTTGTGCATACAGTGGGAAAAAATAGGTCAGATAGAAAAGCCAGGATTTAGCTCCTGGAAGTGGTGCAGAACAAGGTGGTAGGTTGTAGAACAAGGCTCAGGTGGTAGGTCTGCTTGGACTGAGTGAGAACAAGAAGGCTCTTAGGTAACGGAAGTCCTAGGAAAGCAAATTCCTCTGCCAAGGAATTCAGTGGCACATTGGCCCTTTGCAGTGATGAGGCCATCTTCTCATAGGGTCTAGGGGACTGGTGGTCTTTGGAAAGGCATCCTTACTTGCTTTATGTAGGAGGACTTGATGGAACCATCTGCTGGGTCAAAGGTTTAGGTAATTTTTTCCTGTATCTTTTCCCTCTCTCCCATCTATCCTGCTCTTCCCTGATCGAGTACTTTCCCAGAAATGACTTAACTAAGGCTCTGAGTTCTTTGATTGTCTATTTACATTATTTGTTGTGGCTATGGTATGTTGAAATGGATTTAGGATTAGCTCTGCACAGGAGTATATTTAGATAAGTTAAATCCCCCGACAGGACCAAGGAGAGCGGTTTATTGCCATGTCAGTCACTACATTAAAAATGGATTCGGCATGTTTATAGGATGTCCAGGTAGACTTTTCTTTTGTCACTGGTTTCATAGGCACATAGTCCCAGACCCCAAACCCCAAACCCCAGACTACCAGGCTTTCTTACCTTGTTCCTTTTGAAGAAAGAGCAGGGGCAAGGGAGCTCAGAAGCTCTAAAAGAGTTTGGATGATGATAACAGTATGAAAAGAGGAGAATAACGATGCAGAGAGAAGTTTTAGGTTCTAAGTCCACTAATATTAAAGATAGGTGCCTTTTATATGTTATTCTTACAGATTTAGATGAAGTTTAGATGTGTTTAGCAGACCCTAAATGCTTCTGGAGGATTGAAATTGGGTTTCCAAATGCCCTGAATACATAGATGGCATTGTGTTTCTTTTGCTAGAAATAGATACTAGTCTTGTACTTCAGAATGGCATTGGATAGTAGATGTTTGACATCTGGTATACTCCTACTTTCTGCTTCAGATGATTGGTGAACACATTTATTACCTAAGCTAAGCATTCGGACTCAAAAAAACACCTCTTTGGTTCAACATTTGCTCTGCCTCTATAAATTTGAATTTAGAAAGTATGACTTAAAACCTGAAATTGACTTGGAACTTAAACGTTTTAAAAAATGTGTTAATTAAAAAATTTTTATTTTGGATCTGTTTTGCAGAGTTAAGTTATTCATACTTCTCTGTTCAAGGCACACTTTCATTACTGGTTCAGATAAAGATGTCTTGTTTAATTAACTTGTTCTCCATGTACCTTTATTCTTCTATATATCTTTTAGAGTAAGATAATAAAATTCCTTTAAAAATCCTGCTGTTATTTTGATAGGAATTGCCTTCAAGTTATGGATTAATTTGGGAGAAAATAGAACTTTTGAAAATATTATGTCATCTCCTCCATGAATTGGTCTATGATTACATTGTTCAGGACTTCTTTCATATCCTTTAATAGAGTTTCAAATTTTCTCTGCAGAGGTCTTGTGCATTTTTTGCCAATTCCTAAATAATTTATAGTTGTTTTTGTTATTATGACTATTATATTTTCTGGTTGGTTAAAAAGAGCTATTGATTTTTTATAAGAGTATTATTTATCTAGCAATCTCATTCTACCCATATTAATATTAATAGTTTTAAAATTCTGTTGGACTTTCTGTTTAGATAACCATATTATCTTCATATACTGCTATTATTTTCTCTTTCCTTCCCATCCTTAAAACTTTTGTTTTCTTGCCTTATTTTATTTACCAGAATCTCCAGGAGCAGTGATAGCACTAACTCACTGTCAAAAAAAATCTGATTAAGAGTTTTTGGTATATACTCTTACCAGGTAGACTGGTGATCTCCTTCATTTCCTGTCATCAGACAGTTAAAAAAATATTCGAACATTTATATCATAAATAGGTGTTGCCCTTAATCAAATGTGTTTTCTTCATTTTTTTTTTTTTGAGATATTCATGTAACTATCTTGTTTGGTCCATTAATGTGGTGAATTATTTTGATTTATATTCTGATATTAAACCGTCCTTGCATTCCTTATATAAACCACACTTGAATATTATTATTATTATTAAAATATACTATTTGTTTTGGTTAGCTAGTATTTTGTTTAGGATTTTTTTGCCTTTAGGTTCATAAGTGAAAGGGACCTATGATAATCTTTTCTTGTACTGTAATTATCTGGATTTAGAATTAAACTTTTCTTGTTTTTCTGTTTTGTTCAACTTGTGTGAACAAGGCTCATTTCCTCCATGTGTACCTGTTTTACTTCCTTTTATTTTGGCAAAGATGGGGTGGGGTGGTGGGGTGGTTTTGGTGGATTAGGATTGGGGGCCTTTGATAACCATTTTATTTTCTTTAATGGTTATTATTATATTCAAATTTTCCATATTCTTTTGAAACTTTTTGCTTTTTAAAATTAGATATTTATACATTAAATTTAAAAGCAACTAACTTTCATAATATTCTTTAATTATTTTAAAATTTCTACTGTATATGTTGTTATTGTCCCTTTTTCATCATCAGTTTCATTTGCATTTTCTCTTTTGTTTCCTTGATTGGTCTTGTCAGAATTTTGTCTAGTGTAGTCTTTCAAAGGTTCAACTTTTGATTTTGTTTTTTTCTTTTCTTTGCTTTTTGTTTCATTAATTCCTGCCCTTATCTTTATTATTCAATTCCTTCTTAAGGTTGACTCTGTTCATTGTTCAATAAGTGAAAATTTAATTACAATTCATTTTTTTATTTTCTTATTTTCTTACAAGTGAATTTAAAGGTATAGGTTTCTCTCTAAACCATTTCATTTATGCTCTAGAAATTTTGGTATTTAATATTTTCATTGTCATTCTAAATCAAAGGATTTTTCAGTTTCTGTTATGATTTCCTCCTTAACGTTAGTGTTATTTAATATTAAGTTTTTAAAAAGTTTTGGATGTGTGATATGTTTAGCTACCTTTAAAATTTTATTTGTAAATTTAATCACATTACAGAAAAATGGCAATCATTTCATATGATTCTTTGGAAGTTGTTGAAGCACTTTCATAGAGTTAATATTTTCCATGTGCTTATAAAGAATATATATTCTCTGTTGTATATGTTGCTAGATATTTGAAATAGTTCAAGCTTATTACTCATGCTTTGTTTTGTTTGTTTTTTGATCATTTATGTCATTGTTTATATTTTCTCTGTTGGATTTATCTGTTACTCCCCAGGGTAATTTTAGTTATTGCTTTATACACATCAAGCCTGTATTTTTAGATTCATGTATATTCATGATTATAGTATCTTCTTGGAACTGGTATGTGACATCTCTCATTGTCGCTTTTGATGTTTTCACCTTGAATTTTATTTTGTCTTGATATTAAAATTTTGATGGACATTCTCACATTGCCCTCCAAAAAGGTTATACTCATTTGTATTTCACTTGACTTATACTGTATAGACTCCTTTTCCCCCCAGATTCTCCTGTGTGACAAATTTTAAGGCCTGTGCATCCTAACTTTCTGTCTTTATTAGTAGCTTGGGAAACTGGACCTGATGCATAGCTCTGGCACTTCTGATCTTCATTTTATTCACTGCCTATCATATTCTAATCACAGTCGCCTTAATTAGGTCACTTGAAACAGCGTCCTGACTCCATTAAGGATGGTGCTTGGAAAATTTGACTTAATCATCTATTAAATCACATTTTATCCTTCTTTTTGGGGTTGCCCCAGGATTCAGTTTTCTCTGAGAACAGGATTGGCCCAGCTTCTCACTCAAATATGTCTTCCCTTGGAGCCTTCTGTGGGCAAAGTGTCTCCTGGTTCCTGTTAGTTACCCTGCACTGGTGGTAGGCATGAACACAAGCTACTGCGGTCTTCTGCTTGCTGTAAATCTAAGGGCCACTCAACTCAAGCCTCAAGGAGGCAGAGGATCAGGAGGTGAACAGTTGACGCTCTAATCCTGATGCTTTGTTTTTGGTTCTGCTTGTGAACCCTTGTGTCTGAATTTACAGCATGATTTGGGGGTGCCGAGTTCCACTGATCCCCATTACTGCCCCTGGCCTGAATTACTCTTGAATTCTGCTGCACTTGACTGATAAGCTGTCAGTGGAGTTTGCTGCTCCCCTGAGGCCATTATGCAACATCTTCTTCAGGGAGTTAGAACATCAGGGAACTCATATCTCTTGCCACCCGCCCCACCCCCCAATCCCCATCCCCATCCCCACCTCCACCTCCACCCTCCCCTGCTGTGAAGTTCCTCTCAACATTCTTCTCAGACTGTCTGCCATTCTCTCCCCGCCCACCTCCCACATGCTGACCTGGTGCGTTCATAAATAGCTAGGCTCCTTGAACAACTTCTGTAGAAGCTTAAAGGTAACATCCTTTGCATCTCTAGAGATTTTATATTCTTCAAAGCACTTCCAGCTGCATATTATCATTTGATCCTCACATAAAACTCTCTCAGGTATTTAGGTTAGGTATATTATCCGGATTTCACCGATGAGGAAATAGACACAGTGATGAGGACTTGCCTACCCTCAGGTACTTAGCTACTGTGGAACTGGTATTAGAACACAGTTTGGTTTTGGTTAGTGAATTTGTTTATTCATTCATTAACTCACACACTCATACTGAGAGGCAGTAGAATGCAAAGAGCAAGGGTTTCGGCGACAAACTTTGGTTTGAAACTTGATGCCAAATTATTAGCTGTGTGATCTTGGTCGTGCACTTAGCTAGCCTCTCTCTCAGAAAATCAGTTTCTTGATTTGTAATATGGGGAAAATTATATCATGTTTATATGTGATTTAACAATCCATGAAAAATAGTGTCTGGCATATGGTAGGTTATAGGTAAAATGTTACTATAAATACATAATATATAAAATAGGTTACTAGTGTAGGTAAAAATGGCCAAACATTGACAAGTTTATTACGGTAGAAGCTCAGCGGCTACCATTTATTGAGTCCTTCCTTATTGTATGTATCCAAGGCCCTGCTAGGCCCCAAGAATTGCAAATACAAGTGAGGCAAGGTTTGCTTGTGTGTCTGTGTCTTCTACTAGACTGTGGTCCTGGAGGGTAGAACCTGTCTGCGTTATATCCCTGACACCAAGAACAATGTCTGCTAGGGAGTGGGTGCTTAATAAAAGTGCTTAATAAAAGTGGGTGCTTTCTGAACTGAAAAGGTCCCTGCCCACCAGGAGATGACCAGCAGTGAAGACAGGCAGATACATAATCATATGCTCTAATAAACTGTTATGGGTATTTAGATAGACACACACAGGCCATGACAAGAGCCCAAGGGAAACGGTGCTCAGTTCTACTGGAGGAGGGGGCACTGCAGTGCACAGGAGGGGACACAGCTTCATAAAGCAGGTGCCTGAAGACTGACGTGGTCTGTTGGGTGGAAGGGAGCACCACCAATTAGCTTATCTTGGACTACAAGCTTTCTCTCGACTAACCCCCTTCTAAGGTGTGAAATTGAGTTTGTATTCACAGCACTTCTTTGTTTGTCTCAAAGTCCCTCTGCTACTGGTATCTCCCATAATGTATTGCTTCGTAAAGTGCTTTGCTCTATCCTGAGTATAAAAAGAGACACTCAGTAAAACCAGAGTCTATTCTTCGAGTGTCACAACTAGCCATCGCATAACAAAGTAGACTATATTGTGTAAGAAGAAATAGAGGAATGTAAGAGATATTTTAAGAGACCCAATAAAACATCAGAGTGGGAGAGTGTAGACTGCATTAAAGTCAGTAAACAGTCATGGCAGAGTGGACCACTTTTCAATGTGAAGGGAACCTGATTTAGTGACTGATGACTGTACGATTCGAATCCCACTGGAATGAAGTTAGCTGCTACTTTTGCCAAATTCTAAATCTTTTGGTTCCCCTTGAGAACCGGTCCTTGAAATTTAACAGATTATTTTTGTTAGTATTTTGCCAATAGCTCTTTGAGGTGCTGAAGCCATCCGTCTTCCTCAGTATCCAGCGCTGCTGGACTCGGTATAGTGCTGCTGGCTTAGAGCCCTGGGAGGAGGAATTCGGGCTCCGGCTGCCCTGCTCGACTGGGGACAGTTCATCACACGGGTTGCCAGGGCTGTGTAGTCATCCCCCTGTCTCCACAGAGACTCAAAGCCGAGGAAGCTGTCAGGAGTAAACTTTGTTCAGATGTGAACCACTGAGCTGCTCGTCTTACTTGCGAGAGGGAGACAAGGCCGTTGTCACAGGGCTCCTTCTTGGCAGTGTGGAAGGATGACTACAACAGCAGGGCTTCCAAAATGTTTTCTGCCAAGAACTGGATTGGATTTCTGCTTCCTCAGCCGCAAAATGTCCCCAGCATTTTAGCCCCAAATCATCAGTGCCCTTTGCCGTCAGTCTGCTCAACCTGGACACTTTCTTATCTTTCTTTGCTCACCACCCTCATCATTATTGTTTGCTTTTTGCTAGCTAAACTCTCAAAGCTTTTTGATTCCTAATATCTTACCTTTTTTTTCCCAGACAAGCAGGAGATAGGAAGCAACATTATCATCCTTGATTACATTCTCTCCCTTTGGAGAAGAATGAAAATCCCTGGTTTTTGGTTTGGGGTGCCGTTTATAGACTATTTCCTTGGAGTATAAAAATGCTATGTGTATTTTATTTTTTAAAAAATTTAATTTATTTAGTTTTGGCTGCGTTGGGTCTTCGTTGCCGCGTGTGGGCTTTCTCTCTTGTTGCAGCGAGCTGGGGCTACTCTTCGTTGGCGGTGCACGGGTTTCTCATTGCGGTGGCTTCTCTTATTGCGGAGCACGGGCTCTAGGTGCGCGGGCTTCAGTAGTTGTGGCACGCGAGCCCAGTAGTTGAGGTGCGTGGGCTCTAGGGCACGTGGGGCTTCAGTAGTTGTGGCGCACGGGCTTAGTTGCTCCGCGGCACGTGGGATCTTCCCAGACCAGGGCTGGAACCTGTGTCCCCTGCATTGGCAGGTGGATTCTTAACCACTGCGCCACCAGGGAAGTCCCAAAAACGCTATGTGTATTTTGTATTGGCATGTATTAGCATGCTGGTGTTGTAATATCATTGACCTTGGCAACATTACGTAACTGTTTTGAACTTCAGTTTCTCCATTTGAGAAATGGGGATAAAATGACTAATTTATAGGGTTTCTAGGAGGACTAAAGAGATTGCAGAGGAGGAAATGCCTAGTACGGTACCTAACACATACCAGATGTACAATAAATGATTATTTAAAACAAATCAATACAATCTAAGCAGGACCAGTTCTATTTCAGTAAGGGGAGCTCTTGGAGAATGGTGAGACATGAAAAGAGAAATGACCAAGCTTTGTAGAGAGTTGTGTCCTCAGTCTGGTGCAGAGTATAAGACTTAGGGGCACATGTGGAAGTAAAGAGGCAGGAGTTTGTGGTAAAAGGTAGAAAGTGGTGAACTGCATGCAAACGTGAAGTCAGTCATTTCAGAAAGGTCACTATGTCAGTAATTTAATAGCATTTGTCCAAATCACCATACTTTGATGCATAAACAAATGGGAATAAAACTATTCCTCGTAATAACTGATGATGTAAGAGGCAATGTGATGTAAGGCAGATTGGCCTGAAAGCCAGAAGATCTGGACTCGTGTTCATTTCACTTAATTGGCTCATGGTCTCGGACTTCTTAGCTTTTCTGAGTCTTCCCTTCAACCTCCATAAAATGGTGGTAATAATGCTTTTCTTATTTCCCCCCTGCTGGTTTATTGTCAGGATGGGAGATGTTTTTAAAAGTACTGCCCAAACAACATATGGGTTGTTTTTGATTTAGTAGTAAGAGCCGGATGGGTTGCTGAAGAATTTTCAGGCTCTTGTCCTGTTTGAGGTGAATACAAAGTAAAGGCAGCAAGAATGGGGGCTCATGTATCTGTAACTTCCTGTATCCGGCTCTTCCAGACCATGTTTTGTAGGTAACCTCTGCTGAGCCCATTTTGCTGCTCACTTTGCCTGGCCTTTGCCATCCCTTGGCCCCAGAGCAGTTCAAGGATGGGTTGTGACAGGAGTACCGGGGATCTCGCAGCAACAGCTGGACACGCTCTTGGAGACTCCTGTGTTCGTGCGCTTGGTGTGACTGCCTGGACCACTTACATCCTCTTTCCATTGTTTGTCCCTGTCTGTTTGCTGCTGATGGCTATAGCAGTAGCATCTTTTAGCGTCTTGCTCAAGGATTTCTGACGCTTCTGAAAGTTTTTTCTCCTCACTCTGCTACGCAAACACAAGAGATAAGAAACTAGGCTAGAAGATAGAAGCTGGGTTTGATGATCAGTAAAAGGAGATAAGTTCCTTGACTTGCAGTATCCAGCCTCTTCCCAGACAGTCATGCAGTGTGGGTTGTAATGTAACCATTCTCTCTTTGTGTTTCCAGGGAGTCGACGAGTTGAAGATGAAGCCCAGAGCGGAGTGCTGTTCCCCCAAGTTCTGGCTGGTGCTGGCTGTCCTGGCCGTGTCAGGCAGCAGAGCTCGTTCTCAGAAGAGCCCGCCCAGCATTGGCATTGCCGTCATCCTCGTGGGCACTTCAGACGAGGTAGCCATCAAGGATGCCCACGAGAAAGATGATTTCCACCATCTCTCGGTGGTGCCCCGTGTGGAGCTGGTAGCCATGAATGAGACGGACCCAAAGAGCATCATAACCCGCATCTGTGATCTCATGTCTGACCGGAAGGTCCAGGGGGTGGTGTTTGCTGACGACACAGACCAGGAAGCCATCGCCCAGATCCTTGACTTCATTTCAGCCCAGACTCTCACCCCCATCCTGGGTATCCACGGGGGCTCCTCGATGATAATGGCAGACAAGGTAAAAGGGGGCCGTGGTGAGAAGAGCCTGGGGGGTGGTATGTACTGAGAACTAAATGATGCATTTGCTTGAATGCCAAACTCGATTATGAAAGATGGAGGTAACCAGATGGTAACCAGAGGTAACCAGAATGCACTGAGTGAATGGCTAGACCAGGAGCTAGCCTAATGCTTTGGAGTTGAAAGGGAGGGGAAGATGCTGGTATCTAGAAGCTCCTTTTGTTTGGAACAGGTCTGTGTGTCCATTTGTTTGTAAATGGATTCACTGAAATGACTAAAAGATGTTGAAGGTTGTAGCTCAGTGATACAGTTTCTTCAAATACGTGTATGAATACCTCCTTCAAAACTTTAGAAAAGGTGTGCTCTATTCTTCCTTGATAATACATGTTCTCCCCCCATACCAGTTTCAAGCATATAAAAAGCAAGATTCCCTGAGGCAGATAATTTGTCTCCTTGAAGATTCAGATGTCCTAGAGAAGTACTTCTTGCTAAGGTGTCCAGGCTCAACACGCATCCCATCTGCACATGTGAACGGATTTTAATCCATAGAACCAGTTGCAGCTGTGTTTTCTCCAGGCTTAGATTTGAAGGCAGTGGTTCTTAACCTTGACTGCACATTGGAATCACCTGAAGAGCTTTCAGCACAACCAATGCCTGGGTCCCACCCCCAGAGGTTCTGGAGCACAGCCTAGGCTTTAGGAGTTTTAAAAGCTCCGCAGGTGATTCTTGTGTGCAGTTAAGGCTGAGAACCACTGCTTTCAGGCCCCAAATAAATCATAGTCTCTCCTACATTAATATTAGATTGTCACATGACAAAGTAATTATCATGTGACATCGATGCTTATTCTCTGACTGCAGGAAAAAGTGTTTTGTTTGTAGTTATGTTTTGTTTTTACATTTTTCACTTATTCGGTTATTTTTCCTTGCTTTGTACAATGATTATTGCTTATTGCTTAAGTGCAGTACTTTTCATATACATATTGTCTTTGCAGTCATTCATATCTTAGAATGATTCATTTCACAAATGCAATATTTGTTTTGCATCACTTTGGGTTTCTTAAATTGTTTCTACTTTTGCATTGTCATCTTATACTTCTTAATGTCACTTTCAAAACCGCCTTCAGTGTTGTACTGAAAAGACGTGCTGTGGGCTTAATGATGTTTGCAAACACCTCAAAACCTAGCACAGACGCCACAAGCGCGCTACTTGGCCAGTTGAGAACCACCAGGCCACAGGGCTTAACGGAGTAAAATAAGCCTGCGTGATCACTATCGCCATCTGTCGGCAGCAGGCAGAGATGACTCATGTCTGTTCAGGAGCTTCCTTTGTTCAGTCTAGGAAAAGTCAAGTGGAGAGTACTAAGTGGAGGAACTTCACGCTTTCAGCAGCATATGAGAAGGCTGTTGTCCCATTCGCATGGGTAAAGGCACAGGTAAGGATGTTAGAAAAAATGCTGCCCTGAGGAGCCCATGCTAAGGGAAGTGGGATAAACTTGAATAGAATGGAAAATATAGGTGGACTATGGCAAAACCTAATGAGTTTTTGCTTCAGGTAGATTTTTTTAAACATCATTGCCCTTAGCAAAGTATATTATATTTTAGCAGTGGTATTTTGAGGGCACAATTTGCATGGAAAGAATGCCAAGATGGAGGAGCCCAGTTTTTGAATCATAAATAAGTGCAAACTTACCTTGAGAGCAAGTCAGGTGAAAATGATTGATTGATTGATTGATATAGCGTCTATGGACTCCTGCGCAGCCTGTTATTTCAGGCTCACCCCTCCCCCCATCCCAGTGTAAAAGGTTGTTGGCTAAACTGGTTGGTTGCTTCTCTGTTGTGTCTCTTACAAATGCATAATAACAATATAATAATATGAAGAATGACGCAGACCACGTGGAGAGACTGGGCTCTTTTGTTCAGTGATGTATCCTAGGTGCTTCAGAGGGTTTACCATGTGCTGGGAGCATACTGCTTTGCCTGCACTATCTTCGTTAATACTCTTAACAGCCCAGTGAGCTAAGTGGTATTACTTATCTCCATTTAGCAGATGGGGAAGCTGAGGCTCAGAAAGGTGAAATAACATCCCAAGTTATGCTGCTAGGAAGTGGCGTCCAGGACCGGTTGCTGGCTCCACAGACCATGTGCTTGATTGCCTCTCAAGCAAATGGAGAGGCGGGTTAAGGTCTCTCATACCTTCCTCTTCTTTACTTTCTCCTCTGTTACGTAGCACTGTGGTGAATGTTATCTGCCTAAAAGTGATGCATCACTTGATTCATTATGGCAATACCGGAATCTGACTAGAGGAGAGGATTAATGAGCTGTGAAATGGTGGAGGCTTAGGTGTAGCCTAATTCTGTAGGGGACCCCTTGACTGCCAGTTCCAGGGGTCAAATGGAGGATGGAAGCCAGTGAGGGGGATTTTTCCGGGTCATTGTAACGAGATCCCCCTCTGATCTCCTCCCCCTTCCCCCTCCCCCCACTGCAACCACACCCCAATATCCCATCTTATCTTTTTCTCTCTCCATCAAAAAAAGGAGGTAGGCAATGATTGTTAGGCACTTTGCTAAAATGGCCTAAATAATATCTAACTGACTTTGGACCTGAAAAGAAGAGTTACTGAAAGGTAGGTAGAAAGAGGAGAAAGAAGAAAGAAGCAAGCAGGAGGTCCTGGTGCCACAGAAGCGGGGGGGTGGGAGGCCTGGATGGGTGGGGGGCGGCTGCAGGGGCCAGGTCGGGCAGCAGGAGGATCTGCCCTCCCGACCTCCGGGGTCCAGAGGGCAGCAGCACTGAGGTGCCGGGCAGCTGTGCAGAGGGACGTTCACAGGCCTAAAGGACCAGCTGGAAGGCAAATAAAGAGTCCCCCAGAAATCAGAGAAATAAGCTTTGGGGGCAAGTTTCAAAAATAAAACACCTCAAATTCTAAGGCCAGCTTTTTTATTTTTTGATAGAAGTTATTTTTAGTACCATGACGGTATTTTACCAACATAGAATGGGGACACAGAGTGTGACAACTCTGAATCAACTACGGGGCAATAGGACAACACGTTTGAAAGCAGAACTAATGCAGAAAATCTAAGAAATACAGCTTTGCTGTGTTTAAGGCATAGTCTTGAAGGTATAGTCGCCACCTGAAGGATGGTGAATAAACCTTCCATTTTGCTTCCTCCTTCTACGAGATAGGTAATTGCCACTCGGTTTTGATTCAATTGTTTTTTGTTTGTTTGTTTCAAATAAAACTTATTAAGTATCCTTGTGGAGGATTGGTTTACAGGGAGGAAATTCCTGATTCAAGGAGTTCGTGATGGAAGAAAGGTAGCACAGTTAGTTGCAGAGACTTTTTGGCAAAAGTAGGGAGACATAGTTCAGCATCTGATCAAATAGATTACGCTCACTTTTTTGCATATGCTAATTAATCAGTACAAACATTAATTAGTCTTCACTTTCCCATTGAGGAAATGCACCTTGTGCCATGGCAGAAAGAAACATGGGAGCTGATAGAGCAGAGCTGTTCTAAGCTCAGAATTCGGACTCAGAGCAGTTTTAACCATCATTTCCTAGATGTGGGGATCTGGACAACTTACCAAACCACTTATGCTAAACCTTGGTTTTCTTGTCTGTACCATGGGGATAATCATATATCCATTATAGGGTTGTTGAAGATTAAATGAAGTAATACAGAGCAGGTGCTTCACTAAGTGTCCAGCACAGCATTCAGTAGGCTGAGCTGAAGGTTGTATGGAGCAGTTTGAAGAAAAGGAGAAGGCTTCATGATACAGGAGAAGCATGGAAATGAAATAGAATCACAGCCAAATATAGAGGCACTTCAGAACTGGAGACCAACCAAGAAGGGAGGTCAGGTGAAAACCAGGGGAAGGGCTCTGAACTGTGGTGGGAGCTTTGGTCTTGTCCCACCAGGGAGGCCGAGGCTCATTGGTGGCATAGCCGCTCCAGGGCCAAAAAAGGGCACATTCAGTTAAGGAAGAACTCGAACAAGGAAAGAACTGCTCGCGCTTGTTGCAGAAGACCGTTTAGAACAGTAACGGGGCCCATTGAAAAATGTATGAGGTGATTTTTGGCAGTTCCCCACCGAGTATTAAGAGTCTATTTTATTTTGCCTTGTTATAATTGCTTTTATTCTTCCTGAGATCCTGGATTAGGATGCCCGTCAGAATCCAAATGATGAACTAAAGTGAGACATACTTTCATTTCTTTCCTGGAGGTTTCTCTGCTGATTTGCTGAAATCTTTCTTGGGTTTTCAGATTTTAGCTCAGAGAGGTTAAGTAACTAATCCAAGATATTACAGCTTACGAGCAATGGGACTGGATTCAGATCCCAGAAGTACCTATTTTGAAGCCTGTGCTTTCTATTTATGCAATTCTGCCCCACAAAGCACTGCTCTAAGAATTGTAAGTCCTGTGTTTCAGTCTCCATTCTCAGGAGCTTTGGAAATTTAGGCAAACAAATCACTTCAGCTGCATGATACTCGGTTTCTAGTTTATAAGTGTTAAATTTTGTTTTCTGCCCTACCCACTTTACAACATTTTGAAGATAAAATAAAATAAAATAGAAAAATGCTGGGCAAACAGATACTTTAGGTGAGGTAATTAAAAAGTGGGGATAGGGATTGACAGTCATTGAAAACTATTTTGTCACTAGCATTAGGGCCAATGAAAATGGCTTGGGTAGGTGGTAGGAAGGAATACAGAAAGTGGAAGTTACAGTAGGATCAGGCAAAAGGATGGAAGACCCAAGCTGTAATACTGCAAAAATGGAAGAGAGAAGGTGTGCTGAGTAAAGGGTCAGGGTCTGGAAATAGATCAGAGTGATCTTCACTCTGTTGATCGGAGTGGAGTACAGCAGCTAAGACATGTGTCGTGCTCCTTATCTTGTTCCTCCCTAAAGGACAGGTGAAAATATTCTTATTCTGGCATCTGTTGCTATGATTCTTTCATTTCTAAATTTATTGGTTGAGAATTAATACTTTTACTAGCACTCTAATTTTCTGTGCAGAAAGCCATGTTTTGGAATCCAGCTGGGGCCAGCAGGATGGCCCTTACACTCCTTTGGCCCCATCTTCTCTCACTCTCCCCCTGCCCCCTACTCCCCGCCCGCCGCCCCGACACCTAATGGCAATATGTTTGGAGAGAGTAGTTGAGCCAGCAGTGGAGTGTGACCCTGTAAATAGTCTAACTGCCTTCCGTCTGCTCACGTGGGTTTCCATAGCCAACATAATCTTGAAACCAAGATGGCCATGCTATTCATACCCCACTTTATGCTTCTTCCCAAATTTGGGGTGACTGAGTTTTTTTTAACCTTGCTTCTTAGTTGTTTGTGATATGGTGTTTCTTGGGACAGCATACTTCAAGAGCAAACTGTGGTGTTAGAATATTTTTTGGTGATGAGCAGAGTTAAGTCATAGAGGTGGGAGAGGCAAGACAGTAACAAAGCTGCTATCATATGCCAACGCTGTGCCAGGCATGATGTTAGTGAGCATTTTAATCCTTAAGCAGTCCTGTGAGACGAGTAGCATTATTTCATTTGATGGGGAAAATAAATCAGAGAGAGTTTATGTATCGTGGCCAAAGTCACATAGCTAGAAACGTAGTGGGCCTGAGTTCTGAGTCTTTTTTTTTAAGTTTTTCCTCTGACTTTAAAACTTCCAGTCCCCACACTGAGGAAGTCAGAAAAAAGCCAGGATAGAATCATCTGGGGACCTGGGGGTCCGTTACTCCTCTCCCGTTTTTCCTACTTCCTTGAACTATACTTTGGGGGAAGGCGAGTGGGCAGTTCTCCCTAAGACACCATAGACGTTGCGGTGGTTCTGCCTTCAAACCTGTGTGGATTCCAGGACTATCCACCTGCATCTCGTTGGCCAGCGCATCCGCTCTTTTCCAGTTGGAGCTGGGATTTGCTTTCAAGAGACCGGCCACTTGAAGTCCAGGTGCAGTTTTAATGCCTGGAAAAACTGAGGCTCCAGAAATCGCTTTAGGCATTCACAGAAATTAAGGTGCTTGTTGCTAGAAAGTAACGCGTGAGCCATCACTTCTCACGCGGCTGGCAGGAGGTGATGGTGTGTCTGTGGCAGGAAGGAGGTGACATCACGTGGAGGGAAGGCGGGCTGTGTCGCCCGGAGGCTCAGGCTCTGCGCATTCCCAGTCATGTGACTGTAGCTGTGTTCCTTAAACACTCTTAGCCTCCGGTTTTCCATTTGTAAAATGGGGACAGAAATAACACCTGGCTCTTAGTGGGTTTTACCAAGCCTTCTGAAGCAGCGTGCCCAGTGCTTGGTAAACAGTAGGGCCTCAGTATACGTCTGCCTTGTGTTTTCCTACACCAGACCTTACCTAAATCATTTGAAGAAAATGGGATTCGACTGTTTTCCCATGAACCCAAAGAGAGGAGCTTGGGATGTCAGTGCCCTTCGTTTTAAGCCTGGTGGCTCAGCTGCAGCTCTGTGGGTTCCACCTCTGCGGCCACGCAGTTACTGACTGTGCCCCGATCAGGACATACCACGATTTTCAAAGCAGAGACATACAGTGATTTCAATAAACTGATACACATAGGATGTAAGCAATGAAGATAAGCCAAGAAGGTTAAAAAAGAAAGCAGAGCAGAATTAAATAGTCTTTGGATCCAGGGTTACTCATCGATTTGTCAGTGTTGATATAAAAGAAAAAGTGAGCAATGAGATGAGGGGAATATTAAAAGTACTAGGTAGGAAGTAGTAATATGTTATAGACATAGGAAGGCACTTAATTTACTAAATGTCATCAGCCAGTTTTTAATCTTTTTAATTTTCTTGGCCTCACCGTGCGGCTTGCAGGATCTTAGTTCCCCGACCAGGGATTGAACCCGCACCCTCGGCAATGAGAGCGTGGAGTCCTAACCACTGGACCGCCAGGGAATTCCCTCACCAGCCAGTTTTTAATAGATTACACTGATATTGCTGAAAAACTCCTTGGATTCTGATTTATACACCAAGAATGTATTTTCATTCCCCTTTCTGAGACTTGTGTGATTCTATCTTTTTGCCTCATTCTTAGGCTTTATATCTATATTTTATTCAACATTTTATATATGTACATATTTTAATTAATTTTTATTGGAGTATAGTTGCTTTACAATGTCGTGTTAGCTTCTACTGCACAGCAAAATGAATCAGCCATACATATACATAGATCCCCTCCCTTTTGGACTTCCCTCCCGTTTAGGTCACCACAGTGCATTAAGTAGAGTTCTCTGTGCTATACAGTATGTTCCCCTCAGTTGTCTATTTTATACATAATGTCAGTAGTGTATATGTGTCAATCCCAATCTCCCAGTTCCTCCCACCCCACCCCTTTCCCCCTTGGTATCCATACATTTGTTCTCTACATCTGTTCTCTACATCTGTTCTCTATTTCTGCTTTGCAAATAAGGTCATCTATACCATTATTCTAGATTCCAATATATATGTGTTAATATATGATATTTGTTTTTCTCTTTCTGACTTACTTCACTCTGTATGACACTCTCTAGGTCCATCCACGTCTCTACAAACGAACCAGTTTCGTTCCTTTTTATGGCTGAGTAATATTCCGTTGTATATATATGTACCACATCTTCTTTATCCATTCCTCTGTTGATGGACATTTAGGTTGCTTCCATGTCCTGGCTATTGTACATAGTGCTGCTGTGAACATTGGGGTGCATGTGTCTTCTTGAATTATGATTTTCTCTGGGTATATGCCCAGCAGTGGGATTGCTGGGTCATATGGTAGTTCTATTTTTAGTTTTTTAAGGAACCTCCATACTGTTTTCCATAGTGGCTGTATCAATTGATATTCCCCAACGTTATATTTTGATTCTGTGGCTTAAGGGTTTACCATGTATGAGAGTAATGTTCAAGGCTAGTTTTATTCCATTTTTCTGAAGACAAAATACCTTACTGCTACTATTCTATTTCACAGGGACAAAGAACACCCGAGTTTATTATGGGTTGTTAGGAGGTTACAATGAGAAAGAGAACTAACACTGATCATTTACTTTTGTCAGGCTCTGAGCTGGTCACCTTAATATGAGCTTCATTTATATGTTGCTTCATTTAATTCTTTCCTTGCCTTTATAAGGCACGCATTTTGTCTGTATTTCACAGATGAGGAAACTGTAGATCAGAGAGGCTGTTTTGCCCAAGATGTTTAGGTATTGATTGCTCACGATGGCTTAAACCAATAGGTGCTTATTGGTGTCTCAGCACAAGCTTCCTGGAGTTGGGGACCGCTGGGGCTGGGGCAGTGACACGGTGAGGTCAGGGCTGACCTCTGGGGTTTTCTTGACATTTTGGTAATTGTTGTCCTGCCCCATACCCAAAGCAGGGAGAGCCAGGGGGTGGGTATGATTAGCTCAGGAAAAGTCTTCCCCATATCCTTGATCTCATGACCCCAAATCATGTCACATGGCCACCCCTTTGGGGGTTGCAGGCTCTCTGGTGGAGGTGGCAAGGGGACAAGCGTTGGGACCAACTTTGAGGTTAGTCAACAGGCAGTGTCTCTAAAAGGAAAGAAGTGATGACCTAGGAATTCAACCAATGTTTGTGTGACTCTAAAGCTCAACATCTCTCATGTGAAATTTGTCCTGCTTTACACCAAACTCTGCTTTTGTGCCCCTGGTCCAGTCGCCTCACATGTCGTCCAGGACTTTGGCTCACCAGTTATGTCCTTTTGCTCCTTAATTATCAACTTATTCCTCCCTGCTGGCATCTGCCTTCTAGCTTAGTGGTCCTCAGGAGATGTTTGGAAATGTACGGGGGGAGTTTTTTGGATGATGATAATGACTTGTCTGTGTGTGTGTGTGTGTGTGTGTGTGTGTGTGTGTGTTTGCACGCACCCACTACTGGCACTTAGAATGCAGAGGCCAGCCGTGTTAAGTGTCCTGCAGTATACATGATAGTACCCACCAGTCAAGAATTGTCTTCCCCAAAATGTCAATTTTGCCCTCTTCGAACATGCTCAGATCACTCTCATATTCATAAATAAACAAACCTGAAAGCTTTCCTTGACCCTGGTTTTCCTCCCTCACGCTTTGTTTTCATAGTTAAATTCCTTAAATGCTCGTCAGAAATTGCTGTTTTCAATTCCTCGTCTTTCCCTTTATCCAAAATGCCAAATCCAAATGGGGTTTTCAAGTCGTTCGTGACCTTCTGTGGCACTGAACACTGTTGACCCTTTTAGTGCTATTACAAAAATTATGATGACAAGAGTCATTAGGTTTGTCACCGATTTGGTGACAGTGGGAACGAGGATGAGTAGAATTTGGAACATGGGTGGGTCACAGGAGTGGAAACGACTGGTAAGCAGTTGTATCTGGGACTGGAGGTAAAGAGAGTGGTCTGGGCTGGAAGTTAAGAGATGAGCCTCATTAGGATGGAGAGGGTCGTTGAAACCAGGAGGGTGGAGGAGAGGCTGAGAACGAACAAGGGGGACGAGGAGAGAAGTGTGTCCAGGACAGAACCCCCACTTGAGGGGTGAGAGGAGGGGGAGATGGGAAAGAGCTAAAGAAATTCTTAGATAAGAAGAGAAGAAGAACGAGGAGGAAAGAGAGGCTTATCTAAAGCAGGAAGGAGCAGCTGCCCAGTCTCGGGGGTCCATCCCGGCCACTCGCTTCCCCTCAGGACAGTTATGCCAACGGTAGAGAAGCCTTGTTGCGGATCCCCTCCCCTCCGTGCACTGCAGTGACCTCAGCGGCACTTCTGCCCTCTTGTCCTCCCCGCCACGTGGCAGCTTACCTGTGTGGTTCTTTAGGAACTCAAATCTGATCGTTACACTTTCACTTAAAACTCCACACTGGCTTCCCGCAGCTGAGACTAGGACATCCTCTCTGATGTGGTCCCAGGCCACCTCTCCAGGATTTTCCCTTCACCTCCCCGCCCTTGAACAGCAATGTGAGGTCACGCTAAATCAGTCACCGCTCCTGGTCTGGTCCTGACTGTTTTACGTCTCTGGGCCTTGGTCAGTGCCTCTTCCTCCTTTGTCCACCCAGAAGCACCTACTCACTTTCCAAGAGAAATCATGGCACTTCTGTGAACCCTTTTCTGACTCCCATCTTCACAGAATTTACTAGTTCTTTTTTTTTTTTTTTTTGCACTTCACCTGTGCTCTCTTTAAGCTTTTATTATAACCCATCCTGTTTACTTATCCGTCTCATTTGCTGTACAGCGGGCTCCTTGTGGGCCAGGCCATGCTTTACTGACTTTTGTGTTCCCAGCACATGCCATAATGTCGGGTGCATAGTAACAGCCAACTGTTGTTACACAATTAGCAACTGTTAAAATGTACACTCTATATACACACTCTAGTGGGTTGAATGGTGGCCCCGAAACGATACTTCAGTGTCCTAACTCCTGGACCCTGTGAATGTGACCTCATTTGAAAAAAGGATTTTTACAGATGTAATTAAGGATCTTATGATGAGATCATCTTGGATTAGCCAAGTGGGCCCTAAATCCAGTGACAAATGTCCTTCTAAGAGGTAGAAGAGGAGAAGACGTCTACACAAAGGGGAAGTCCTTGAAAGAGGCAGATGCTGGAGTTATTTAGCCACAAGCCAAGGAAGCCACCAGAAACCTGGAAGAGGCAAAGGAAGATTCTCCCCTGGAGCCTTTAGAGGGAACATGACCCTGCCGACTCTGGATTTCAGGCTCCAGCCTCCAGAACTCTGAGAAAAGAAATTTCTGTTGTTTTAAGCCGCCAAGTATGTGATACAACTGTTACGGCAGCCCTAGGGAAGTAGCAACACTCACACGGCAGTTAAGAGGGGGCGCTCTGGAGTCTCAGTGCCTAGATTGTTTCCTGGCTCCACTGTTTACTGTGTGACCTTTGGCAAATAACCTGACTTCTCTGAATCTTAGTTTCCTCGTCTATACAATGGTGGTAAAAATAGACCCTGTTTCTTAAGGTTATTAAGTAAAGTTATTAAAAGTGCTTAGAAAAGGCCTGGCAAATAACAGGAATCAGTAAGAGTGGGTCTGTGAGAGGTTTTCAGTGTCTCCATTGAATAAATGAATGAGTGAGGGAGTGATGTGAATAGAAGCGCAAGCCGTCCACGGCAGGATCTGAACTCACCTAGCTCCTGGCTTGCGTATTCTGGACCTCCGGAGCCTGGGACAGTGCTGAGAGGGGAGGTGTCAGATTTAGTCAGCTGTTCTTTGGTGGAACTTAAGGGCAGTGAGGCTTGTTTTTTAGCATCCCTTTCTGTCCTCCTCTCTCCTTGGGTTTGGTTTTGCTTCTTTGTTTTGTGTACCTGTGCGTGTGCATGTGTGTGTGTGTGTGTGTTTGCCGCTGCCGTTAGTTGCCTGTATCTTTCTCTTGTCCAGTCCTCAGGATGGAGCATCTCACCTAAGGCTACCCTCCTAATCCAATGTCATGCTTTCAGATTTTTCTTTTTCCCTCCCCTCAAATAAAAGCTCCTGTTTCTTTTCCCTTTATCCCCTTTCATTTCATACTTTTCATAGTCCTTATCACAATTGTAATGAATTATAATCGTTTTTTATTAGTCATCTGTCCTGCTAGCCTACAAGCTTCATGAGGGCAGGGGCTATGTCTTTTGCATTTTTGTGTCTGCAGAACCTAACATATAGCTTGGTGCATAGTAAGCCCTTAATGCATACTTATTTAATATATGGGTGGATTATTACTTCAGTGCAGCAGATGTTAGTAGCAATTAAGAGAAAAGTATCTTAAACCCAAGTAAAAATGGACGGTAGGATTAATCTCTGGTTACTGGCGAGTACCTTCCTTATCTCTCTCCAGGCTGCTATCTCCCTCACCCTTCCCTTCTTCACCTCTGCCAGATACCAGCAGTCAACACCTTGGCACTCACAGCCACTTAATTTCCAGCAGACAGTCATGGCAAGAGGGCAGTCTCAGGTTAGGGGTGCATTCTGAGGTAGCAGAGCAAAGCTTTTATCATGCAAAGCAGATGGGTGCCGGTGATAATCTTGACTTTATTAGCCTTCTTTCAAAGGAGGAAGCAGAAAGAAATAAACATTTCTTAAAAAGTTTTGAAAGATAAACATATGCAATTCATGTGACATGCTAATCAGCCAGGTAGCACCAATGAACTTTATTTGTTTTGTTTGTTTTTTTTATACTGCAGGTTCTTATTAGGCATCAGTTTCATACACATCAGTGTATACATGTCAATCCCAATTGCCCAATCCAGCACACCACCATCCCCACCTCACCGCAGTTTTCCCCCCTTGGTGTCCATATGACCATTCTCTACATTTGACCAATGAACTTTAATCAATGCAATTAAGTTTCCAAAGGTACTAGCAAGAGATTTCGAAACTTCCTTTAGCAAACAACAGCCTTTCTCATTGATTTATTCATTCATTCAAAAAATATTTATTAAGTATCTACTAGGTGTCAGGAACTGTTCAAGGTCTTGGAGATCTAGTCCATAAGAGAGGCATGCCCTCATGGTACAATGACTGACAATAAACAAACACATAAAGTAAACAGTATTATTTTAGGCAGTGGTAAATGTTTTAATGAAAACAGCAGGGAGGGATATTGTGGGCTATGTTAGGATTGTCAGGGAAGGTCTCTGAGGATGTGGCACTTGGCATTTGTGTGAAAAGGATCCAGAAGGATGAAAATCTGAGTAGCAGCCTTTTGGCAGAGAGAACAGCAGGTGCAAAAGCCTGGAAGGGTGGGCACGTTTTTTGTTGTTTGATGAGTGGCCGGAAGGTCGGTAGAGCTGGAGGGGGATGGGCATGGGGGCAAAGGTAGCAGCTGAGGTTGAAAGGTACTGTGAGATAGATCTTGGAGGGCCTGAGAGCCTTGGTACAAAGTTGGGTATTTTTCAATTCATTCTAGAAGGTGTAAGAAGGGAGTGATGTAACTTGACTTAGCATCTTTTCAGATGGGAGCAGTAGAGTGTGGTAGATGGGACATATACCTTGGAGCCAGTGTGAGTCTTGGCTCCATCTTTCAGAAGCTGAGTGACCTCTTGCCATGTTGTGTGACTTCTGTGATCTGTTTTCTCTCACCTCTGTGATAGGGTTAATGCTCATTAACTTCAAAGAGCTATTATGAAATGAAATGAAATAACCTTTACAGGACTCATTACTCTGCCAGGAACATGCCTGGTTTTACAAAATCGCTGCTATTATCATTTCTAGTAGTATTGAAATACAAATGCCTCTGGAATCGGGCATCATTTTCTTTTGATATGTCTATGGATGATGCAGTTTTGTTGTTTTTACAAAGTTTGTTTACCAACTTGGGAGCAAAGTAGCCAAGCAATGGAGGAAGTTAGAACCATTGTCACTGGCTAAATAGCTTCCTCTCCTTTTGAGTTTATGGAGTTCCCATGCATGCACCAGTGTCCGGTGGCCAGTTCCTGGACTTACATCTACATCACTGCAGCCTGATAGAAGTTCCACTCTTTCCAAAGGGGGCTGATGGCACTGAGAACAGTGCCACAGGGAATGGAACAGCCAGGGCAAGATTTGATGGGGGGGGGGTGAAAGGTGTGGGCACTGAGAGCGGGAGGTGGTGTAACAGCGCAGCCAGTGTCGCCTGCCTTCAACTGAGGATTCCTGGCACACCCCCAAGACCACATGGCCAGCCACCATGTGTCTTGGATGCACTCTGTTGCCTTGGCGACATGTTGTCCAGTGTTACAGAGAGCAGCAGCCTTCAGTCTTTCAGCATCACGTTGCCAGGACAACAGACAACTACAGCCAGGCTTCACTGTAGTTTCTCCATGCTGCCGCCCCCCGCCCCTCCCGCCGCCCCCCGCCCCCCCGCCGCCAGCCCTAATTCCTGCTGCCCTCCACCTGCATTCGCGTGCCTTCCGCCTTCATAGATCCACGTCTGCACAGTCTTTCCAGCTCCCTCGAACACCTTTGCCTTTCGTTCTCTTGCCATTCCAGGGTTCTCACTGCTCACGTAAAAGCAAATACTGTAAATTCTCAGAAAATAAAGCTGTGTCGTATCATAAGTTGAGAGGGTGATGGGAATGAAGGAACCAAAAATCATCAAGAAAAAGAGGGGAAAGGAGCTTGTTTTTGTAGTTCAGTTGTGCAGTGTATGGTAGTCGTTCTTAAACTGACTGGAACTTAGAAGCAACAGAGGAATTTTAAAATTTTATTATGATTTAAGAATACAGATTCTCTGATTCTATACCCAGTGATTCTGATTTAATAGGTTTGGAGTAAAGCCCCACTAATTTCACAGTTTTCACAAACATCCCCCAAGGGACTGGGAGACACAGCCAGGTTTGGGAACCACTGGTGAGTAGAACATGGCACGTTTTTAGGTTGTAAAGTTTTGCGATGGGTCAGGATCTCTCCGCTGAGCTTTCTTTTTGTACAGTGTATTCATGTGGTCCCCAATGCAATGTATTCATGTGGCTGCTTAGTAACATTTAAGAAGGAGCAAGAGGGGCTGGAGAAGGATGAGAAGAAGCTGAAGGGGGTGAGGAGGAGAGGAAAGCAAGCTGGAAGGGAGGGAGCAGTGAATGCGGACACGATAAGGCGGGGCCGTGGAATTGGGACAATCAACCATCATATGTCAGGCTCTACGGCCCTCGGCCCTGACTTTCAGCTGGAGTGCAGGCTCTTGTGTCCTGGTCTAGAAGTGATTATCATGCTCTTTTGGATGTGTTTTCCCTGGTTACTGAGAGACTGGGGAGGACTAGATCTGGAGTTTCAGAAGAAGTCAGCTTCATTCTCTTTCCCCGTTTAAAAAATACCAAGTGCCTCCTACAAGTTAGGGCTACACGTTAATATGAGATACTGCTTTAGCTACATTTAGCCAGTTTAACTCTCAAAGGAGCCCTAGGATTTAGGCAGTAGGATTGTTCTCCTTCTTTTCCAGATGAAGAAACTGAGTGTCAGAAAGGAAAGTAACTGGCCACGGTCACACACTAGCAGTGGCAGTGTGGCAACGGGGACCCTCATCTGATAACAGTAACGCCCAGGGACTTCACCGGGGGGCTGCACTTGCCCTGGGTCACTGTCATGTCCTCGGTCTTCCTGGAACATCCAGCTTAGCCTGGGAAGGGACTCTCCCAATTGCCCAGACAGTGGCCAACTGGCACTTGACCTTGAAAGTTGATTCCTCCCCTTCCCAGTCGGTCTTGATTAGGACTTAAACATTCCAAACAAGAGAACAGCTCTGAAGGAGAGAAGAGAGTGAGATGAGAGACAAGAAGTAGAAAGGGAAAGAGAAGTCAAAGAGAGAGGTCCATGAGGGTGGACAAAACTGCTGGTCGATTCCCAGTCTGCTTGGGCCAGAACTGAGGCTCCCAGGAGCTCCCACGCCTTCCCAGGTCTCCGTTCTGCAGAGGGGAACTGTCCCCTCAAGCCCACCCACTTCCAAGTGGATGGCCCAGGATTTGACTCCTGGATCAAATCAAACCCTTCACTGACATTTTTGGGATTGGAAAGATATTTTTTTCTAGCTTGCTGTGTGTCCGGAGAAAGTGAAATCAGATATACATCAGTCTGAGATTCCATCTCAGCAGATGAGAAGTTGACAGAGAAGGGGTAGTATTTTTGCTTCACTGTCCTGGATGGCTATAGGTCTTGGAGAAAACTGTCTCTTGCTATTCTCTCAATAGTCTTAGGAAATCAGCTGTAACTGTTATTACCTTGGATCAAAATCTAGGAAGGTACCACCTTCCTGGGGGTGGTATCCAGAGGCTGCTTCAACCAGCCCCCTCCTCGGCCCCTTCCCGCTGTTCCTCTCTTTTTGCCGGGTCTTCACCACCTACTCTCCCTGTTAGTTTCTCTGATGATCAGAGGCCTGTTTACATGCAAGAGTTGTATTCAGGTGTGTGAACGGTATCCGTGCCGGGGTGAAGTGACAGATAGCAGGGTGGGCTCAAGCAACGCACAGGAGAGGCAAATGTATCTCGCAGTGTGGCAGCCCTTTCCTGAGGAGGGGAATCCATTTGTCTCCTCCTCCTGTGATTGGGGCCACATGCAGCACACAAGGCGCACTCAGTACGTGTAATACCTTATTGGTAATGAAAGAGCCTTTGAAATCAGACGGGAACAGGCCATATGCTCTTGGAAAAGGGCCTGCATCGCGAGGTGGGATGGATGAGTGAGATGTGGTTCTGTGAGTTCTTTTCATCTCTAACACCTGTGATCCTGTGAATAATGCACTTCCCCTTGGCCCAGGCTGGCCACTTGCCTGGAATCTCTGCCAGAGCCATCTCCCCCCAGCCCCTCTGAATGGAGATCACAGAGGGTCTCCTACCCTGGATGGATGGTTCTGGAAGGCACAGTTGATACTGAAAGGAGGAAAGGCCTGTATCCCAGGGTTGGAGCCCAGGGACAGAGGAATTGGGGCAGGACCCCAATTGTGTGGGTGCACAATTCCCAGACCCAGGCAGGAGAGGAGCGGGGAGCTTCAGCTGAAGTTGTCAACAGCGGCAACTCCGGTTGCACTCCTTTGGGCCCTGGAAGCTTTTCTCAGGCCAAGGAGGGGCACAGGCAAAGCAGCAGGACCCCAGGACTGCTCCGCGGGGTGGAGGGGAAGGCTGGTGGCCGGGGTCCCGGTCCTCATCCTGCCTGCCTGCCCAACCATCTTCCCAGAGACGTCTAACCTGTCTGTACCAGAAGAATCCATGAGTTTGGGGTACTTTTTTTATGAATGCCTTGGTCTCTGATCAGTGTTGCCGAGACTAAATTGGTGGCTTATTTTACCAAGGAACGTAATGTGGCCTTTGGGGTTCTGGAAGTTCTCCGATTCGTCCCCGAAGTTTCTGTGCCGAGGAGAAGTCTCCCTGGTCAGTGGAAGGGGAGACTTGATAACACCGTGAATAGTTACTGGTGTCATTTCAGTTCTCCTTGGAGATCAGTTTCACGATTATGAGGAAAATCAGTCTGTTCAGCAGAGGAGGGGACCTGCACACAGGTTTCCATGCTCTGGACGAGGTGCACCTCCTCTTCCTTTGGCATTTTCTGCTCTTGTGCTCTTTGATCCAATAGAGAGGCTCCCCTGTCATTACAGCAGGGGCTTCTGCTGCTTCTAAGAGTTGCAAACATCTGGAGCTGGCTTCCTGTCCTCTGGGAGGTAGCAGTAGGGCTTGAATAGGGTTTTTTTGTGTGTTGCTGGGACTTCCAAGTAGCAACCGTGGCCACCTTTGTCATCCTGACCTCGATAGTGAGCCCTGAGAAAATTACACAATTGGAAAAGAATGTGTTTTTAATCTTTTTTTTAACTCCCTTTTCCCATGCTCCTCTCTCCTCTTTTGACAACTGCCACCTTGTTTAACCATCCGGAGTCCATTTTCTGCCTCTTGACTGCCCGGAGGACCCTCCTCCCCTTGCCCCCCACTCCCTGCATTGCCCACTGATAGGGCTTCCCCAAGAAGCACGATGTGATTCAGCCCTGGGTCTGTCCTCCATGGAGCCCCCAAGGATGTCCTCCTCGTAGGTCCCTGTTTCATTTCAGTCTGGGAGACAACCTATACAACTAGGTCCTTGCCAGGGTTTAAATAGACAAAAGCAGCTAATGTGTGACCCTTTCCATGGGCATTTATATTTTAACTCAGAGGAACTAGTGGACTAGTGGACTTTCAGATACCCTGTTGGACCTTAAGGGAAATACACATTTAAAACCGAAGGTCCTTTCCCGACTCCCACGAATCCTGCCACTCGTAAGGATCCTCGTCAGTGCTAGCGTCAGCCGCGGCTCCGCTGGGGGACCTGGCTGCGAACAGAAGCTAAAGGGAGGCCACCAAGAAGGGTGTCAGTTACCCCCAGGGAGAGGGGAGAGCACACAACCTGCTGCGGAGCCTGGGGGGCGTCTCGGCAGCTAAGGCAGGAGGCCTCCGGAGCTCATTCTGGGAAACGGAAGCGAATCCCGTAGAAATGGGAAGCCTAGATTCATCAGTGAACTCTAGTTCTAGACGTTCTAATTTTCCACACCGTAGAGAAGGCTCAAATCCTAGGTTTTGCGCTCAGAACTCTGGGCTGCCTCCTCCTGCCCCCAGGGCTCCACCCCTCACCTGTGTCTGCGCCCTTCTTTGCTTCTCCCTCCATTAGACTCTCTGATTTCTCCTTCTCTCTGTCCTCCTTTCCCTCCTCTCTTCTCTGCTCCCTGCTCCCCCATCATCCCAGTTCTGGTTTGTGTTTCTCTGTCCTTCTCTCCCCTTGCCCTCCCCCGTCTCCTATGACCCGCTCTTCCACGTGACTTACACTCTGTGTGGTGCACGTGACTTCCACTCTTCCACGTGACTTACACTCTGTGGTGCACGTGACTTACACTCTTCCACGTGACTTACACTCTGTGTGGTGCACGTGACTTACACTCTGTGGTGCACGTGACTTAACACTCTTCCACATGACTTACACTCTGTGTGGTGCACGTGACTTATACTCTTCCACGTAACTTACACTCTGTGTGGTGCACGTGACTTCCACTCTTCCACGTGACTTACACTCTTCCACGTGACTCACACTCTTCCACGTGACTCACACTCTATGTGGTGCACGTGACTTACACTCTTCCATGTGACGCACACTCTGGTGCACGTGACTTACACTCTTCCACGTGACTCACACTCTGGTGCACGTGACTTACACTCTTCCACGTGACTCACACTCTTCCACGTGACTCACACTCTATGTGGTGCACGCAGCCATCTTCATGCTTCACCCTGGCAGTGTCCGGGTCCCTCAGTGGCCCACCTTTGAACCTGGCATAGTTAAAAGTTCCCAAGTGGTCTGCTCGTGGCTGTCAAACAGTACTTTTGTAGTCTGTGTCGAGTGGGTTCAGTTGGTTAGAACCTGGCATTTAAGGAGGCCAACCAAAGATACCTGTCCTATCTCTGTAGGATCCCACTTGCTGTCCTCCAAGTCATGGCCAAGGTAACCTCGAGCTGCCCCCTTTCATGTCCACGCCCTTGGTCACAGTGAGGCTGTGGCTGAGGGGCTGTGGCTGGATCAGTGCTAACTTACTGATAAGGGACATCGGTAATAATATTATATATGTGAGTTTTCAAATTAAATTTTTATTTTGAGATCATTGTAGATTCACATTTTATAATGTTAAAGGTCTAAAAAAGGTTTGAGCTCAATGTCATAGACAGAATTCAGGCCCAGACAGCCCTGGACTCAGATTCTGGCTCCCTGTGACCTTAGCCTGGTTACTTAGCTTTTCTGTGCCTCAGTTTCCTTAGCTGTGAGACAAGGGTCATGATGACAACGGCACACGTTTGGCCTCCTTCAGCCTCCCTTTACCTGCACACCTTCCCCTGCCTCTTTTGTTACTAGGTCTTCAGTTACACTGTTTTCCTCCTTATTTGTCCTTTTGTTTGGACATTTGTCCAATGTCTCTAGAAATTCTGCCCCTCTCTTCTCCCTGTTTTGTGCTTCTCTTTCCATTTTCCTGACTGTCAGCCTGTTCTTCATCCTCCGTTTCCTGCTCTCTCCTCCATCAACCCCTCTCTGAATTTTTACATACTTCCCAAAGCACGTGTCCTGACCCATTCCCCCCCGTCATTCACTGCTCCTGGGCCCTTCGTGGCTTCCGGGAGAATGTGCAGCACTTACTTACTTATAAGCATGAGAGAATAATTACAGAACTGACTGAGTTACCTTTTCCACATAGATCCTGGGCTAGATGATGGTGGAGTTGGAGCGTATCAGCAAGCACACTTGCTATGAGGAAAAGTGTTGGTTCGAGTAGGTTTGAGGTGGGGATGCAGCTATAAAGAGTCTACAGCAGACTTCATCACAGTTGTCAAAGAGCTGGGAAAAAAAAAACCCAAAAACACAACAGGCAATTAATTCCCAGCTGGGACTATAAAATGTGAGATACCTGTCACCAATATCTGAATTGAGGGGGGAGCGATTGGGGCTAATTTTTTTGAAAACCACTTCGGATCATAGAGGCCATAGAGTAGATGGAACACCACTGCCCATTTTTGGGGAGAGACTTTATCCTTCTTCCAGCTGCTCCCTGGGGTTGAGTGGAAATACTCACTTAGTGGTGGCTGGGGTTACGGTGGAAAGCCTGGACTGAACTGCAGAATCAGGAGGCCTGGTTCTCATCCTTCCTTTATAACCAACCACAGCGATCATGTCCCTTGATATCTCTTAGTCTTACATTTTGTCCATCTGCAAAATGAAGGGATTGGGATTTATAACATGCTGAATGCTTCACTAAAGGAGAAGGTGGCACAGAAATTAGATGAGGAAGACCAAAGTTGATAAACCAAGATTTGGAGGCCCTCACGAAAAGTTTTGCAGCAATGAGCTACAAAGGCCAGGCAGAGAATCCATTCTAGAAGTTTCTGATACGATGTCCAAGAGAAGCAGATGTTGACCGAAGGAGAAGTGGGTAATTGAATAGGGGGAAGCTACGAAAAAGGTACAAGAGTCAGCATGTGTAGATAAAAGTAAATAAAGGAAACGAGGGACAGTGGCAAAATACGAAAACGTGCAGTCCGACTATGAGTTTTCCAGCTGCATCCTTTCTGACAGATTTTGAGGTTTGACAGGCAGAGGGTTGCAAAGAGAAGGTTGCAGCTCTCTTCACGCAGTGAAGAAGGGAAAGGGGATTTTGGAAAAGGAGCTTTCTGTTTTCATCTTCACTCCATCCTAGTCCCCACCCTTCCACAGAAGTCCGGATGCATGTTTTATCTTGCTGTCCCATGTGCAAGACCGTTTGGCCCGGAAGGGATCTCAGAGACTGGATCAGTGCCCTTATTTCATGGTAGAAGACACTGAGGCCAAGGAAGATTAAGTGACTTGCCTGAGGCCACACCTCTGCTGTCTCCTGGAGCTGGCCTAATTTTCCAGATTACCAGGTCAGTCTCTGGTAGGACTTTTACCTCCACAAAACACCAACCCTGCTAGTTCACGCTCTAGCAGATAATGTGATATACTGAATTGCAGTCTCTTCTCTCCTGACTAGAGGTGAAGGACAAGGGCAAATTGAATTAGGATGGGTGGGGGCGGGGAGATGACTTTTTTTTTTTTTTTTACCATTTTTTGCACCAATGTGGTCTGAGATAATTGATTAGAAGTATTTTAACTAATCTGTCGGATATTGATAAAAGTAAATATCATTGAATGAATTTTTGGTCTCTTTATGGTAAAAGACCCATACATGGGGAGGTTGTATGAATTTATGATAATCACAGGTAGGCAGATGGAAAGTAACTTTGGATAAAGTAAATTTCATCTGGTTGAGACTCTTCAATGATCAAAGAAGCTGGTATCTTCCAACTACTTACAGATCGGTCTTCCCTTTTCTGCAAAAATGGTGCCTTGAGATTACCCCTCTTACTTTTCATTTTGAGCTATTCCTCTAACTGAGATAATTAGGAAAGCAGGACTCAAGTATGCATGGACATTTGTCTGCAACTGGGGGTTCATACTGGAAGGGCAGGGAGGCTTCCAGAAAGAAAGAGGGAAAGCAGGAGAGAAATCAGAAAGAAACTCCTCAGTATATGTGGTTAGAGATTTAAAAAAAGTAACCAAATCTTACATTTTATGATGCTCTACACCTTTCAAAGAGAATTTATGTATTTAGTACTTTGTCTTCATTTGATAATGACAGTTGTGCAAGATGGGAAGTACAGCCTCAGGTTGTCTCTCTGAAGAATGAAGATAATAGTAACCATCATCCCTGTTCTCCAGGTAAGGAAACGAAGACTCTGGGAAGTTAAATGATATAGCGGAGGCCAAGAAATTATAGGCTCCAGGACTGGAATCTAGGTTTTCTGGCCCCAAAGCTAGTGCCTATGAGAGGAGAGAATCAGGTGAACCATACTGAGGAGTGTTGAGGGACATGAATGACCTGCGGTTTCAGGTCAGTACAGGGGGGGTCACACGGAATCCAGAGGGTTTGGCCACAGGAATTCTTCGTAGACGCTGGCTGATGAGATTTAAGTTGAATGAAGAGCTCAGATGGGACTGGAGAAGATCAAGAAGTTACTTAGAGGGAAGAAAAAGAAGCCATGGATATATTAAATCTGTATGGACACGTCAGAAAGGTCGGGCAGTATCTAGGTTGGGGAATTCATGGGTAAAGCTCATACCAAGGAATTTAAAAATAAGGACAAGGATTAAACCTCAGTGTTAGTGAACAACAGACCACACCATTCAAGCAAAAGGTGGCAAAGCCAAGTGTACAACCTCTCCCTTTATCTGTCCTCTCTTGGGGGAAAAAAAAGAGCCACTAGTAGAGCTTTTTGCCAGGGTACACTTAAACCTGTTCTGAACAAAGCTCAGAATGGTCTGGGACATTTTCCCTTCATTAACACTTCATTCAGCTTTGTCAGATACAAGCCTCCTAGCCAGATCCTGGCAAGGGACTCTTACTGAGGTGATAATGAGGAGAAAATGTACTAGGTTTTTGGCGTACTCCAGAGTTGTTGAATGTAGGCCGAAATATATTTTGATAACATTGGCTTTAAAATGGATATTAAACACTATTTTACACTGGACGGTGTAAATAGAATACATAGGCACAAGCAGAAAGAGGTGTGCACGCCAGTGTAACATGACACACCTCAGAGAGATTTGGTGATTTGTTGTAAACAAATGAGAAAAACCTGAGCCGTGTTGGACTTAGAAAACGATAGGATCTTGATAGATCTGCAGCTTGTACCTATTATTTAAAAATTGCTTCTTTCAAAAACAGACATAATAATCTTGTGTGACTCTTGGGATGTTGGTGCTTCTAGCCCTAATCGATTTCTTCTGGCTATTTAATATTTATCAACTACCAGGTGCTCTTAGAATTAAATAACACTCACTTTGCAGAAGCTTTCCCAGTGCTTCTATAAGTCCTGTCACACTGCCTTAATAAACTGTGAAAGCCTGAAGGTGCAGACATTTTAAGAGAAAAATAATATATTTAATCTTTACTTTGAAGAAGCTTTAGATTTGATCATCCATGAAAAATTGGAAAAATTTAAAAACTGGATCAAATATGACGCCCTTAGAAGTATTTGATGTGAACTCAGGTGGCTGGAAGATTATATTTATAATAATCGACAAACTGATGTCAACCAAAATTTTGGAAGTGTGTGTGTGTGTGTGTGTGTGTGTATTCTGGAGAACATATCAAATGGTGAAATCATGTTTTTAAGGTGTTTTTCCTTGGCCCAGTGTTGATACTATAGTTTTTTAAAAGCAGTGTTGTGACTGCAATAAAGCAAATTTCCTAAAAAAAAGAAAAATAAATCACCCCAGCATTCCTACAAGCAACTAATCAGAAGAGGGCTTGGAAAGGGAAGAAGATTAACGTTTATGGACCCCTTGCTATGTGTAAGAACTTTATATGTGTTATCTCATCATAATTATCTTAATTACTTTTGCTGGTGAAAACCCATCACTTCCCTAGACCTCACTTTCACCCTATTTCCATAATGAACTATAGAAGTTAGCTTTCTTTTCAGGTCTATTTTCACAAAAAAAGTCAACATTTTGATAATTTCATAGAATTATGATTAGCTTCTTGGAAAGTGATCTAGGATTAATTTACTCATTCAGTAAATATAATTGAGCATCCATTATGTGTTATACCTGGTACATGTCACTGAGAACACAGTAGTGAGGTTGGAGAAATAGCTGGACATAAATAGGATTTTAATCAATAGTAACGTGCAGAACGCCTCGCTAAAGGAGATAAGGGCACAGAAATTAGATGAAGAGGACCGAATTTGAGAAACTAAGATCTGAGAGGCCAGCGTGAAAAATTTGCAGCCGTGAGCTACAAAAAACCAGGCATGGCAACCTTGAATACTTTGAAGGCTTGCCTCACAGGCTTAGAAAAATGATGCATGTAAGAGCTGCTGATACAGATGTTGGCACTTGGTAGGTGGTTATCCACCAATGTTAGTTGAATGTAAAAAACGGAAGCAAAGAAATTAAAACAAAGATCCCAATATAACACAATAAAAACCCTATGTGACTGAATTCAGAAGATACTGAGGGGTGGGTGTCATGCTGGAGTATGGTTTTATGATGCTCCCGGAAGCCCCTTGACCATGGCAGTAGCAGGGCCTTCCCAGAGCCTCATTTCTGCTGGGATGGCCCCAGCCTCAGTGGAGACTTTAGTGCTTCCTGACACACAGCCTCTGCTGCCTGCTGTTTAGAGGAGAGGTTTCCTGGTTACTTGATCTGCAGACTAATTATTTTATAATCATGATGGCAGTGGTGGCATGATAGAGCATGGTGAGTCTTTATTTTCCCAATTAAAGATATATTTTGTAAACTCTATACCACTTTTTTTTTTTTTAAAGAAAGGTCTTGGATACTTACTAAGAACAAAACGAAACTAGGAAATACATGATCTCCGCATAAAGGAGAGTCCTTTAAATTGAATACATTTAGCTGTATCAACAACCACTGCATTGTTCTTACATTTCTCATTTCTCTGGGCGCCAATGATAAGTTTATCTTGGATTGTCATTGATCCATGGACCAGTGTTTGGGAAGCACTGGTGTAGATATTATTGCCAGAGGCGGCGTTACCGAGTAAATTACTTCTAAGAGCTGTGGATCCAGATGCGTCCCCTGAACTGTTGGTCTGGAGCCTGACACGTTAGGGGCTCTGCTCGTATCCTGTTTCTCTGCCAGAAATCACAAAGGTGTTGCCCTGAGATTCTCGGGGGTACATCACAATCTCCTTCAGTGACTGATAGAGGAGGCTCGGGTACGGGGGATGGGGGGGAGTGATCTATGTACTCAGTCTTGACTTTAGCGAGCCTTTTATTTCTGTCCTGCATGACATATTCATCCATAATCTGAGAAAATAAAATCTAGGCACAACTTGCTGGTGGGAAGGTTATTTCACAATTGTGGTATAGAGGAGTAGGAGGCTCGTGTGAGAGTTCCACGTCCTGGGTTCGAGTCCTGGCTCTGTACTGGCCAGCCGTGTGACCTGGGACAAGTCACTTCATTCTTCGGTCTCAATTTCCTCATCTATAAGATGAGAACTGTATCCCCTGGGGCCCACTGGGTTATCTTCAGTGTTCAAAAAACCCAACAGGAACTTTACATTTACCCACAACTAGGCTGTTTAGGCTAAACAAGTGATATGTTTCTTCGCTTTGAGTTACCAGTATATCAGCTCATCGATATATGGTTACCTCATAGTGTTCCAATACCTATTAATAAAAAGGAGAAAACTATGATTACTTAATAAACACATGGATATAGGGCGTTATGTCATCTCCATAGTGAAGAATGAGCTGCCTTTACTTCTTGCTTCTGGCCCCTGGAGAATCAAGCTGAAGAAGAGATTCATACATTTACTTTTTAGAAATGTGTAAAAAATGACAGGACAAACAATTCAAGGCTCAGAGAGGAAAGGAAAAAAACCCAGAAGATGTAGCACATCAGAGATAAAAATCAGTCATGTAGTATTATTTTAAAATTAAATCACCAAAGAAATACTCAGTGATTTTGGACATATAAAAGATGGAAAGGGATCTAACTTGAACTGAACAGGTACTTTGTTGAGTACCTGTTCAGTTCAAAATGTATTTTATTTTATTACATCTGATTATATTATTTACTTATGTTATTTAACCTATTACCTTAATGATATCATCTTGTTTTCACTATAATCCTGTGAGGTAGATATTATTACCCCCATTTTGAATAGGAGAAAGCTGAGGCCAAGAGATTTGAGGTGGTTGTCAAGGTTGCACATCAGCTAAGAGGTGCTGCCAGATTTTAAACCAGGCCTCTTGGCTCCACATTGCAAGATGCCCCCGCACAGATGCAGTCATTCATTGCTCCTTCCTATTGCAGAGTAAGTGTCCAGGGCATTTTTCTCAGCCCTGGAATCTGTTTATCTATCTCGTTCTGCTGTTCTCCTTTCCAATGAGATGACCTTGAGTTCCTTTCCAGCTGTGTGTTTCTAGAATGCCTGGATTCTTACCGAATAAACAGGTTCCAGAGGGAGCAAAGCTGGTCCCTGTGATATGGAGAGGTGCAATGGGGCAGAACTGAGAGGCACAGAATGAAATAGAGCAGCGCGTCATGCACTGTGGTAGCATACATAATGTCCTCCTAGAGATGATGGGAACACGCCTCACCATTTGAGTTATGAGTGGTTTGGTCCTTCATTACAGGATAAACTCCTTCCTCCTGCAAGGTAGGGGAGAAATGTTACATTTTATTCAGAAAGATTCAAGTATAAGAATATTCCATGATTCCTATATAAATACACACATATGCAGAATTTCCTATTATGGAGATGCTTTATGTTCACTGAATGAGCTGTACTGGTCCATTCAATAAAATCAAAGCTTTGACCCGGTTATCCCTCACTAAAGAAGGTGCCTTTTCAATAGCTAATTGATGCTGTTGAGTGGCTTTTCGTATGCACGTTATTCTTGGATCTTGGGCTTTTCTTGTGCCTGCCCTTGTTTCTCCCAGGACTGGGGACAACAGTGCAATAAATTTGAAGCGGGTAGTCACAAGACCTTTGTCTGACACCTGGGTCTTCCACTTGGCTCTGCTTCCTGCTGGCTGCATGACCTTGGGCAGATCACTGAACCTCTCTGAGCCAAAGTTTCTTTGTCCATAAAGTGACAATGGATGATGTAATGATTAAAAATGAGATAATATACATGAGAGTGCTTTGTTAAGCTATAAGCACTCTACAAGCGTTAGGTGTAATTATTACTCTGGTTAGAAGGAAGTGAAAAGAACTTGGGGATTTTCACCACGGTGATTGTATGTGTGGTTACATTTCAGCACTTTAAAATTTCCATCATGCAGGAAAGGATCTAGCCCACATCTTTCTTCTGTGTAGATAAATCATGGTAAAGTCCCTCCTGGGCCCCATCACCCTCACTCTGTCGCTTCTTAGCCCTTACCCAAACTCCCTTCTTTTGTGGTTGTCTGTGTACATTATGGCGAATAATTAATTGTGAATGATGGGAAATCAGCCTGCCAGGCTGCCGTGGAAACCGCTGGATTCTTTGCTGTTTCTTTTAGACTCATTCATCTTTTTGCACATGTGGGCTTCACGGTGCCAGGGCTGACCCGACCACCGAGTGTCATCGGCACATGTTATAATCAGGGTCCTTGGTGGCACCTTTTCTGCCACATGTTGGCTGAGTGGATGGGTGAAAGGGTTGACCAAAAAGTGGCTCAGGCATTGGGGGCCTTGCTCAATGACTGCAGATTCGGTGAGCTTCCCAGAGGAGGGCTTCCGAAAGGGTGAATGAGTCAGGTTGTCAGTGAGGGTGGGCATGCGAGTGCTGGCGTGCCCGGGATAACTTCGAAGCGGGGAGATGGGTTTTATGCCATCTTGCATCAGCAGGGTGCCAAGAGCAAGCTGCCAGTTCCCTCTATACGACACCCCTGAAATATACTCATCTCTTGAGCAAAACATCTGGTTTCTGCAACCACTCCCCCTCCCCACGTCTTGCCTATTAAACAGCTCTGAGGCCATGTTAGAAATTCTCCTGTGTCGCACCTGATCACCAGTGACTACTGGGTGAATGAGTGGTTTGACCCTGTAAGTCCTTGAAGAGGTGACAGGAGATGGACTAGGTAAGAGGGAGGAGAGACAGACGTGAACCTTACAGCAGGTGGAACCCAGAAGGCTGGTAGTGGCCTCGCAAGAGGCCATTTAAGTCTTGTGACAAAACAATGCAAGGATAATTCAGTTGTTTTTCAATGCAGGTTAATTGACCTGAGGAATGGAGAGAGAAACAGGAAGGTCAGATAGAAAGAATAAGAAATTGATGAGAAAAACAGTGCCAGAGTCTTTGAGTTCTGGGGGCCTGGGGTGCTCCGGGCATGGCAATTTCTCTGGATCAGATGGGCTTAGACTAGGAATTTTTTCCTCAGAGAATGAGGCATCCAAGGAAATAGCAGGGGCTTGAAGGGTGGGCAGTGGAGCACTTTGGGTCACGTCTGGCTGTGTTCCAGGCTTTGTCCTACGTGGGATTTTAAGTAGTGAGTTTGTTAAACACTTACTACTTTCCTCTCTCCTTTTCCCCATTCACCGTCTATCTCATTCTTTCTTATTCTCACCCCTCTGATGTGCAGCCTCTGCTCGTTTAATTTTTATAAAAATGAATGGTTTCACATTTCCTGTTGTATCTCCCTCCTAAATCTTTAAATCCCTTGGTAGTTCGTGGAGCTCCAGCTAGGAAAAAAAAAAAAAAAAAAAGCAGAATTGCAACCAGGGAATACATGGTATGGCATTTTCTTTTAAACAGATATTTCTTTGCATTTATCAGAAAGGCAGTGTGCTCAGGGCAGCACCGCGAGAGGCTGGGGGGTAGGTGCCTTCAGCCCCTTCACAGCTTTCCATCAGTTATACCTCCCTGCCCCGACATGAGTCACCCCAAATAGAGACACATGCGAAACGCTGACTCTGCTACGCAGTGCAGCCTCGGCACAGCTCCGGAAGCCCTACCTTCCAACCGGACCGTCGGCTCCGAACGCCTCTGTGCGGAGCAGGGTGAGAGTAGGTAGGGTGAGAGAGTCACCCTTGAGAGTAGGGTGGCAGTCAAGGGCTGTGACTGTGAAAGCCAAAATCAGGTTCTGCCCACCCCTAGCTGTTTGGACATAGGCAATTATATAACCTCTTAGAACCTCAGGCTCTCCTTTTAAAGCAGGGTCACGATACCTTGCGGGGTCAACAGAGAAGGAAATGCCTTATGGCACTTGGCATACACATATACATATACATATGCACACAGGGATCCCTTTTCACTTCAGCCTGCAAATGGGCCTCACTTTTCCACAGATACTTCCTTCAGTCCTCCCAGCAGTCCTGGGGGGGTGGAGACTATTGTACAAGTGAAGACACTTAGGACTTGGGAGATTGTGGTCTGAGTCTGTGCAGCGGCGGCAGAAGAGGACGTGGAAGATACATTCTAGGTGGAGGGGCGGGGCGAGGGGGAGGGTGTTTATGGGGGAGAGGCCTGGTTTTCTTTGGCTTGGGATCGTGCGTGGCCTCCCTCGGGCCTTGACGTCTCCAGCTGGAGACACAGCCAGCCACGCGGGATAAGACAGGACCCCCGCTGGGCTGTGCGGTGTTCTCGGAACAGGAAACTTCCTGAGAGAGCACAGCAGAGCAAGTGGAAATTTCAGCTTCATGTGCTAAGAATAGATCTATGGGGAAGATGATTTGATGTAAGCAGATGAACAAAAAGAGAGGGAGGCCAGGCCTGGGGAAACAATACACACCTGCTTTTATTATTCTTGCTGTTGTTAATTCCCATCAGGTCACCTGCCATGCAGGCTCCTCCCGCCACCCTTGGGCATCCCCTGGAGCGTCTCTGCTCTCCTGCTGTGTCTCGGGCAGCCCTTAGCCCTAACAGAGAAGTGGGGAAAGGCAGGTGGACAAAGCCAGAAGGGACCAGGAGAGGGACTTTCTAAAAGGAAAGGATACCAAGTAATGTGGAAGACAAGATAGTTGAGAATCAGTTGCAAGGTAAAATAAATGCTGAACGTTACGTGCATAATTTGAGTAATTAATGTTCCAGATGGGAGCACAGTTTTATATCCTGACTCATATTTTCTAAAGGTTCAGAGCCACTCAGTAAACTGTTTCCTGAATTCCTGTCATCACTGGCTGGATCCCAAAGTACCACACATGGCATCACTTCATTTAGGCATGGTTTCCAGGTGGCTTAAAAACATTTTTTTTTTTTTTATACATGAAATGTTTTTTCCCTTAGGCCAGAGTTCCCGACCAGTGCGCCATGAATGGGTTCCAGGTGTGGCTCAGGTGAGGCTCTCCTCGGCCCTCAGGGCTGCCGGATTCCCTTGCCCTGTGGCTCAAGACCGCCGGCCCCTTGGGGGTCCTGGGAGGAGGCCTGGGCGCAGAGGCCACCTTCCACGTTGGGGTGGCAGTTCAGATGGTAAAGGTTGAATCCTGGGTTAACATCTGTGTGGGTCAACATCTGGGTTAACTCTTGGGAGAATCTTCCTTAAGATACAGGTTAACTCTCTGCAAATACGGTCCCCGACCTGCCCAAGTGGGAGAGGAAAGATCCAGCTCAGAACTTGCAGGTTCCCTTTTCAGACCCCCCTTGAAGAGCGCCCGGGCCCTGGGTGGCACCTCTCTCTGGCCCACAGCAGACTTCAGACCTGTTCTTTCTCTCTCCGACCCCTACATTCTTCTCTTTCTTCCTTCTTCTTCATAACTGAACTACTTAACACGGTGTTTAAAGGCATGCCTGGCTGCCTCGTGGAGATTCAGAGTTGCCATGGCAATGTGGCCTGTTTCTCCAAATTAGGACATATTCCTGCTGCCTTCTTTTCTTCTTTTTTTTTAATGTGGTATGTTTTCTCTCTCACACAACTCCTTGGCTTCCTTAAATCCTTCCCTCTCTTTCTCCCCCAAAATGCTAATTTAAGTGCCTGTCCCCAGAACTGGCTGGGTCCCCAGCCTAAGGGGGCATTTTCCTGAGTTTCACCCTCACCCCTCCCTTGTCCAACCCCATGAGGGACTGTGTCTGTGGAGGTCATTTCAGTGGCCTTCACAGAGTACTTTCTGCTGGGTTCACTCCCGGCTCGGCTCCTGTTCTATCTGGGCTGAGCTAATAGCAAATGAGTTTTTTTCTGTTTTACATAAAAGCTTCTGTGAATGGGAAGAGGTAAGATAGAGACAGCTGAAGCCAGGACGTTAAATATTCTTTCTCAGAAACGTCTTCTTAGGCACATAGTTATTCGAGGGAATGTTCACGTAACCAGGATTCCAGATAAACGAGCGTGCGGGCATCTTGTCTCTTCCCTTACAACTCACTTTAGGATCCTGGGAAAATATGAGCTTCAAATCAAGAAAGCACGATAACTGAGAGTAAGGACAGAGTTAAGGACAGAAGTTGGTCAGTGCTTTAAAAAAGGGGCAGGGGGAGGTATTCCTTTCCTTCAGGATTTTTTTCTGCTCCATAGATGGTAGATAGCTCTTCGAGCCACTTGAATTACAGCCTGTGATGCAAATGGGGAAAGAAAGAGAATAGGGGAAGGGACACTGATTTAACTCTCCTTTTGCTCATTTCCATTCCTGGTGCTCTGTCCTTGGCACATAAAGGTCAGTTAGAGAAGGTTCCTTTGGCCCATGCTTGGAACAGAGGTGCACAGACTTGGCTGCACTTGGGAATCACCTGGAGAGTTTAAAAAAATACAGGTGCCTGCGTCCCACCCGCAGAGTCTGCTGTAATCATTTTGGGGTGCACACAAATGTAATTTTTTAAACCCTGCAGGGGATTCTTATGTGTAACAGGTTGAGATTTACTGGCTTAGCTGGGGATTGTTTGGCGAAGGCAGCGATCCTGGCTTCCGCACACTTGGCTGTAAAGTGGCCATCTCTGAAACCCTTGGGGGGAAGAAGGCACATAATTCTCAGATTTAGTTCAAACCTCCCTCTCCCTCTCTGCATATCACCTTTAGGAAATGCAAGGTCCTCGTGAAACATGACCATTCTTTGACCTGTGAAAGGGGTGAAGGGCGAACACCACTGCAATTAGCCAGGTAAACAGGCGGGAGCTGTCCCAGGGTCAAGGTCCGCCAGCTGATGGGGGAATAACAAGATGGGAACCCAGGCAGAGTCAGGGGGGCCTAATGCGAGGGGGCACGGGGGGAGATCGTGCACTCCGGTGGTCACTCAGGTCGAAAGATAATGCTGTTTGTGGTGCGCGTGAAACAAACATGACTTGGCGTTTTGATTTGCGTCTGGAACTTGACCTAAAGCTGCTGATGGAACTTCCTATGGAAGGTCTCTTCTAGTTCGAGACACTGTCAGATAGAAAAGGTGTGGTTTTCACCTTGCTCTTTTTTCTTGCCTTTACCTGTGGGCAGTGGACGCGTTAGGAAAAAGCAGCAAGCCTTCAACTCACAGAATTTTGATCACATTCGGGAAGCGTCAGTAGAATGACCATCAGTTTTCTTTCCCTGTGTGATTTCCATGAGGAAGGACTCATGGGGCTGTAGGAGGGGCCCGATACCTCTTTGTCGTCATGAGCTGTGATGCTGTGGGGCAGTACCTCATCCTCTGGGGACCTCATTTCCTCATCTGTAAGAAGGTAGGAATGGGAGTGAGATGGGGCCGTTACAGCCTCTTCGGGTCTGAGGATGTTGTTTCCGTCAGTCTCACCTTAGCACCTGCCATTTGCTCAAAGTTACCTAGCAGGTGGCCACATGGTGACAGCCCCCATCTTAGATCAGGATGAGAGATATGCTAGAAGAGAGAAATTCCACAGTTGGAGAATCTTGGGCTCCGGGGTCATTCAGGAAAACCAATCAGAAAACAACTGAATTTATGGGCTTCCCTGGTGGCTCAGGGGTTAAGAATCTGCCTGCCAACACACAGGACATGGGTTTGATCCCTGGTCCGGGAAGATCCCACATGCCGCGGAGCAACTAAGCCCATGCGCCACAACTACTGAGCCTGCACTCTAGAGCCCGCGAGCCACAACTACTGAGCCTGCATGCCACAACTACTGAAGCCCGCGCGCCTAGAGCCCGTGCTCCACAACAAGAGAAGCCACCGCAGTGAGAAGCCCACGCACTGCAATGAAGAGTGGCCCCCGCTCGCCGTAACTAGAGAAAGCCCGCGCGCAGCAACAAAGACCCAACGCAGCCAAAAATAAATAAATAAAATAAGTAAATTTATATATATAAAAAGAAAACAACTGAATTTATAACAGTTTTATAACAGAATTTATAGTTTATAATATTCTCAGCTAGTTTAATGAACTGGATTTAGGAATCAGGGAAGAGTCATAGCGTAAAATTAGAACAGGAAAAAGGCCAAGGTTCTGAGGAGACAGAAAGGAAGAATGTTCTGAGGCCCATGGAGGCTGTCCTAAGGCAGGTTCTAGTGTGTTAATCCTCCTTGTAAGGACCAGGACTGGACAATGGGCCTAACGATTCTTACATTTGAGTGCCTACAGCCCTCTGAATGGATTGATTGAAATTGTGGGATGTCTTAGTGCTGAGCCACCTTCCAAGGTCAGATTTATGGTAAGTTCCTGGGTCAACACAGATCCACATCACCTGTCTACTTTCAATTCAAGAGATAATCGTTTTTAATACCATACCATATGCCAAATGCCATGCTAGGCACTGTTTTCAAGAAGCATGCAATCCCAGTAATAACTACAACTTTAACAGTGACCATTTGTATGCAAAGCCCTTGTCACATTATCCCATTTGTTTTCCGTACCATTTATTCATTCATTTATTTATTCAATAATTATCCACTGAGCACCTGTTATGGACGTTGTAGGCCTTGGGGTTACAGTGGTGAACACAAAAAGACACTTTCTTCATGCAGGTTGCAGCTGAGCAGGTCATTAAGTAATCACAAGTAAACTTAAAACTCCAACTGTAGTTAAGTACTAGGATGTGAGGTACACAGTGTTAGGGGGACTTGACCTAGTCACAGAGGTCAGGACGGCATCGGGATGAGTAGTGCCAACTGGGCATAGAGGGGAGGAAAGAGCATTCCAGGCAGAGGAAATAGCACGTGCAATGGCTGTGTCAGAGGAGGCTGCATGGCCAAGTATGAGAGTCTGAAGAAGGCCAGTGTGGCCAGAGCTAAGGAATCAGGGATGCAAATAACTACGACACAAGTCAGGACACGATTGCTGCAGACAGAGAGCTTTCTGAGCTTTGTGACGGAGAGAGCACACCTGGTGGGGCACAGCGAGGAACCTCTTCACGAACTCCGTGAACGCTGCTCTGGTGAATAAAATACTGTCTTTGGACAAGGGCCTTGAAGGAAGGGTAGGCTTCCTGTAAGTGGAGATGGCGTGGTGGGAAAGGAGGCAGAAGGAGGAGAGGCTACAGAGCCCAGCCTGCCTGGGAGGAACAGCAAATACCCACTATGGCTTTTTTGTAAGGTCGATATGGGGGGAATAACAGAAGATAAGGATGGTAAAAGGTGGAGAATTGACTTTTTTCTTTGGGAAGTAACACAGTTTTGAATACAGGAAGCTCAATTTCACTGACATCAAAAAATTCAAATTCAAGCTATCATGAGATACTATATTTTATCCATCAGAGTGACAATTTCTTCTGCATTAAAGTACTTAGTGTTGGTGAGAGTATGAGGAAAGAGACACTCGCATAAATTCATCGTAAAAATGTAAACCAGAATGACCTTTTTGGAAGACAGTTTGGTAATAAATGCCTCAAAAATATGTGTATACATTATAGCTGTTCAGCTTATAGAAAATGACCCTATGACAATGCAAAAATATTTATCCGAAAGATGGTTATCAAAGCATTATTTATCATAGTGATTTGAAACATTTTACACGTTCAGTGATGAGCTACTTAAATTATGGTATGGAGGCTAAACAGCCATTAAAAATTGCATTATAGAAGACAAAAATTAATGAAATGGTAAAATGTTATATTCAATAAATGCATGAAAAAAGCTGTTGTAATAATTAGTCAACAAATATTTGTTGATTCCTTACTGTGTTCAGGACACTGTATTTATTATGATATGCAGGGGATGGCATGTAAATAAAAGAGACAGACCCTACACCCTAGAAGGTTCTATCCAGTGGAGATGGGGGTGCGCTCTGAAGGTTTTACTCCGTAGTGGTGTGGCGGCGTGTACTCTCTGGAAGACGAAGTCCACTGTGGTGCGTGTTTTGCTGGGGTGCAGAGTGAACTTAGGAGGAGCCCATGTTTGTAACAATGAATGATGTGAGCAATGGAAAAAATGTTCATCTCCAGACACCAAAAGCGATAAGTTATGATCTCTGAATGAAGACAGCAGAGATGATTTCAGTGTTCTTCTGTATGTTCTTTATAATTCCCCAATTTCCCACAATTACAAGATATAATAATACTCTTACAATAAGGATACATACTTATAAAAAAGAGACAGGTCTCAGGAAAATTGCTAAATCTTCCTGGACTCCATGTTTATTTGTGAACACCATCTTTCTTTAAGTTTGTTCCCCTACTGCTAATGGCTGGCACCAATAAACGAAAATAAAATAACACAAACCCGTCCCCCAACCAGGACCACTCCCCCCTCCCCCTTCCCCCGGCATATAGCATATACTTTGGAACAAATACATGCAAGCCTTCTCTTATAAAGGCAAATTCCCCCCAAACCTTATAGAAAACGAATGAAAAGCAGAGTACTGCCTATTGAATTTATTTTAGGCCTGCTGACTTGTTTCTCTTAAGCCCAGATCACTTTTTGTTTCTGGATGTGTCAGTACACAGTCTTTCTTTATAAGGTTGAGTAGGGAAGAGAGACTAAAACTATTTAACTAAGGAGGCGGCCTGGCCTGGCCTGGTGCAGAGAGAGGGACCTGCAGCTTTGGTCTGCTGACTGGTTGTAGAGGAAGTTGTGAGGGACAGTCACTGGGGTCACTGGGTTCCTCCACATGGACCCCTCTGCTCCTTTCGCCCGTCCTTGCCTGTTCGCAGTGCGTTGCCGATCTCCTACTCAATTTCAACGCCTTTCAGTCCATCACGTTTACCCAGCGTTGCCGTGCCCGGGCGTCATGCCGCCCTCTCCCTCCCTCTGTCCTTGGCTTCACCCACCACTCCTGTGCTTTCTTGTCCCTCAGGCCTGAGCTGGCATCTCCAGTGGCCAGAAAGGGTGTTTGTTGGCTCCTGTTCTAGAAGAGACGATCACCAGCAATTGGTAGACTCTGGGAATTCTCTCACCTCTGACACTGTCTTTTGGGGCAACTTTGAATTTACTTGCACTTTGATAGGGAACCAGAAAATCAACTCACTCACCTGCAGTTTTCACTTTAAAGCTGTGACGGGCGGGTGGGGAGGTGGTGATGAGCATGATGGTATTTACAGTGGGACTTTCCTGCTGGGCTCTGTTCTTTTCTTGCAGAAAAAGGATTCTTTAAGCAGGGATATCTGGGCAGGACTGCTGCCTGTGTTCTAAGCCTTCCTCAGTGGAGAAGAGGGCTTTTGGTCTCTATGGCTTATACTGTCCTGTAGCTTAGTTTCTTAGACTGGGGAAATATATATATATAGATAGATTTATCTATCTATCTATAGATTTATCTATATTATCTATTTATGTATATATAGCTCCCCAATCTATGTACATATATTTTAATTTAATTTTTAAATTTTTTCCTTCTTCCTTTGATAAGGTGTTACAAAGATAAGCTAATGCTAGTGTTTGCTCCAAAGAAGGTGAAGGCATTTGTTTTTTCTCCAATTATATTCTCTGTAGTTTCTCTACAACGCTCATTTCCTTAGGAAATGAAAGACATGCTCTCTTTGGGTGTTTGTACAGGATCATAAAGCTAGAAGTCATATGTCAAAAAAATGTATTCCTCAAGGTAGAAGCCTAGGTTAGCCTAATTTGTTTCAGTTTTTGCAAGACTGATAGTTTTCTTATCTGAGTCTGTGTTAATGAGTTATAATCCAAGTCACAAAAATAATGGAATTGGGTCATAACCCAAGGCATAAGAATGAGCTGACTGACTTGGTCCTGCTCTGGTTTGGGCCTCTTGCTGAGTTGTAATCTCTTACCTTAGGTAATGCCTTCTATAAGGTTCCTTGCTTTTGTCAGGTATCTTTTATGTGGGTGTCTTACGGGACTCTGGCTTGTTGACAGACCTCAACCATTTTCTGATCACAGGGTGACAGATTTGCCATCTCTGTCTGCCAGAGAGTGGGTGGGTCTCAGGTGCTTTGAGAGTAGGTTAGAACCACCACACACACTCTCCTGTCTCATCCCCTCCCTCACTGCCCCCCCGCCACTCGCCAGCACTCCACATCCCTTCTTCACGCCTGTACCTTCCCACAGCATCTTGGAAAGAGGGAGGGGGGACACCTTCTTTGAGGTGACCCCTTTCGGACAGAGTGCTATCACAGAGCTGCCACTGCGTAAGCGTGGAAAAACTACTTCGGTAAAGGGACTCCTCCTTTCCTGCCCTGAGTTCAGGAATAGTCTCATCTGAGACACAAAGAGAAAGGCTACTGAAACCTGGCAGGTGGACTTAGCAGGGCTGGTGTTCTCTTACCTCCTACGTCTCCCTCTTAGAGACTGGCATCTCAGAGTATTCTAATTTTAATTCAGGTAAAGATCAGTCTCAAATATTCAACCAGGACCTGGTGAAATCTGCATCATCCTTAGGTCTCAAATTTATCTGTTAGGCCAGGACTGCAGATAATGAAGCAGGAATGGGTGTGTTGAAAGAGCAAATGAAAAGAAAGGGTGTCAGCATCTCCAAGGGCTTAGTTCCCTCACTGTGTTTTCTCATTCTCTAGACCACAATCTGCTCTCCGTGTTCTAAATTCTAATTTAAAATGAACAGTATTATTTATTCAACAGATACTTATTGAATGCCCAGTATAGGCATGTACTCTTATAGGTGATGGATATTCAGGAATGAAGAGACTTGTCTCAGGGCTCATGGAGTTTACATGTCCCAGTCTTGGAGATGGTCAGATAACACATCAATGAACACAATAATTTCAGGTAGTGGTAAGTTCTATAAAGAAAATAAAAGGGAATATTTTAATGCAAAGTGGCTGGGGGAGTAGCTAGCTTAGATTGAGTATTCAGTGAAGATACGGAGGAGGTAAAGTTTGGACTGGGATTAGATGACGAGAGGCCACCTATGTGAAGATCTATGGTAGACACACCCTAGGAAGAGTTAGCAGCAAGGATAAGGGCTCTGATGAGGAATTATAGAGAATAAAGAAGGCGAATGTAGCTGGAATGGAGTGAGCAAAGGATGATTAGTAGGAGTTGAGGTCAGAAAAAAAGACAGGCATCAGATCATGTACATCCTTATAGGCCATGATAAACACTTTGGGTATAATTTCACACGTAATATGAAGCTATTGAAGGTGTCTAAGCAGAGACAAGATGATATAATTTAATATCAAATATAAAAAGTATGAGACTTTAACTTCCAGCCATGAGGAGGTAAGACAATCTAGAATTAGGCACCCCCCCACCATAGAAAATTGAAAGGGAAAAAGGAAATGGCTAATTTTAGACATTGGAAAATAGGCAGCACAGGACTGTTCTTCCTGAGAAAAAGGAAGTCAGGTTATCCTCGGCTGTTTACCTGGAGATAATTCCATGACTGAGGCACAGGGAGGGGTGATCTGAGTAGAGCTGAGCAATCTCACTGAGGTAAGAAAACAGAGGTCAGACTTTTGGGAGGCTGGGCAAGATTTTTGTGGGACAGAACACCCAAAATGAGAAAGAGCTACAGAAATATGCATAGGGCTCCTCTTGAGTCTTTGTCCAAATATCAATCTGTGCACATTTCAAGTGAAACTCCCCAAGATAGGATAGGAACAATTTCTGAGGAAATAACAATTATCATGGAGCTATAAGAAGAACAATCCCATGATTGTCCCACAGGGCCAGGGACCATTCTAGTTCCCTTAAGCCAGAGTGGAAAGACTTCACTGAGTTCAATAGAGATCTCAGATCTAATGTCTTAGAAGTGGGTTAAATTACTGTTAAAATAAGGGTTATTCTAGAATGCCATAAGAAGCAATAACTAACCTGTAAGTAACTCCTTGCCAGAAAAAAAAAAATCCCACATTTTTAAAAGGAATTTTAAAGTTTACCTCCCCCCACCACACACACACACACACACAGAACAGGAGACTATGACCTGTAAACAGGGAAAAGACCCCAACAAAACATTAGAAAGAGAGGCAGAAATAACAAAGATGTTCAAAACACGAGTAAAGGATACTAAAAGAGCTATTATAAATATGTTCAAGGATGTAAAGGAAGATGTGAACATGATGAGAAAGAAAATGGAAATTTCTGTGGAATTCCATTTCACAAATGGAATGGAATATCTGTGTAGTGGAATATCTGTGGAAATTGAATATCTGTGTAGTGGTATCATATTATTTGAAGAAAGTATAATAATTTAAAGATGAATATTGTAAATTCTAGAGAAACCATCAGAACAATGACAGTCCAAGAAAAGGCAAAAAACAGAAAAAAGGAACAAAGAATAGATGTAAAAAATAGAAAACAAAGAGCAAAATGGTAAATATAGACCCAAACGTATTAATAATAATACTAAATGAAAATGGCCTAAATACTTCATTGAGAGGCATAGATTATCAGATTGGATAAAAACCAAGGCCTCTATAAGAAGTCCTCTTTAGATATAAAGACATAGATAAGTTAAAAGGAAAAAGGTGCAACAAGATATACTATACCAGTGCTAATCCAAAGAAATCTGAATAGGCTATACTAATATCAGACAAAGTAGAATTCAGGGCAAGGAATATAGCCAGGCATAAAAAGGGACATTTCATAATGAAAAAGGGTCCATTTTTTCTTCAAGAAGGTGCAACAATCTTAAACGTGTGTTCACCTAATCACTTCAAAATACATGAAGCGAACACTGATGGAACACTGATGGAAAAGAGAAATAAACAAAAATACATTTGTAGTCTGAGGTTTCAGCACTTCTCTTTCATTCATTTACAAAACAAGTATGCCAAAACATATTAAGAATATAGATGACTTGGAGAACATTATCCACCACTTTGACCTGATTTACTTTTGTAGAAAACGTTATTCAACAACAGGAGAATATACATCCTTTTCTAGTACGCTAGTAATATTTATCAAGAAATGAAATAATAGAGTAAGAGGGGAAATCAATGAAATAGAAAATGGACAAATGAAAGAAAAAAATCAATGAAATTCAAAACTATATCTTCAAAAAGATCAATAAGATTGGTAAGCCTCTAGCAAGACTGACTAAGAATCAGAGATTAAATATAATTGCCAATATCAGTCATGAAACCAGGACACCACTATAGATTCTGTAGAAATTACAAGATAATAAAGGAGTATTATAACCAATTTTATGCTAATAAATTTGACAACTTAGATAAGTGGACAAATTCCTCAAAACACATAAAAGCATCAAAGTTCACTCTAGAAGAGAAGATAATCTAAATAACTCTATATCTATCAAAGAAACAGAATTCCTAGGTAAAATCCTCTCATAAGGATAATGCTGGGCCCAGGTGTCTTCACTGTTGAATTCCACCAAATTACTTGAGGAAAGAATAATATAAATTCTACACAAACTCTTCTAGGAAATAGAAGAGGAAGGAACGTATAAAAACTTACAACAAGTATTACATTTGGTACCTAAATGAGATAAGATTTTATAGGAATACTGTATACTACTATTCCTCATGAACATAAAAGCAACAATTTTCAACAAAATAATAGTACATGGAAATATAGCAAGAAACAAAAAAGATAATACGTTATGTCCAAGAGGTGTTTATCACGGGAATGCTATATTGGTTTAACATTTGAGAATCAACCAATGTAATTCACCATATTGACAGAAAAAGAAGAGAAAAACCATATGATCATCTCAATAGATGCAGAAAAACATTTTGACAAAATTCAAGTCATTTCTGATAAAAACTCTCAACAAACTGAGCATAGAAGGAAACTTCCTCAACCTGATAAACACATCTATGAAAAACCTACAGTTAACATTGTGCTTAATGGTGAAAGAGTGAATACTTTTATCCTAAGATTGGAAATAAGGCAAGGATGTTTGCTCTTACTGCTTCTACTTTGCATTATACTAAGTTTTGTAGCATACTAAATAAGTCATGAAAAAGAAATAAAAGCCATACAGATGGGAAAGGAAGAAGTAAAAGTATCATGACATGATCTTCTATGTAGAAAATTCCAAGGGATATAAATAAAATCACTAGAAGGAACAAATGAATTTAGCAAGGTTATAGGAATCAAAATTGATATGTAAGAATCAATAGTATTTTTATATATTAACAGAGAACAATTGGAAATTTAAGAAATTTAAATAAAATATTATTTACAATAGCATTAAAAACGTGAAATACAGAAAATGTAACAAAATATGGGTAAGACTTCTATGTTGAAAACTGTGAAGCATTGCTCAGAACAATTGAAGACTTAAGTAAATGGAAAGATATACTGTGCTCATAGATCAAAAGATTCAATATTTATTTTAAGATTCAGGTTTTTTCACCCTAACCTTTAGACTCATCTAAATCTCAATCAAAATCCCAGGGGGATTTTTTTGGTAGAAATTGACAAGTTATTATAAAAAGCTTTTGGAAATTTGGAATTACAAAGGACCTATAATACCCAATAAAATTCTGAAAAAGAACAAGGTTAGAGGATTTAGACCTCTTGATTTCAAAACTTACCATACTTAGAGTAATAAAGTGTGGTGTTGGCATAAGGATGGATGTATAGATCAATGGGGTCCTTAAATGGACTTATACGTGCAGCTGATTTTCATTAAAGATGCCAGGGTAATTCAATGGAGAAAGAGGCTTTTCAACAAAAGGTACTGGAACAATTGGATAACCATGTGGAAAAAGAAATGATTCTCAACCTTTGCAGGTGTCTTAAAGGAATTAAAGCTAAGAATTATAGACTTCGGACTTTGGGGGTCATTTATGTAAGAAAGATAGGAATTCCAGTCATCAAATCAAAATCAACAAAAAGGCTTTGTCTCTATATCAAGAAATTAGCAAATGGATGCTCATTTATATATTCTAGCTTAAAATAAGATGTAAAAGGTATAAATATTACTTGCTTCAACCAAAGTTTTCTTTCTATACTGATCTTGTCAGATAAGAAGACTTCTACCGTAGTGACTTTGTATGGTTGTTATGAGACTTAACAGGGGTGTTGCAAACTGCTTGACATGTAGAATCTTCCCAATAAATAAAGTTTTGTTTTGGTGTTACCCCATACTTTCTTTGCTATTCATCTCATTAACCTTTATCTGATTCTGTCATATTTTAGTTACTTTTCCCCATGGGCACACTTCATTTTAGCAAATAGGTTGTAAGTTCATGGGCAGTGTACTTATTTGTAACCAACCCCTACAAGCATCCCCCTTTGCCTGATACATTTAGATCTTTGACTACTGCATTACAGGCTGAGAAGGTTGAACCCCCTTACAGATGTTTTTCAGAATCTGTTTGATTGTTTGGCTGCTTTTGACCAAATATATTACAAGGGCGGTACCATTATTTTTAACCAAATATGTTACAAGTGTGGTTCCATAATTTTTTCATAGACTTCTCTCCCTCTCTTTTCGCACATCCAAATTCCCTTCTGAAACCCCTGTGCTAATAATTCATAAGACTTTAGGCCCAGCCCTTTAGGAAATACAGTACAGAAAAGAGAGTAGAGAGACAGAGCAAATGAAATTGCTTTGCATCTCATTCCTTGATTTTCACTCGACTTGTTATATATGTTGAAGTTAGGACATATTTCATGGCTAGGATTGAGAATATTTATGGGCAGCTTCTTACTGCTTCATTGCCTCCCATATTTGTTCTGTAGAATGGAGAAAGTTAGTAATGTTTGAAGTCTTAGAAACACCAAGGAATATACTTCCTGCATTTTACGTTCAGTTGGTGGAAAAAAATCTGGCCCTGGGTAGGATGGTAGGCTTGTGATTCTTGTGAATTCAATAGTTCACTTGACTGTAAGCTGTCTGAGGATAGTGGCTGTATCTTAATCATATATGGCTCCGAAGGAACGTTTCACAGTGGCTGGTACTTAATTCTCCCTAAATGACCAAATGATCAGGGTCTCTGTTACTACATGGGCCAGCATTGATCCCAGGCAGATGGTAAAAGAGGGAAAGTTTGTTTTATGTTCCTTCCTACCTCTTTTTGTATGTAGCACCTTTCTTCCTCTCTGACTTCTCCTTCTTCCCGGGCAGCAGTCCCTTTCTCTTGCTCAGCTGGCCATTAACTAATCCCTGATAACAATTAACTGATCATTAGGTTAGCCTTTGCGTGTGATACACCTTTCAGATATTAGCATTTTAACAACATCTTCTTAAAGGCAGAGGGGTACATTTCCCAGTTCAAGTCTGGGGCCAGGAATGACCTCCACCAAGTATATGGTATGCATAAGAGAGGAAGAGAGCCCTTCCTTCTGGAACCCTCCTTTACTGTATTGCTTGGTTTCAGGGGAAAAGAATGACTTTACCTGAGAGTTGAAGAGACTCCATATAGGAAAAGATATTTGAGCTGGGCCCTGAACAATGAGCAATGGGTTTTTTCAATGGGGAGGTGTTTGGGGGTAGGGGGCGAGGTGGGAAAGAGGAGCCATAATTAAGCATTACAGGAAAATGGAACAACAGCCCGGGGAGAGATACAGAGACGAAAGAGCAGGGTGTATTTTAGGAACATGGAGTAATCTTGGGTAAATGGGGTAAATGTTGCATGGTAGGAAGTGCAAGAAGAGTGGAAAAAACAAAAAGCAAACAAAACAAAACAAAAACCAGTTTGGACTAGATTGTGAAGTGCCGTGTATATGATTCAAAGGAATTTGATCCTTACCAAAAGGTAGTGGAATGATCAAATTTCTCTTTTAGAAAGCTCTCTTCAGTAGCAACGTGAAGTGTAAATTTTTGTGGGCAGGGAGACCAGTTATCAGACTGTTGCAGTAATTAGCCAAGGGATAGTAAAGGCACAGATCTGGAGAAAAAGAAAGAAAGGTTGCCTTTTAGATAATTAAAAGCATTTAGTGGCCAAGTTCGCCCTCATCCCTGTTCGTCTATTCATTAATCCAGTCAACATTTATCTGGCCCCCTAATGTAGGCAAGCATTGTGTAAAAAACTTGAGAAATAAAAAGGACATGGCTTCTTCCCATAACAAACTCAAAATTTAGTAAGAAAGTTTGGCATTTAGGAATTAAAATGCAGTACGGTGACTACTATAGCAGAGGTAAGCAATGTGTGCTGTTGGTATACAGAACAAAATGTTTCTAAGAAGTTCCATGGGGGTAAATTTACTGTTTTACTCACGGTTGTATCCCTAGCACTTAGCTGAGTTGAAGAACCTACTAGGTGCTTAATGTTTATTGAATAAATATTTGAGCTTGGGGGGGTGGGTATATGGGTAGGGGAATGACAACTTCTCTACTTTGTCGTAGGCTAGAGAAGGGACCTTTCTCTTGGTTTTGAAAATGGAAGGGTCAGAATATGTAGGGTTGTGTCCCTAGGTGGTGGCACTTAGGATAGCACTAGGTAGTTGGCTGTGGGCCTTCTTTCCTCTTTTCTCTTGGGATGTGGATTATTTGGGGGGCTGTAAGCCTCTGAGAGCTAGCTACCCAGAGTAGGGTCAGAATAGCTCTGTTTGTTCCCCTTTGTTAGCCCTTGGGATTTAATAAAGTTTTTTTTTTAAGTTCTAATAAGGGAAACTAAAGGAAAGGCTTTGTCCAAAGTTGGCCAGAGATTTAAGGAGAGAAATATTCACCCAGGGCCAGGAACCAAAGTAGGAGAATCCAGTGAGGAAGGCGAAACCTCAGGGCAGGAAGTTTATGTTGCTTGTTGGTTGCTCCTGTTCACCAGAAGAATCTCCACTTAATTCTCAACTTTGGAAGTTCTGGGTTTCATTTATTAAGGGAGGTGGATTGAGTCATGATCTCTGAATTGCAGGGGAGAAATCCAACATATGCTGAAGAACAAAGCATTTTCTGTAGTTCAATTATGGTAAAAACCTGATTTAATATAAATTCATTTGGCAGCAAAATCTGACCTAAAGTGATGTGAATCCACTTATAGTCTTAATTTAATCTTAAAAGTGTTCAGTTTTTATGTTTTGTGGGGGAAACATTTATGTGTTTGATTACAGGGTCTTACCCTAGACACCCCTAGGAGGGTGTTACGTAATATTCAGGAAATGAACCACCATGTTACTTTTTAAATTTTGAAAAATTTTAAATTATCAAGCACATCCTGCTCCTAGAGGCTTAGATGAAGGATTGTGGATTTATATTTCCTTTCAGAGATTAGTAAAGGCTTTTGGACAAAATGAGTGTGAGCTGAGTTTTGCAGATGCATAGAACCTTTTTTTGCTTCTCAGCTGGAGGTGGTATTATCTCCTATATTGGTTTGCTAGGGCTACGATAATAAACACCACAAACCAGGTGGCTTAACCAACGGAAATTTACTTTATCAAAGTTCCGGAGGCTGGAAGTCCAAGATCAAAGTGTCAGCAGGTTTGGTTTCTCCTGCGGCCTCCTTGCCTTGCAGAGGGCCACTCTCTTCCTGTGTCCTCACGTGGTCTTTCCTCTTTTGGGCATGTCCCTGTTGTCTCTATGTGTCCAGATCTTTTCTTCTTATGAGGACACTGGTCATATTGGATTAGGGCCCACTCTAATGGCCTCATTTGAACTTCATCAGCTCTTGAGAGGCCCTGTCTCCAAATACAGTCATATTCTGAAGTAGCGGGTGGAGGGGAGGTTAGGGCTTCCACCTATGAACTTTGGAGGGACACAGTTCAGCCCATAACTTGCCCATGGGGTGTTTGGAAATAAATGTGTGGATGTACATTTCAGAGGTTACATGACTGTAGGGTGTTACTGTCACAAGGGAGAGGGGCTAGGGCTGCTGAACAGCCTGTAGTATAAAAGAGAGCCCCCCAGAAGGCCGACCACTCTGGTGTGGAACACAGAGGGAGGAGCCGAAGAAAGACTTGGACCAGCCCCTGGGATGGGGTGTGTCAGGATGGTCCCATCTTTGATGGGAAATTGAGGTCTGGCAATCTTCAGGGGATGAATGTTCTTTTCTTCAAACTGCTGTCCACTCTCCCCTCTCCACGCCCTTTTTTGGCTGGTTCCCTCAGGCAGCATTTCTGGACTCTGTGAAGCAGATGTCATGAGGAAATGGATTTAAGTATATGAGGTTTGGATTGGAGTTTGGGCTCCTTAGTCTCTAGGAATAATGAGAAATTGACACTTTCTATGTTTCCCCAACTCACCTGTGACTCTTAGACTGAAATAACACCCCCCTTTTAAAATAAATCCTGCCTTGCCTCTAGGCTTGCGGTGGTATGAAATAAGATTGCATGTAGAGCTTGGCACAAGTGCTCAAAAGCCAGGGCAGGAATTAGTGCCCGGAAATGTGCCTCTGGCATGTGTGGGTGCTGATGTCTTCCTGGAACGGCCTTTGGTTCGAGAACGTCCCTGTTCTTTCCCACTGGGTCCTTTGCTCCTTTCTACCCTTTGGTAAAAAACCAAGGGATTGCGACTGTTCAGTCCCTTTCACGTTTAGAGCATTGAAATGCTTTACAAATATTATCACGTTCATTAGAGCCATCGTAGGTTGTTAATTAAATTATAAACCAGTGCATCACACAAATGTTAAGAATAACAGCAAAATGAATCTCTTTCATAAGCATTCACTGCCCAGACAGTACTCCATTTATGTTTTCTTGAGTCATGCTGAATTATTCAGTCTTCTTTTTACAATTTTCAACATCCAGGAGAAACAAACAAAAAAAAAACTGTAGCAATTATCACTACAATACACAAATAAAAATGAATAATTCAGAACTCCTGTGTTATTTTACTCCCCCTTGTCTAACTCTGACTGATCCGGGCTTTGCTTTCCATCTCACAGTTCTCAGCAAGGCAGGCAGAGGAGACTTTTCAGGTGAAGAAATAAAGACATAGAGTATTTTAGTTATTTGCCCCGAAGAAGCATTCCTGAGGTGCTGGAAACTCACCGCCCGACTTCCGTCCTCTCTGCATATATATGTGCACTCTTCCTACTCTTTACTCATGATCGGGTGATGCTGAAGGGGTTAAAAAACAATCACAGCCCCATCTTTCCCCATCAGCAATTTTTGAAGCCCTCCTTTACTTATGTTTCCTCTCAACAATTTTACTAGGAACTGTAGCTTCAGGCTCTTCTCAGGTGTAATGTTTTTATGCATCTGTGCATTACACGTGTGGAAAGGTTAGGGTCCCAAGTTGATTTTATCAGGTGGAGAAAGCACTGCAAACAGGAAGAGGATTCTGAGGGTCCAAGGTGCAGTCCCCCGGCTGGGCCAGGAGCCGTCCTGCTGTGCTCTGTCAAGTTCCCGAGCATCTGCTGGCCACCAGGCCTCCTGAGCTCCCAGCTGCTCCTGGTCCATGGGCATCACTCCAGCTCGGCTAGAGGGCACGTCACCCAGCCAGATTCCAGCCCCGTGCACTGCTGGCCTGCTGTCACTCAACCCTCAGAGGGACTGGGGAGACAGGCACGAAGGATACAAAGCTTGTTCAGTCACCCATGCTTCCTTCTGTTGGAATTTTCTACCGGATTCTAGAAGGCCATTTCTGAACTTTTATTCTACTTTCCGAATCATGACCAAGGGATGGAGACTGAGAAAAAAATCCTACCAAACCTCCAATTGATCACCCATGATAACGATGAGGGGAGAGGCTCTTGTACATCCTAACAGTTAATTAAATCCTTTATATTTGGACACTGGCATTCCAGGCAGACAAAAGAGGATAAAAGAACCCACTGCATGAGATTAGTAAGCCCATCTTTAATACTCCACTTGACAAGATTTTTACTTTTGCAATTTCAAGTTTAGGGGTTTGAGCCTTTCGGTTTTTATTCTTCTCTTTTTGATCCACCACCTCCCTCCCACCCCCAGTGAAAGAGGAAGAAACATCTGATTTTTTTTTCTTCATTCAAGGATATTAATGTATATTAATATAACCAGGCAAAAGCCCAGTTAGGGCCCTGCTTTCTCAAAATACCCCTTAATCATTTGTGAGGGGTTGGGGGCATGTGATACGGAGGTGGATGTTAGAGCAAAAAAGGGAGAGATGCTTCAGTTTCAGAGGGCCTGGAGGCAGAGTCACAGAGAGCTGTTTCCATGGCAGTGCTATGGAAACCAGGCTCTGCCACTCACTCCTTCCCAGAGTAGAACTTCCATGCTTCATATAGCATGGGATCCAAAAAAGCCTGCCGGCCTCTTACCTGAACTGTGGCTTTAACCTTGTAACCTCATTGTAACCTATCGTTCTGGCCTCTTATAAGTGGAGGAAAATGGGGAAAAAAATAGGAACCTAGTCCAAACCACTGGTGGAAACTCTAAACCTTAAATCTTCTGTGAATTTTCCAGTAGGATGGAGAGAAAAATTCGTTTTACCATGTATCGGTTGTCATATCCATATGCATCCACTTTTCCGGGTTCCATTTTATAGCACTGTCAAAACCCGTAGTATTACAGGTGTCAGCTCCTTGTACCTATTTTTTTCATAATCTGTTTGGAGTTAGGGTGCAGGATCTGACCCTTTAGGGACCTGTCATCTCTTACCCCTGGCCACAGATGGTGGTCTTAGCCTTCATATGACTTGTATGTCTAAACTGATTTTCACGAATGGGAACCATATGACAGACCATGGATGATTCTTCTTCTCTCTGCAAACACCTCTCCCGTGTACGCACTGCTGGCCGTGGGTTTGTGGCATCATTTCATACATGGAGAACTACAGCTGTGTGTGTGTGTGTTGGGTCTCGACTCAGGGTATTGATTTACACTTGCAATTATCACCTACTTGTGTTCTTTTAATGGAAAGATTATTGTATAAGGAATGACGTCAAAAGAAGCCCATGAATACACGTAGCAGAAGAAAGGCTAAAGTCTACAAGCACATTTTTAGAAGGAGAGACAGAAAATGCATGTGTATTTTAACCCACCTTTCCACTTCAAAGATAGGCACAGTGGGCCTTCATGAACAACACCAGGCCAGATTGTTTGCAGTGAGAGCTTATTTTGTTAGACTTTAAAAACTGAAGATCTTTTTTTCTTTTTTCACTTCTCCAGTTCTCATATTACACAGAAATATTCCCAAAGACCCATTATTAGACTGTGACCACATCTTTTCCATAGTTTCTTCAAATGTCTCTGGTACATATCCCCAAATCTCCCTTTTCTAACGACTCCATTTCCCTCCTCAATGAACAACCCATCCTTAATGATTTTTAATCATTTTCTGCTCCAGGAATTCGTGAATCCCAAGGTACTCAGTGATTATTTTACTCTCATAATGTCAGAAGTTTGTTCTGAATGGTGCCTAATACTAGATTCAGTTGAAACATATTCCTGTTACGTGTTTTTGATTTGAGAGGCTTTTGCCTTGTGGCTTAACCTCAGTATCAATTATATTTGCCCACTGATTTGAAGGAAGGTACCTTGAGTAATGCTTAAATATTTGCTGGCCACCTAACTTTGTCACTCGTTTATTCAGCCAGTATCCATTTGTTTGTTCATTCATTCATTCATTCAACCACAGAGGGTTCCTGTGTGCATAGCTTTGTGTCACATATTAGTCATACCAAAGAAGCCTAAGATACATTATATAGAGTTGAACCATATGAGACTTGCAGATATTCCACTGTTTTTGACCTGTAAAAGGGCAATTTTATGTGCTTTAACCAAAGATAAAGGTGCAGTATAAAAAGACCTCGAAAAACAAGATTGACCTTTAAAGATAGATTTTCAAAAATCCAAGAGATGAGAGTTAAGGGAAGAGTTGAAAACAGCATTCAGAGACAGGAAGAACTAGGAAATAAGAAGCCAGGCCTGCTCAGTGCTCTGAAGTTTCTGCCGTGACCAATACAGTAGTCGCTAGCCGCCTGTGGCTGTTTGAGTTTCAATTTAAGTTAGTTACAACTAAATAAAATGAAAAATTCAATTTCTTAATGGTATGAGCCACATTTCAAGTGCTCGATAGTCACATGTGGCTAATGGCTCTCACATCGGACCGCATAGGTAGAGAACGTCCCTGTCATCGCCAGAAGCTCTGTTGAACAGTGCTGCAACTTAGGGAGGGAACTGATCGTGGCAGAAACTACAGGTTAAGAGAACTGAACCTTCCTTAAGAATATCTGTAATGACAGAGAAAAGGTTTGGTGACTTGGAGGAGGCTCTGGTTATTCACTGAAACTCTTTTGTTCTCTCCTTGGGTACTAAGCTTTGTGGCTGTTTTGTAACTCTTAGTGGCCCCAGTGAAACTGGTCCCAAATCTTAGAACATATAAAATAAGCATCACATTCAAAAAACACTTGCCTTGTAGTGATTCTCTCCTTTGCGGGCCATCTCAGCCAACCCTAATGGCAGAACATGACCTGTGGAGTCTGACCTGGCTCTTTCCTCTCTTGGGTCCCTCTGGCTGGGACTGCACACTGAGGAATGCACAGGAGAGGGAAGCTCTCATTTGCCTGCCTTAATCTCTTTTATTTATATATTTATTTATTTATTTGGTTGTGCCGGACCTTAGTTGCGGCAGGTGGGCTCCTTAGTTGCGGCATGCAAACTCTTAGTTGTGGCATGCGAACTCTTAGTTGCGGCATGTGGGATCTAGTTCCCTGACCTGGGATCGAACCCGGGCCCCCTGCATTGGGAGCACAGAGTCTTATCCACTGCGCCACCAGGGAAGTACCAAGCCTTCATCTCTTTTGAAAGCGTTTTGTACTTTAGGCATTAAGTTCCTAAATCCAGACACTTCCCAGGTTACCTGGAAGCCCAGGTGTTTGATCCCAGCTCTGAATCTCTGCTGTCTCCTTCTTTATGACTTTTTTTAAAAAAAATCAATGGCCACTTTCTTATTTAGTCTAAAAGGAACCATTTGGGGAAATCCTGAAGTGGCGACACGTCCGTGATTTTTGCCTCTTGAGTCATTGCCCACCTTGATCTGAAGACTCAGTCAATGGAGCATGAGAACACGTGTACACAGAGGCATAAACGCTGTCAGCCTTGAGATTTTCCAATTTCCCCAAAGGTGGGACTGTACAGCTTAATTAAAACAAGGCCGAGAAAAAAATAGAAAACATCTCGAGGAGGGTAACTTTTTTACCTGTTTTGTGAGCTTGGCCACACCCTTATTGACTTGTATGTACTCACTTCGAAAAAGGAATGTGTTCTCAAGTCTTCACTGCTTTTACTCTATACCTCATTGAATGAATTAGCACTTAGAGGGTAGGCAGGCTTGGGTCTAAATCCTGCATAAATGACCTCTGGCAAGTGCCTTCATCTTTCCGACCTTCCTTCCATTTCCTCATTTTTTCACAGAACCTTGTAGAGTGGTCATTAGGATGAAATGAGAGTGTGTGTCAAGCACTGGCACATAGTAGGTGCTCATTACTTTTAGCTATTATTATTATTACTTTTATTTTGCTGCTGCTGCTGTTGTTAATTGCTCTCCACCCCCCAACTTTTTATCCTCACCCTGTTCCCAACTTCCGGTACCCCGAGTCCCGGAAGTGGAGTGTTTGGGATCTACAGCATTCTCACATGCTTGCTTTGCCATCTGGTTCTCATTTTTGCACACTCTTATTCTAGCCTTATGTCATAATTCTGATATTCAGTATTCAAATGGATGGCTCTTTAAATAGCTTTATTGCTTGGTCTTTTCTTGATTCAGTTTTACATAAAATTTCCCTAAACTTCTCAGTTGCTTACCTCATTGTAGCCTGGATCCCAGTTTACCATGAAATGCCTTTACTGATTTCTACAGCGGTCACTCTAAAGGCGAGTCCCTTATCTTTTCACTCCCAATGCAAATGGTTTCATGGTTTTAAATATCGCATGTGTATGCTGGACACCCTGATCAACATCTCTATCTTACTATTAATTTTCTTATTTCTCTTCCTCACTTCCGTTTCTTTCAGACATTGCAATTTAATCTCTTGCAATGTCTGATAGACATTGCAAGATTTAATAGAGTAAAACAGAATTCTTTATTTCATTTGCAGTTTTTATCTGTTGGATTTTACACTGTTCTTCCTCTATTGAATGCAAAGCACTGTGGCAGAATTTTGCTTGTGGAAAATGTTCAAAGTTGAAATAGATTCAGTAGCAGATGAGAAGAGGAAAAATGAAAAAAAAATGTTATGTACAGATGAAAATAGAGGTTGGGGAGAGTCAATAGTGAAAAATGCAAATGTAACAGGTGAATAAAATTCAGTCCAAATGCCTGATCCCAGAAGTTATTTCAGTCAACATTTTGTTAAGAATTTTATTCCCTCATAAAAAAAAAAAAAAAGAATGCTAACATTTTCTCGAAATTTCTTCTGTTAGGCACACCCCCGGAAATGGTGCTACACAGTATCTTGCACAGTCTGGGTCTTAGCAAATATTTGTTGAATTGATTTTTATGGTTGGATAGATCGATTAACTGAAACATTGAACCCTGCCTGTGAACGCCACTATATCTTTAGGGTCACGGACATACTTCCTTTTTTTCTGTGGAGACTTGTATAAAACAGTGGCCATGGCTTATGGAGCCTTTAAAGACTCTAAAGGAAGCTGTAGATCCCTTTTTCAGAGGAGTATCCGCAAACCCGGTTCTGCACGCGGTTTCAGGGGATTTATGGATCCTTTGAGGCCAATTCACGAACCTCAGGTTTAGCGTCCCTGCTTCCTATTCATAGGTTTCCCTGGATGTCTTCCTTCTTCCGTATCTCCACTGAAAGATGACCTCCGTGCCCAATTCCAAGCCAGAAGTCTTAGTGTAATTACCCACTCTCTGCCCTCCAATCAGACTAGTTGTGTTAGTTGCCAGAGTTTGCAGCTTCCTCTAGCCCAAGTTATTCTATTTGATGAAGGAAAAAGCCTGCTCTAGCATTTGTAAGTACTGTTGTCCAGAAGGTCATTGTGTAGGCATAGTGAGGACCCTTCTTGATGTTTGACCATATTTTACAACTGTAAATAAGGCCCGTCCCTCGCGGAATGGGAATGGGATCGCAGGGAGGGTTTGGTTCTCATATTGCCAACTCTAGTTTGCTTTGACATCTTCCTCATTATCTCCTTCCCCAGTTACACATGCCCACCATTCATTTACTGAAACAAGGCCGCCGTTTCCTGCTAGTTACCATAGGTGGCAGTGGCTAATGATTAGATAAATGAATCTTGCTGCTGGATCTGATAAATTAACCCTACTCTATGTGACAGGCAGCCAGGGGGCTTTGTTGCCCACTGGTGCATTAATCCAATTCACACAGTCAGACTTCCCTACAAGGTGGTAGACTGTTATTTGTGGGCATGTTTTAGGGGTGCTGGGAAGGAGGAGAAGACAGCCCTTCTGTGACCCTCTTCTTACACAGTATGAACAACTGGCCCAGGATTTGGATGTATGGACAGAGCAAAGAAGGTGTATTATTCCCTGCGCCTCTCATCTCTCTGATGGCAGAAGCCATCAGCGTTTTGGGGTGTCTGTACCAGGCACAGTACTAGGCATTAGGCAGAGGTACAAAAGCACCATTAAGCAGGACGCAGTGACTGTCCCTTCAGGAGTGACAGGGTTTACTCCACTTCTCAGGGGCTGGCGCTCAGGGATGCGGGCCGGGCTGCACTCAGCAGTAGGAAAATCCTTTAGAATGACCATGGATGCACTCACCTGCATCATTCGACAAATACGTACTGAGTGCCCAAGGCAGGGCACCTACGCAGGTGCCTAGACCCTGGGGCCCCTGAGTGGGCGAGATGGAGTCCCTGCTTTGAACTTACACTTTCCTGAGGGAGGCAGACAGAAAACAGGTAACGCCAGATCTAACTCACGACAGAATTAAGTCCTGTGAAGAAAGGAAAGCAGGGTAAGGGGATAAAGAATATGGGACGATGAGGAGGAGTTCATTTCGAGAAGCTGGCTGAGGGAGAGCTCCCTCAGAAGAGATGGCATCTGAGTGAAGGCTTGAAGGGGGGAGAGGAGGGAGGCGCTTTCTAGGTTAAGAGAACAGCAAGTGGAGAAGTCGGGAAGCAGGAAGGCGTTTGGCAGTTGGAGAAAGAGCTAGAAGCCCCCCTGGCTGGAACAGCAAGCAGGGGAGGGGGCAGCAGCCGAGGTCGGGGCAGACTGGGCCCACAGGCCCGGCTGAGATGCCTGGATGCTATGCTAAGTGTGCGGAGAAGGACCGGGCGGGCGCTACGTCTGCAGAAGGGCGCTCTGGGTGCTGGTGGAAAACGAGCTGTTGGAGGTGGGGACACCTAAGTGGGCCCGGAGGCCGGCGTACGTGGAGGTTCTCCCGATTCAGCATCCCCGTGTAGGGCTGCGGCCCAGCTGGTCCCTGCCTTGAGGAGCCCAGCTCCAGGGGGCCTCGCTTATCTCTCTCTTCCTTTCCCTCCTTAAACCCTTTTGACAACAAACTTTCACAGTGACCAGCTAAGGTGCTTAATGTTTCACTTTACAAGTTCTCTCTTTATCTTTGGCGTGTCATTCTCTGTCTCAGATTTGGATTTTAGGATTTTGAGTAATAATGATTGCCACTGGTTTGCAACGTCTCCTCTATGACCAGATGCCAGGCATATAGTAGTATATGCTTTAATCCTCATAAAAACTGTGCAAGGAACTTTTTCTCATTCTACTAAAGCTCAGAGAGATAAAGTACCTCAGCCGTGGCCACACACAAACGCGTGGTGGCTGGGACTTGATCGTGGGTCTCTTGGCCTCCAAACCTCACGGTCTTCCTGTCTCTTAGAGTTGAACGGCATGATGAGCTTATTTGGGAAACCTTAGGAAATTGGTTTTTCTGAGATTGCTATTATTCGAGAGCAGTGGTCCTCAAGGGAGGGGACTTTTGACCCTCGGAGACATTGACAGTATCTGGTGACATTTTTGGTTGTGCCAAGTTGGGGTAGGGTGTGTTACTGCCGTCCTGTGGGTAGAGGCCAGGGAGACTGCTAAAGCATCCTATGGGGCATGGGGCAGCCTCGCATGAAAGAATTATCTTGCCCAAGGTGTCAATAGAGCCAAGGTTCGGAGATCCTGTTCCAGAGTTGTTTTTCTGCATTCCTGATCTGTCCGTAACTTTAATCAGCATCCATCTCCTGCATCAGTCATCACCCTGATTATGTTTCTTTGCTATTGTTCTAAGGAGAAATTGGGATGCAACTAAAGAAGAAAGACTTCTGCTGTTAAGCTGCTTTTTGTTTTACTTTGGTTGATGAGTGGTTTTCTCCCAGCACCATCATTTATCTATTGCTGGTGGCCTGGGCTCTGATTCTAGGGCTCAGGAGCCCCTGAGCCACTCTAATGAAATCCTGGGGCTTCTGCACTGAACTGCCCCGTTGCTCCACGCTGTGCTTCACTTGGCGTGGTGCAGGTCAGGCTATCAGCACTGGAAAAAGCCCTTCCACCAGAAAGTTGTGTGAATTGGGAGCAGGTCAACCCTGACTCCCTCCTGCTACCAAATTCAAAGCGACCCCAGCAGCTGTGAGGTTGAGAACACGGTCCAGTAAGCAAATTGCCTTCTACTGGAGAGCGCACACCTTCAAAGTTTAAAAATGCTGATGCACACTGATGGGAGAGACAGAATGACCTCTGTGCCCCTCCCCCCTCCCCCCCCAATAAAAGTACACACATTCAGTCTTTACGGCTTTCTCAGTCTAGACACTAACACAGTTCAGAACTGCTACAGCGGATGGCCCTATGAAAGCAAGTTCACCACACGTTGGATTTTAATTGTACAGTGCATGAAGTTACCCCTAGTCATCTTTTGTCTCTCTAGTCATCAGAATGTCTCTCATCATTCTGTTACTTAAAGGATAAAGGACTATGCATTATCTTACTGCTTCTTGAATTCCCCATCAGAGGCGTGGTCCCCAGCTGGGCGGGCTGGTTGCGCCCCGACTCTGTGACCGTCTTTCCCTGGGAGAACCTCGGCGTGGAAGCCGGCGAGGGTCCTCGACTGGCTGTCCTTCTATCGGCAGCTCCTGGCACTTTTGCTTTCCCTCCGACTCGCCTGACTACAAAATATGCCTCCTGCTTAATAAACTCCTGCTTGTAATATTCTGAAACAAGGAGGCTAATCAAAGGCCCTGTTCTGCAGAACAGGACGCTAAATGACAAGATTAATTTCCGCAATCAAGCAGCTTAATTTGGACACTTTCCCTTCTCTGTTGCTGATTGAAATTGAGGCAGATTTCGCTGTGGTGAGATTCTCCCCTGGCTTAGTAAAGCTTGCGTCCTGGGGCGAGAAGAGGGAAGGCAAGGTGACTGTGGTCAGAGAGGAGATGGGAAGTGAGAGGCAGGAGAGGGCAGCACAGGGAGTGAAATGTGAACAAATGCAGAGAAGTGACCGGAATTTTTCTAGGGCCCCTAATTACTAGACACGGTGTGAAGCCATGGGTGCGGTTGTCCACACGACCACCACCCCCCTACCTGAGATGTTTCCATCCTTTCAGACGGCAGCCACACAGATACACGCAGCTGTAACCTGTTTGGGCAGGAGAACATCTTAGACATCTCCTAATCCACCTGCCTCTTTCCATAAAACAGCCCCAGAGACCTTAAGGAACTTGTGCCTGTTATTAATACCAAGCAGGATTTTAGGACAGAAAGTAAAGACGCTTACGCAATCTCATGGGATTTGCAGGAAAGTAAACATAACATAGTGATAGACCCTACATTTGTAGAAAGTATTATAATTTACAAGGCACTTTCAGAACATTTAAGTGGCAGGCTATATTGCTCAAATTAGAGTTTGAACTGAATATTTTTAGATTTTTAGTAACATACAGGATAATAACCTACATGCTTGTTGTTTCTTAGAAAAGCAAACACCTTACAGTGGAGATGCAAGCAGCTTCCTTTCTCTGGTGCTATAGTTAGCATTGAAGAGTATTACTTTCAAGGAAAAAAAAACACCAATCCCGCAGTTTGGGATAACTGTTTGGATTTGTGAGCTTCAGCTTTTTCTCAATCCAATCTTGTTTGGGTTGTGAGGTTCTTTTATGCTGATCCCTGAGCCCTGGTTTCTGGTGGGAGATGTGGTGACATGGGGGAATCCGTGGGCAAGAAGCTTTAGAGCTGTAGCGTTTAACACTGACATTATCTTTGATCCTCCGTGAGTCATAGAAGCTTTCTGGGCTTCAGTTTCTTGACTGTAAAAGAGGGATGACAATACTGGTCTGTCTCGCAGAAGAATAACTAATACATGATTGCAAAGCTCCTCCCAAACACGAAGTACTAAATAAATACTAAAAGATGAAATAAATTGACTGCTGAATAAAATGTAGATAGGGAAAATGAAATCAAGGCCAGACCAGACTAAACTTAATAGCCAAGCAGCAAGGCTCTGTGTGCGTGTTGGGGACAAGAGAGGGGGCAACATCCTGCCCAGGAAACCCATGAACTCCAGGTACACTGTGCACATTGGCCCTTGCCCTCAGGACCGGGATCTTGGAGAAACACTGTTGGGTTCATTCATTAAAAAAATATTTGAGTACCTATTAAGGGCAAGGCATTATTGCCTCAAGACACTCTTCCAGACCTCATGGGGTTTAAGAATTGATTGGAGGCAATAAGACATAACCAAGAGTATATAATATACATCTGTATGAGAAATGCTGCCGGAGCTGTAAAACTAAGTGTAACATATGAATGCAGAGGGAAGCTTTAATTAGTGTGATCAGAGAAGGCGGTGGTATTTGAATTCCATGGATTTCCAAGGACAAAGAGGAGGGCAGTCTAGGTGGAGGGGCCACCATGACCAAATGTGGATGAAGGTGGAATAATTTTCACAAATGAGGAGTCTGGATGACTTGCTTTTGGATTTGTGTTGAAGGACTAAAGAGAAAGGACTGAAAAATAGGTTGGGGTAGAATGTGGAGAAGCCTAAATGACTGCGGAGTGCTAAAAGGCATAAGAATAGATGAATGTACAAATTTTAGGAATAACAACCTAAAACGTTAAGAAAGCTCTGATCTTCAGTAAGAAGATAGTGAAAATCAATTTATTAAATCTAAGTAATGCACAGTGTAGTTTGGACAAAACAGACAATAGAGGATTAAAGCAGCATTTAAAAGAGTTCTTATCTCAATACAATATCTCACTAACAAAAAGACTCTGTAGGAACCACAAGACACAGTGAGATCAGAAAGAAGAGGCAGAAGTTTGACAGGTTCATACTTGATCACCCAGAAACGTGTATCCCAACACAAAGATGTAATTTGGCAGGTTCAGAGAAAGATGAAAATGGGTAAGTAATGAATAAAGCACCCAGTGAAGTGACAGTCCATACTGAACACAATATAATTCCATGGACTGTACTTTACACAGAGGCAGAGGGGCATAAAATGACTGGTTGGGACAAACATAACTGCAGGTTCACAGGCAGAAAGGCAAACGCCCGTCTGGTTGACTTTCTCCATCAGCTGAGACTTGACTGTGGGTAACCCTGCGTGAATTGTTGTTCACACATGACGGTCTTCTGGTTTTTTTTTTTTTTTTTTTGACTTCCTACTGTTCCTACCCCCTCCCCCTCTCATCACAGGCTTTAGGAGGCTTTGCTATGAGCTCAGATATAAAGTGAAAGAACCCTTTTAAAGGCACTTTTCTGCCTGTTCACAGTCCCCTAAATTTTATTTTAGGCATTGCGTTGGTTTAAAAAATGTTTTGGGTTGGCTTATATGAAAAACTCTTTGTAACATCATAGTGAAATCGATGAAAAAAGTCTAATTTTAGGGAACAAGTATTATGAACTAGCCAACAGGGAGGGAAACAGGAGTCTGGAAACGTGGTTTCTAATCACGACTGCTGGTTTACCAGTTGTCTGACTAGGTGAGTCACTTAGTCTCACTCATCGTCTGCAGGACTGTGAAAATTAGAGATGGTGTACACACAGAGCCCGCCCAGCCCAGTGCCTAGCCCAGGAAGTGCACTTTATTTTCTTCTAAAGTTAAGTGTAACTTTATTTTTCTTAGTACAAAAGCAATACATGCACATCAGAGAAAAATTGGAAGAGAAGGGGAAAATGAAAGCAGACATCATCTCACCAGATAGCAGCACTGTAAACGTCTCTCAGTGTGTTATGCAAAATAAAAAATGAGGTCATACTATGCATATTGTTTTGTATCCAGCCTTTTCTTTTTCTCAACATTCAGTGATCGTTCTCCCCTGTCAAAAGCATCCTTCTACATCATTTCTACTGACTGCATAGAATTCTGCAATTTAACCAATTCTTCATGGTTCAGCATTTTACGTTACTTTCAAAATGAGGACTTTTACAAATAAGCTAATGATGCACATCCTTGCAGATGAATCATTTTGTCTGTCCTTAATTATTTCTTTAGTATAAGTTTGTAAAACTGGATTTACTTGGTCAAATAGCATCAACGTTTTGTGGCTTTGAGTATATATTACCAAATTGATCTCCAGAAATGTAAAACTATTATATGTGCTTGTGCTTGTGTGTATGTATGAGAATATCCATTACTCTGACCTTTGCAATGAAGAAAAGAACCTTGCATATTTAAGAAGGTAAAATGTTATTGTTTAAAACTCAGAAAATGAGATCAGACTTGTGGTTACCAGAGATGAAGGTCAGGGGGAGGGGAAATTGGAGGAAGGTGGTCAAAAGGTATAAACGGAAGTTATAAGATAAATAATTATGGGGATGTAATGTACAATATGATGACTATAACACTGCTGAATGATATATAGGAAAGTTGTTAAGAGAGTTAATCCTAAGAGTTACCATCACAAGGAGAATATTTTTCCTTTTTTCCTTTTATTCTTTCCTTTTAAAAAATTATATCTAGATGAGAAGATGGATATTAGCTGAACCTATTGTGGTAATCATTTCACAATATGTATAAATCAAACCATCCTACTATATGCCTTAAACTTACACAGTCATGTAGGTCACTTATTTCTCAATAAAACTGGAAAAAATGTTTAAATTTCTATTTAGTTGATTTATCAGTGAGCTTGAAGTTTTAAAATATACTTATTAGCCACTTGATTTTTATTTTGCTCTTGTGAATTGTCTGTTATTCCAGTAGGGACTTTAAAGCGGCAGCCTGTTTTCCCCTGGGTCTGTCTCCATGATTTCACTTTAATAAATTATTACTCTTTGTTTACGTGTTTATTACTTCAGCGACCCTTCACGTTCCTTCAGGGCAGATCATATCTTATTTTTTTCTATCCTGAGCACCAGCATGAGGACTCAGTAAACCTCTGGTGGGTGTGTGAAGAGATGGGTCCCAAGCGAATGGGAGGATGGGGGACGTATATGAAGCTGAGCCGGGGTGAGCGCCCCCCGCCTGCTCCCCCAGACTCAGCGCAGTCAGCGAGTGTAGGTGGGTCTCCTCTAAGCCATGCTGGTGAGCGGAGCTCAGAGCCGTTCCCAGGGACCGACTCAAAAGTCTCATTCCAACCAGAGGTGGATGACATGTAAGATAGTGAGTGAGTCAAGTGGCCAGGAATTCAGAGAATGAGCTGAGTGGTCGGTACAGGTTCAGCTGGGGGCTTGATGAGGGACAGCGTGTCCATAGGGCTGCATTTCTTTTGTTTTGTCGATGTTTTTCCCGTCTGACACCTTGGAATCGTTATATGTGATTTCCTCAATTGATCATCTCACGCAGAAGGAAGTCTTTGGAGTATAATGGGTCTTTGCTGTATTTATTATTGAAAAGGTCATTTTCATTTGGCCAAGACCATTTGCTTTCACAGTGGATGGTGGAGCCTGGCCGGGATGCTGTCACAAGGTTCTCTGTCCCCTCAGTCATTGGAGAGGTTGGTCCCGGTGGTGTAGCACCTCCTGTAGGAATTCTTCTGGCTTTTTCTCTCTGGAGGTCTTATCTCTTTTGAGCTCCCCATACTTATAGTAAAAGATACAGGAATGAAAAGAAGGGAGGACATTGACACTAGGTAATGAATCATTTATAGATCTTACAGAGTTACGACACTGTGGGTCATGGAGTGTAATCTGAACATATCGTGGCAGAGTGTTTTATACGGTCTCTGTATGTTGGTAATATTTGCGCAATATATTCCGCATAATGTGCTTAATAAGCAATTACTATACTTACTATAGAACTTAATTCTAAATCTATAGTTACTATCAGTAAGTATATGTTGATATGGCAGATTTGGGCTTATAACAAATTGTCTGTATTGTTTGCCAGTTGTCGCTTTAGCAGGGACAGATAGTTTTATAAATCTCCTGCTTATTAGGCATTTAACCAGAAACAAAAGAAAAAGAAGATGAAGCTCCTTGAGGAATGCATTCTTAATCTGTATAAACTGTTAACATATGCTGATCTACTAGAATATTCTATTTGAGATAATAACATGTATAGAACTTACATCTTACATCATTTACTTACATATTTACATCAGAATATGACACGACATTTAAAATATGTCTTTGTAGTAGAAAGTGAATTTTTGATATTTACTTGGTTTATTGGATTACTGTGAACTTCCAAGTCTTCTGACTTATGTTCATAGTAAATATATTTTTGAGCCTGTGACATCCAGCTTGGTCATTCACAGAAGCAAAATCAATTAGGTCATAACTGTTTTCCTCATTTTAAGCATGTGCTGCCCAGGACTGCCCTGTTGGTTTCATCTTGTAATGTCTGTGCTTGTGAGACCAGAGTTTTTTATCACATGGGAGCCCCAGGGGTGGGCAGAGAGTGATCATTTGGACAATTAGTGGAGATTTAAGTAAACTTGCCCACAAAAAAAGAAAAAAAATCATGAGAAACGTTAATAACTTTGAAGCAACTTTAGCAAAGCGTGATAAAAGTGGTCAAGAGTTTGGATAATGTGAGGCAAACCAAGGTTAACAAATATCATGGATGAAGGTAGGGCTGAGAAATGAAAATGAACATGACTGTGGCCTACACTTCAGTGAACGTTGCAAACATCCAGCTGTACCCACGGGATAGGAGAGGGCAAGGAGAAGCTAAAAAAGCCTTACGACCAAACCTAGCAAAGGCAGCAGAAAGTGCGGTGGGTCTTCAGGGTCAAAACTGAGCCCAGCTGCAGGTGAGTCGTTTGGTGCTAAAGCTCTTGCAGTAGGGAACGTCCTGTAAGGGACCTTGACTTGGCCCTGCACTGGGTGAAGTGCTTGGAGCAGAATGGCACGCCTTGGTTGGGTCTGAGGGAGCCGCTTTGTACCCCGGACACCAGAGCTCTTTATGTTCTGGTGCTGATCTGTCATCAACATTGAACCGATGGCTTGTATTGTTTGTATTGTTCAGCAGGGTCCCCTGGGAGAAGTAGAGTGTCCTGGAGCTATGCCATATCCCAGGCAGGCGGCAAGTTTTCAGGTGTGGCAGATTTTCATATTAGGATCCTAGGTTCCCTCCCAGCCCCTGCCTTAGCACATTCTCCTGATGCCTCTCTCTCCCTGGCTCTCACCACGGGGGCATCTTTAACTTGCCTGAACCCCCTGCCATCTTTTGACAGTCAATTTTTCACAGAAACAATCCGTGATGCTCCTGACCACCTCCCCTCCTCCTTCCCTTCTCCTCCCTTTCCTTCCTCCCTCCCACTGATTTGTTATTATGTACTGCAGCTGCCCGGAGGATTTTAAATAGACCCATAATGGCACAGCAGCGCCTCTTGGAAGTTTAAATATAACCTTCTTGTTAATCTTGTCCGTGGCGGCAGCAGGAACAGCACCTGGAGAAGAAGGCAACGGGCAAGAGATGCCCTGAGGTTCTACCCTGAGATGGCGGCTCAGCCGTCTCTCAGGTGTGCTGCGCTCTGAAAGCCTTTGGACTCAGCCTCACAGTGGCTATGCCTCCGCTTAAGTGGATTTGGTGCTGGATTGACAGTCCCTAGAAATGGAAGCACAGTGTTAATACCAGAGCGAAAGAGATGCAGCGAACAATGGCGAAAGCCTGAAATTCCTCTCCCCCCTCTGCCAGTGTGTCACTCACCGTCCACCGCACTGAGAGGCGGACTGTGTTTGTGTCTTATTTAGCCTTTGGCCCTGCGTGGGGACCTGGAGTGAGAAGGGCTAATTGGTGTCAATTACGTGAGTGGCCACCATTCTTAAAGGAACAGGTGTATAAATCATAAGTGCTTCCAAGGCACAGTATCAAGGTCTCAGACAGCTTCCAGGGGATATGATGGGCGGCTGCCCTGACCCAGGGCAATGAAATTGTTCATGAAGGGAAAAGGGCTACAGATTCTGGCTCCGATTCCCAAACCTGTCAGTATTTTCTTGGATTTAACGAATGTCAAACCCTAATATTAATTTAGTCATTCGATGAATATTTACTGAGTGCCAGCAATTGTGGGAAATGTTCTGAGATCAATGGAAGAAAGGGGCCACCGGGAAATGAAGAAGTGCCATGTTAAATTCAAGGAGGAACTTAATGGTGGAATGAGAAATCGTTCAGAACCGAGATTTTTGGAGGATGTGTCCTGATATCCATCTGGTTCAGGTTTTTTTTCTTGTGGAGATGTTCTAGGATGTACTGTTTACCCAACAATGGGAAAAAAAGAGATAAGACAATCCATGAGAGAGAATTTAAATTCCGTAAAGTGTAAAGAACCATGCTAAACTCTTAGTTTTGGTAGAAGGGAAAAAGTGGTGTTTCTTATCTTAAGGCAGTTTACAGTATAAGAGGGAACCTGAACAGATAAGAATGAGCACATCAAACGTTTTTATAGCACATTTTGGAGTGTATTGTGAATTCTCATACATACTTCTCTTTTATACTTAGGCTAACCTGTAAGGTAGACATTGTTATCCTTATTTTATAAAACAAAAAACTAACACAAACAGCTTAGGTAGTTTTCCCAAGGTCAGTCAGCTAGTAACCTGTGGAACCAAGACATCTATCTCCAAATAAGGCTACGTGTTGTTCATCTCTGTATCCCTAGGGGCTGGTATGATACATGCCACATTGCACATTGATATATTCTTCTTAACTGAATGAATGACACCATTGGTTAATTTTCGTAACACTGCAATCATATATTCATTTTACAGTAAACACACACAAAGCGTCTTAAACACTTTAGTAAAGAGGTTACTGAGGAAAGGGGATGAGTCAGGAATAACGTGGGTTACTAGGCCGACAGAGCAGGTTACAGTTGCCACGTATGGGCCATTAAGGAAAATCCCAGGTCACAGGAGACACACCTGGGGAATTAGACATCTGAGGTCACAGTAGACACACCTGGGTAATTAGACATCTGAGGTCATAGTAGTCACACCTGGGGAATTAGGGAAACATCCCCGGTCAGAGTAGACATTCTCCGAGTTTTAGGGAGACATCCAGGTCAGGGTAGACACACTTGGGAAAATAGGAAGACATCCCAGGTCAAGGTTGGGTAGTTGATCGCAGCATCCGTATTTTCAGGGACCTTGTTAGAAGTGCAGACTCTTGGGCTCCACCCCAGACCTTCTGAATCACAATTGTGACTTAAAAGATGGGTTGGAATATGAAAGTTATTGGAGGTAGGAGATATAATGGTGGTAAGGAATTAAGCATTGCTAGAACATCACTGTCATAAAACAGCAGAAAGTAAGAGAGGATGGAAAGGCTCACAGGAGGGCATATATCCAGCTTCTGTCTTCATATGGGAGAGTAGCTGAACCATTCAAGTTGGACAGCATTATTTTATTCATTTTTAAATTTATTTTTAATTGAAGTATAATTGAATTACAGTGTTGTGTTAATTACTGCTGTACAGCAAAGTGACACAGTTATATTGGGTTGGCCAAAAAAGTTCGTTCAGTTAATGAATACGTTGTTCAGTAAAGTTCTTGGTGAAAATGAAAAATGTGTCTTTTATTTTTACTTAAAACTGAACGAACTTTTTTGGCCAACCCAATACATATATATTCTTTTTTATTCTTTTCCTTTATGGTTTGTCACAAGATATTAAATATAGTTCCCTGTGCTATACAGTAGGACCTTGTTGTTTATCCATTCTATATATACCAGTTTGCGTCTGCTAATCCCAAACTCCCAATCCATCCCTCTCCTACTCCTCTCCCCCTTGGCAACCACCAGTCTATTCTCTATGTCCCTGATCCTGTTTCTCTTTCATAGATAGGTTCATTCGTATCATATTTTAGATTCCACATATAAGTGATATCATGTAGTATTTGTCTTTCTCTTTCTGACTTACTTCACTTGGTGTGGTAATCTCTAGTTGCATCCATGTTGCTGCAAATGGCATTATTTTGTTCTTTTTTATGGCTGAGAAATATTCCATTGTATATATGTACCTCATCTTCTTTATCCATTCATCTGTCAATGGACATTTAGGTTGTTTCTATGTCTTGGCTATTGCGAATAGTGCTGCTATGAACATAGGGGGGCATGTATCCTTTTGAATTATGGTTTTGTCTGGATATATGCCCAGGAGTGGGGTTACTGGATCATATGGTAATTCTATTTTTAGCTTTCTGAGGAACCTCCATACTGTTTTCCACACTGACTGCACCAATTTACATTCCCACCAACAGTGCAGGAAGGTTCCCTTTTCTCCACACTTTCTCCAGCATTTGTTATTTGTAGACTTTTTAATGATGGCCATTCTGACCGGCGTGAGGTTGTAGTTTTGTAGTTTGTACAACTACCATTGTAGTTTTGATTTGCATTTCTCTAATAATTAGTGATGTTGAGCACCTTTTCATGTGCCTATCGACCATCTGTTTTGCTTCTTTGGAGAAATGTCTCTTTAGGTCTTCTGGACAGCGTTATTTTATAAGATTTGTAAGAATAAAAATCACACCATGGAATTTTTTTAGAGTTTTATGCCCATTGAATAAGGACATTATCTCTGTCTCATGTACCATGAAGCTCTTGTTGCAGTTTATTTGATAGCTTTTAATCCTATATGGAAATGGAGAACAATCAGTTGTTACTTTGCTCAAAATGAATAGCTTTCTGCCCACTTGCATGAAGCTGGGCTTATTTGAAAATGGCAGGCTGGTCCTATCCATATTCTGAGAACCTTCAGGGATTTTTCAAAATTATTAGCACAGTTATGTCTAATATGAGTGAAGCAGAATAAACCAATCCTTGCCCACATGGGTCCTGGTTCCTCTCCTCTCCACTGTCATTTCCGTAAAGGTGCAACTGATATGTATTTTTAATCTATTTATGACTGTGCATGAGAAATACAAAAGCTGGATGCTTTACCCTCCTTTAAGGAGCTTGCTGTCTATTAAATAGAGAGAAGTGATGGCATCATATTCCTTGTCATAAAGTCTTTGAGGTGAGAATGAACAACGCAGGTATGACGGGTAATCAGGAAAACTAGAGTCTCGTACCAGTTTTGCCGCTAAATTGGCGTTCTTGGAAATCACCTTAATTTCTCCCGGTCTCAGTTTCTCATCTGTTAACATGAGGAGTTTGGACTGGGTGGGCTTTAAGGTCTTTTCCTGTTCCTGCTCCCAAGCCTGCGGGGAAACGGCAGGTCAAGTGGTAGAGTGATGGTGGGAGGGATTGGTTGCCCAGATGCAGGAGGCTAGACTGTGGCAGGAAGCCTGTTTCTCTCACAGAGGTTTTTAAAATACGTTGATCTTGTTCCTTTTTCTTTATAAGGTGACTTAATATTTGCATTACTAATTGCCTGCTTTCAAGGTTAATGGACATTTCTATTTAAAATGGTCCTAAAAGCATTTCAGAATTGGGGAAGGGCTTGGCTGGTCATTTGCAAGCCCAACTGCAGTTGATCGAGGCCTGTGCCCTGTGGTCACAATTACGCTCCCCTTTGGCCCTCTTCCCTCCACTCACAATGTGAGGTTAAAGGGAAAGATCACCAAGGAGTCTGGCTGATTCCTTAGGCTGAGCCTCGCAGAACAGGGTAGGGGCGCAAAGTGTGACGACCTGTCTGGTCCTTAGCTTTGTAGGTCCGTGGTTGGTCACATTTTCAGGAGACAACATATTTTACGATATTTAAGGCATGCAGGGTTCCCCAAGAACCTTCTACAGTAGGGTTCCCCAAGAACCTTTCCTCTCGTCTTCCTTTGGCAATATCAGAAATAGATGTTCCATTAAGAGCTGACATTTATTGAACTCTTACTCTTTGCCGTGCACTGTAAAGTGCTTTATGTGCACCACCTCGTGAATTCTTACAACAATCTAATGAATTACGTATTGTCTGTTTTCTTTTCTTTAGTTATGTATTGTTATTATGTCATCTTATAGGTGAGAAAACAGGTTCAGAGAGTTTATCCAGGTGGCATAGTGAGAGTGCACGGCAAGGTCAAATCCAGTTCTTCTACGTGTAAACCTATTTTTTATAGTTTGTTTTGTTTTGTTTTTGCCACTGCCCCAGCGTGACTTCTTTCTCTAGAAAAGATCTGTAGGGGAGCAAAGTTTGCCACTACAAACTGACTCTTTGGCATGTGTTTTACTTTGAGCTGAAAAGACTTGGGAAGAACCCTTGACCTTCCCCCAAACTGCCTAAAGAATGTAGATAGAGGACCTTTTCCAGGAAGGGGAGCTGTCACCTTAGATCACTAGAGTATGAACTAGGTGTGGAGAGAGGGAGGAACCTAGTAAAGTCTGTTAAGAGTCCTCTCTGTGTCCCATGGTCTCTGCAAGGCCCAGCAAATGTTTGCTTTTCCACCTCCATGTCAATCGCCTTCCTTCCCTTTGAGGGCCCAAACCACTATCCCCAACATCCTCTTTTGTCTCTAGCAGAAGATGGTATTTAACGTGAGGGTTTTAGCCATTTTGATGAGTTACTCAGTTTTCGCGGGTCTCTCTCATGTACGTATGTTATTAAACTTTTGTGTGGTTTTCTCCTGTTAATCTGTCTCATGTCAATTTAATTCGTAGACCAGCCAGAAGAACCTAGGAGTGCTGAGGGAGATCTTTTTCTCCCCGACAGATCTAACCCTGTCGTACTTATGAATGATAAGCGCCTTCTTATGTCTGCCTTGCGCTCTGAAATTTAAATATCCTCATCTAACTTGTTCCAACCTTGTTGCATCACTAACTCAGTTGGCTTATTGTCCACTAAACGTTCCTGGACTTGTTTTGTTCTCCGCTTCGTACAGATTGACTCAGCCTCTTCGTACTCAGCAGCACTTGTTCCTGTTAACTTTTCTCTCTCGCTTCTGATCATGTCTCGATTTCGTCCTACAGTCATTCCGAATTCTGGTGGGTGAGCTGAGCTGACTTCTGATTGCTCCCTTAGGTGCTGAAACATCAGAGTGGCCTAAGGAATCCTTGGGCTTTGTGGCCTTACCCAGCCTTCCCAGGAGCTGGCTCTGGGCACGGCAGCTCCTCTCCTGGCCAAGCTAGCTGGCAGTGGAGACACGGAGCACATACCTGCAGTGCAGTCTGGCTTCTGTGCCCGGGAAGATGAGACGGCCCGGTGTCCATCTGGACCCACCGATCACCTCCTGGGAGGACAAAACCTGAATTAGATTGTCATGGCTGAACAGAAAAGGGCATTTGTGTATTCTGAGGCTTGGCGGTTAGAGAAGCGCTTGCCAGCATTTTGCTGAGTTACGTCTTCCCACTGCATGGCTAACATTATTTTTAGCCTCATTTCTTCTGATTACTCAATTGTCTTGAACAACTTTGTGAGAAAAAAATGATGTCTCTGTCAGACAATCGTAGAGGAGTTTCTTGCTGGAGCTGTGCTGATGTAGAAATATTTTATGTTCCTGTTGTCACCGAATCTCTATGACCTCTTGGGTTTGGGAAGGGGAGGTGTCACGGTAATGGAATTAACTGAGGGATGGTAGTTCGTTCTGATGATAGCTCATCCTCATTTAGTGTTTAATTTGGTAGAGAAGAACTTTTGCAGATGCACTGAAGTGGACCTGCTGCTATAGAAGCATCTACTGGCCCATTGCCATAGAAACGGAGGTGGTCCTTAGGAACATATAAATAAGTAAACTACTCACCTTTCCTTTGCTTTAATTTTTCCCACTTTCACTAAGGAGGTGAAGACATAGATGGCAACGGAATTAAAACTTGCCCCCGTCTGTTTCTACCCCCACGAAAGTCTGATGGTGAGGTGGAAATTACCTATTGTGCTCAGATGCTGAGACAGGGTTTGAAGAGCCCCATTGGAACACACCATTCAAATAAGGGGCCAAACCATGGAGAGAGCCAAGGCCAGAGAGGGCTTATCGACCGCACGCTTGTCAGTGAGGTGAGGTGCTGGGGCTAGGTTACTGGAGCCCTTTGGGGAATTGGAAATGGATTCAAATAAGGAAACACAGGCCAGAGAGGAGTGGGAGAAAAACAGAACCACATTTGGCAGGGTCCTGGATGCTCAATTCCTTCTGTTTGGAAAGGAGAGAGGATGCCGAACACATTTTTGATTGGAGGACAAGTGTGTCCTGAAATTTTCTTGAGGACTAAAGATTTGTGAGTTTCATCACTTTATCCAGAAGATTCAGGTCCGCTTTGGGATTAGTTTGAATGACAGACATCACAAATGCAGCAAAAATTAACACAACATTGTGAATCAACTATACTTCCGGAAAAAAAATGCAGTTAGGAATACGATACATAGCACCGATTTCCCCAGCCCTCCCCACTTTGTGTGTGTATATTAGTAACAGTTCAAATCCCATCCGTTCTTACTTCCTCCTACTCAGTTAAGACCACAGTCCCCCACAAACTCATTATCTTCTGGTGTGGCTTGGGCAGCCCTCAGGAGGGTATGTCACAGGTTCACAAACGGTTCTGGTACCAGATTTGCTGGGAACGGCTGCCATTTTCTGTGGGTTTCCTGGTTTTTTTCCACGGTACCACTGTCATTTCCTGCTGCTTTCATTGAGTTCCGTGGCATCTGCCTTGCACCTCGGCCTCTTTGCAACCCCACTCCCTATGGATATTATGGTTTCCCATTAAGCACCTGCCTCGAGTGCACTGGGGCCTTCCTGATGCCAAAGCTTCAACATGGTCTGTGGTGGAGTGTCTGGTGAAAGGTCTCATCCCCCGTTCCGTTATATGCCATTTACCAAAGCCACAGGCATGCTCGTGACATAATTTCTTCTAAGTTTTTAGTGAAACAGTTTTTCAGCGTTTACTTACATCTCCTCTTTCCTCATTCCCTGAGGACCCACAGGTCGGGCTGGGGCGAGGTTAAGCGACAGGCATTACGGCGGCTTCCAAACTGCTCCTCCCACCCTGTGACTACAGCCCTGTGAGTGGGTAGAATTTATTTGGTTCCTCCTTTTCTTAAGATAAGTTCTCCCCCAGCCTGCTCCTTCACTTCTCGTGAAAATAGACTTCTTTATTTTTTTTACATATAATAAAATTCATTTATTCTAAGTACATAATTAAATGACTTTAGTAAATGTGTAGAGTTATACATCCATTACCACAATTCAGTCTTAATATTTTCATCAGCCCCAAAATGTATTCTTGATACAGTTTTCTTTTTCTTTTTTTTTAAAGCTTTTTTTTTTTTTTTAAATTACACTATACTAGGTGTGCTTTATTTATTTATTTATGGCTGTGTTGGATCTTCGTTTCTGTGCGAGGGCTTTCTCTAGTTGCGGCAAGCGGGGGCCACTCTTCATCACAGTGTGCGGGCCTCTCACCATCGCGGCCTCTCCTGTTGCGGAGCACAGGCTCCAGACGCGCAGGCTCAGCAATTGTGGCTCACGGGCCTAGTTGCTCCGCGGCATGTGGGATCTTCCCAGACCAGGGCTCGAACCCGTGTCTCCTGCATTGGCAGGCAGATTCTCAACCACTGCGCCACCAGGGAAGCCCTTCTTTTTCTTTTTAAAAAATTTTTATTGGCGTATAGTTGATTTACAATGTTGTGTTAGTTTCAGGTGTACAGCAAAGTGCATCAGCTATACATATACATATATCCACTCTTTTTTAGATTCTTTTCCCATATAGGTCATTACAGAGTTTTGAGAAGAGTTCCCTGTGCTATACAGCAGGTCCTTATTAGTTATCTGTTTTATAAATAGTTGTGTGTACATGTCAATCCCAATCTCCCAATTTATTCCTCCCCCCTTTCCCCTTTGGTAACCATAAGTTTGTTTTCTACATTTGTGACTCTATTTCTGTTCTGTAAATAAGTTCATTTGTACCTTTTTTTTTTTTTAAGATTCCACATATAAGCGGTGTCATATGATATTTGTCTCTGTCTGACTTACTTCGCTCAGTATGACAATCTCTAGGTTCATCCACGTTGCTGCAAATGGCATTAGTTCGAAACTGGATGGGTGGGCTCTGCAGACGTCTATTTTCATTCAGCCATAAAAGAACGAAAATAGTCTTCTGCAGAACCCACCCCTCCAGTTTCCAAGACATTCCGGAATGTTGAAAAGTCCATTGCTGGCTCACGCTGGAACAAGGACCTTCACGGGTCCCAAGCCAACCACTGCCCTTTAGGAAGTGGGAGACTCTTCCCTCGGTGGTGGCCGGCAGCTGAGGCTTATTGAAAAGGGCACCGGTCGCAGAGTCAGAATGCATGCTCCAGTCCCACTTCTGACACCCACCCACTTCACGGCCTTGGGGCAAGTCCCTCAGTATCTCTGAGCTTCAGTTACCCCATCTTCACATTTGAGTTAAAAATTCCTACCTCCCAAGGCTATTGAGAAAACGAAAAAGTTCATAGAGAGTGGTGTTCTGTCTGCACTGTCATTCTTTTCTGTAGCTATTATATTGGTGACCGGTGCTGAAATTAGTAAGGACCACGCGGAGGGCTCCCCTGAGCACCTTCTCCTTTGCCTGATGTGGGGCCTGGACCCTGACCCCCGTGTTCTTCAGGCCTCGTGTTCTGTCTCTGGGGCGGAGCTCCAGCCTCCTCACTCCTGCGCTGAGGGCAGCCCCGGCCTTGCTCTGCCTTTTCATTCCTGGTCCCGCTCTCTGGGTCCTTACTGCAACCTCAGTCTTGCCCAAACCAAACTGCCCATCTTAGGTCCTGCTTTCAGCCCTGGCTTGGGTCCTAATAATGGTGCTTATTTCCCTTTAACATCTTCAACGACAGGAGCGTGTGCCTTCTCTGGACCCAAGGTTCCTGCTACGTATTGTATAAAATCACTGCCCACTGATGCCGCCCACTGCCCTGCCACTATTCCCCCTGCCAAAAATAGAATAGAAAAGACATGATTCTCCACAGAGCATTCATGGGAGATGACTAGTATAAAATGCAGCTACTCCCAAAGTTATGGAAAACATGAAAAGAGACCTCTGGGGGCCTGCTGGTGCTGTCTTCAACTGTCCATATCTATTTGCATCTCGCGAAAGGGGCAATAAAAACACTTTCTTCTGGGTCAGGTGGATGTATGATTAGGGAACAGTATAAAAAAATAAGTTTTTTTTTTTTCCTTTTTAAGTGAAATGTATTTATTCAAGGAAAGCAGAGATAATGAGCTCAAAGAGAGATGATTCAGATCAGAAGGGCTTGGGGGGATGAGTGGGCCAGGGAAGCCTGAGGAGCCCAGAAGAGAGGAGACAGAAAGAGGGGCTGAGGCTAGGAGGCAGGTCCCTGCAGGGATATTGCCCGAGGGACCGAAGGCCCTGCAGGCCGAAGCTTACAGGGATTCACTGCAGAGGAACCTTGTCTGTGATGGACAGGCAGGTGGAGGCTGGGAGAGCTGAGGACAGACTCACACCCGGACAGGTAGTGCTTTGCACCCCACGGTTCCATGGGAGTTCAGAAGTTTGAAAGCTGGGCGGACATCTCGAAGGGGGACCTGCCCCCAGCTGATCCATCAAGTGTCAGGTGTCGTACCAGGTGCTGTGCAAAGAGAGTGATGATGGTGCGTTTCTGCCTTAAGCTCGTGCCAAGCTAGCTGACGTGAAACTCTGCTTCTGATTTGCCTCACCTCTGTGGTCATGGGGCCTCTCCACATTTTCAATGAAAGCCAGTTGTGTAAAATCACCGCAGGGCATCAGCAGCTCTGTGGCCTGAAGAGGGAAGGAGCAGTGCAGGACAAGCGAACGATCGCTCCTCCCACATCCAGCCTTCCGGCCACCACCGTGATCTGATCCCCCTCCCCAATTATACTTCTGGGTGATGGTAATAGCAAGTGACGATCATTCGAGACCAGTGGTGATGGGGAAAGCTGAAAGGCATCTTATTTCAACAGATTTTTTTCAAAGTGTCATTTCTATTTATTTTTTATTTTATATTGGAGTATAGTTGGTCAACAATCTTGTGTTAGTTTCAAATGTACAGGAAAGTGATTCAGTTATACATATACATGTATCTATTGTTTTTCCAATTCTTTTCCCATTTAGGTTGTTACAGAATATTGAGCAGTAGGTCCTTGTTTGTTGTCTATTTTAAATATAGTGTGTACATGTCAATCCCAAACTCCCAGTCTATCCCTTCCCCCGACTCCCCCGGTAGCCATAAGTTTGTTCTCTAAGTCTGTGAGTCTGTTTCTGTTTTGTGAATAAGTTCATTTGTATCGTTTGTATTTTTTAGATTCTGCATGTAAGTGATATCATATGATATTTGTCTTTCTCTGTCTGCCTCACTTAGTAGGGTAATCTCCAGGTCCACCCATGTTGCTGCAAATGGAATTATTTTATTCTTTTTTTATGGCTGAGTCATATTCCATTGTATATATGTATGACATTTTCTTTATCCGTTCATCTGTTGATGGACATTTAGGTTGCTTCCATGTCTTGGCTATTGTAAACAGCGCTGCAGTGAACATTGGGGTCCATGTATCCTTTCGAACCATGTTTTTCTCCAGATATATGCCCAGGAGTGGGATTGCTGGATCATATGTAGTTCTATTTTTAGTTTTTTGAGGAACCTCCATACTGTTCTCCATAGTGGCTGTATCAATTTACATTCCCACCAACAGTGCAAGAGGGTTCCCTTTTCTCCACACCCTCTCCAGCATTTATCGTTTGTAGATTTTTTGATGATGGCCATTCTGACCGGTGTGAGGTGATACCTCATTGTAGTTTTGATTTGCGTTTCTCTAACGATTAGTGATGTTGAGCATCCTTTCATGTGTATTTTTTTTTTTAAAAAACAACGGCAGCTAACATTTATTGAGCACTTACTTCTTGTACTCATTGCTTTGCCAAATTCTAATGCATAGCCCGGATCATTTCATCTTTCCAACAGTCCTTGTACAAGGAAAAGGGACCATTATTATCACCTTTGCAACTGAGGAAACTCAGGCTAATAGTGGTCAGGCAATATTCAGAGCCACTAACAAGCTGACCTTGGACTGACACTCAGGTCTAACAGCAAGGTGTTTACCACCAAAATATTCTTCTTCATTTTAGGGTGTCTTGAGGTTTGAAAAGGACTGGCCCAGGGGACACAAGGAAGCAGGGCACCCTTTACCCTCCTCCAGCTACTTTCAACCTCAGCCATCTTCTAAAACCTGTTGAAGGAATATGAAGGCACACACACTTAGCTTAATAGTAACATCCTTTTGCAGTTATTGCCACTTAAGATCTCCACTGGTGACAGGAAATCATTATTGCACCGTTGTCAGTGGTTTATCATCTTGCTGCCCTGGCATGCATCCTGTAGAGGCAGTTGCTGAATATAAGAGTTTATAACCTTCGGCATGCAAGGCTATGGAGAAAACACTATTTGACTGTTTTAAAAACATTCTCTCTTGCTTAATGAGGTTTTTAAGTGTGTGTAGAAAAAAAAAAAAATTAAGATTGTTTAAGAAGGCTTTGGCAAGAAGCTCCAGAGGTTTAGGTGGGGCTGACTTGAAATGTGGAGTTGAGCCGTTAGTCAGTTGGTCACCAAATTAAGTGAGTTTGACATTCGCAGTTTTATTGCTCTATCGCCAGTGCCGTCTTCCACTTGCTTGGAGGTAGCGAGTGCAGAAGGCCTGATGCTCAGGGCCAAGGCTGGCCTTCCTTGGAGAAAAGGGAAAAATAGGCTCTCCCGGCTGCAAAGAGAGTTCCAGCGGAGTCCTCAGAGTTCAAAGGGAGATGCCTGGGATGAGACCATTAATACCTTCCCTCAAATAAACAACCTCTGTGGCTGGGAGTGGGATTTAACTCCCAGGGGGAGCATCAATGCAGAGAAATGAAAGGCTCCTCAAAGAAGGGAAACCAAAGTTTATATAAGAGGCACATGAAATAGTGTCCCCAATGGACACCAGGTGATTTCTGGATCTAAAGAACTGGAGGACCTTCTGGAAATCACTCAAGTTTTCCATCCTTTGGTGACCTCATTTTTAAAATGAAGGTATTGGGGTAGATGACCTCCAGTGCCCCCTTAAGTGCAAAAATTCTATGGTGCTAACACATTCTTGGCAAGAGTTGAGTGTATTGATAAGATCATTCGACCTAGATTTTTAAAACTGTATCTTTCTATAATTAGTATATAATGGTTATAATCAATAGAAATGAGAGAAATGTGGTTTTTTATTAGTTATATTTGCTGAAAAAGTTATGTCTGCAGTCAGCATTCTGTTGAAAGGCTATGGTGGCCTCTCAAGACTTCCCTGGTGTTGCAGTGGCTAAGATTTTGCGCTACCAATGCAGGGGGCCCAGGTTCAGTTCCTGTTGAGGGAACTAGATCCCACATGCCACAACTAAGATCCCGCATGCTGCAACTAAAGATCCTGCACGTGGCAGCAAATATCCCGTGTGCCACAGCTAAGACTCTGTGCAGCCAAATACATAAATAAATACATAAATAAATATTTTTTAAAAAGGCTATGGTGGCCTCTCCAATGTTCTGAAAGTCTAGTTCTATCCCCTAAACTCAACATCTTTTCTTAGGATTAAAGTGGAAAGTTTCACCACATACCATCTCCCTTCCTCTCATGTTCCCTGACTTTAGGAGGAATATTATATCTTTCCACCTCTCCCACCGGAGCATCTGTCCAGCCGCCACAGTGATGGAACCTGATATGTTTTCCTTCTCTCCTCCGGCCTTGGCTCTGAGATGTCAGGATATTGGTACTAAAGGGACTTTAAGATTCAGGGAGCCCCCATGGGCTTAGGTTCCGAGAGAGGCCTGGGGCTCCTAGGAAGACCCTTCCTGGTGTATTTGAGATAAATTGGTGTTTGCGGGCTGGCCTGAGATTGCAATCACCACCTATTATATTGGCTCAGTGAGAGAATGCTTTTGGGTTTCTAAGTGATAACTTTTTGGAGTTAATTTTTGGAAGGTGGTGCATTTGTATCTTGGGGACTGACCCAGTCTAGTTAGTGAGATAAAAAATGTGAGATCTGACAAAGAGATTGTCATACTGAATGAAGTAAGTCAGACAGAGAAAGGCAAACATCATATGATATCACTTATATGTGGAATCTAAAAAACAATGATGGAAATGAACTTATTTACAAAACAAAAACAGACTCACAGGCATAAAAAACAAACTTACAGTTACCAAAGGGAAAAGGGTGGGGGGGAGGGATAAATTGGGAGTTTGGAATTAGCAGATACACACTATTACGTATAAAATAGATAAACGAGGACTTACTGTATAGCACAGGGAACTATAGTCAATATCTTGTAATAACCTATGATGGAAAAGAATCTGAATATGCTAACGCATATATATGGAATCTTAAAAAAAAAGGTATTGATGAACCTAGTTGCAGGGCAGGAATAAAGAGGTAGACATAGAGAATGGACTTGAGGACGTGGGGTGGGAGGGAGAAGCTGGGGCGAAGTGAGAGTAGCAGAGACATATATACACTACCGAATGTAAAATAGTTGACTGGTGGGAAGCAGCAGCACAGCACAGGGAGATCAGCTCGGTGCTTTGCAATGACCTAGAGGGGTGGGATAGGGGGAGTGGGAGGGAGGCTCGAGAGGGAGGGGATATGGGGACATGTGTATGCATGTGGCTGATTCGCTTTGTTGTGCAACAGAAACTAACATGGTATTGGTATTGTGAAGCAATTATACTCCAATAAAGATCTATTAAAAAAAAGAATATATATGTATATATATATGTATGAATATATGTATGTCTATGTATAACTGAATCACTTTGCTGTACACCTGAAACTAACACAACATTGTAAATCGACTATACTTCAATTAAAAAAAAAAAGGTGAGCTCTTTATTCTTAGAAGTGTAGGTTACATGTTTATGCTAATTGTTCTTCACCTTCCCTTTTCTCTTCCATATCTGGAGTGAATAAAAGGCGATTTGACACCTTATTTACCAAAGCGTGCTCCCGCTGGCCTAAACTGTGTCTTCCAGCATGGTGGTGAATCTGTCAGCGTGCGCTGGAGTTAGTATAGGCCTTAGGAGAGAGTAATAGGGTACGTGAAATCCTTAGATAATTCGCAGACATTATGGAAGCTCCCATTTCTTGCTCTTTTCCCCCATGAGATCTTTTTCTAGCTGAGCTGGCTGTTATTTGTGTATCATTTCACTGGTAGTCCCCGGCCTTTGGCAGAGGTGCTCATAAGCTTGCAGAGTGGGAGGGATTGGGGGAGAACCAGTGGTTCTAAGTTAGACTTTGAGGAAAGGACGTCCGAAATAGTGCACATGCTTCTGGCAGGTAGATGCCCAGCCCTAGAACCTGAAGGGTTCTTTTCTAAGGGCCTTCCCAGCAGCAAAGACCCATCTTATCTGCTATTACCTCCCTCTCTCCCAGACTGAACAGAATCGAATCTTCATCTTTTCTTACGGTACACGTGAGATAAGCAATGAATAACCAAAGACATCCGGAATTCAGCTGAAGTTCTTCTTTAATACAGGGGCTTCTCATAAACTTAAGAAAGTTTTCAAATGATATTGAGTGGATACTTTTCCAGGCCTAGGTTAAGCCTGACCCTCTGTTTCATCCAGTTACTTGTTATGCCTACTTTATAGGCCTTAAGAATAAAGAAACCTCTTAGATGAGCCGGAACTGGGGGAGGTGAGGATGGGCATAAAGCAGCAGGAAGAGCTGCCGATCAAAGGCTCCTCGGAGGAGGTGGATCACTGGAACATTTTCTGTTCTCCTTTGAAGCCTGCATTTGTTGTCTCTCTTTTGTGGAGAGTCTCAAACTGGGAGGACTAAGCGCTCCTGAATAGACCCTTTCCCCCGCTGCCTCTGCAGCCCCTGCCGCTTGCGGTGGCCGCTCGCACCCGCTGCGCGGCTGCGTGGACCAAGAAAGGGAGTGGACAAGAGGCACAGCGGCCAAACAGGCTGTGTCAGTTTCCCTTGCGTCCCCTTTGAGTTAGCGAAAGAGCTATTTCTAAACTTACATGGTTCACCTGGGCTTGTATTCAGCGCTTTTTTCTTTCTTTCGTTTTTTTTTTCCAACCCTGATACGTGTGGGCAAAATCTGCTATATTCTTGGTTCATAGTCCTTTCTTTGGCCCTAACCTCTGGAGACTCGTAGCTACAGGCCAATCGCAGGCCTGCACTCCTAAGTGTGCACGTGTCTCCATCAGGACCAGGGACTACCCTGGCTGACATTTTCTATAATTCAGAGGGAGCACAGTTGTTGAAAAGCAAGTATATTCAGCTATGTATGGGGTGCTTTTTGGGAGACCAGTACCTAAAGTAGGACAGAATGAGATTAGCATGTTTAAGGCATCAGTGCGACCTGTGTGGTCCCAACAGAATTAAACACAGTTGGGAATATGGGAAATTTAGTTCATTTGTATGTTAACAGAGTTACTGGGTGGACTATTGCTGACATGTGAATCAAAGGAAGCTAAAACTTAATTTGGTTTTAGATTCAGTTTCCTCCTCTAGCCTTGGAATCTTGGCTGAAGAACTATGGATGACTACAGCAGCAGGAGAAACTAAAACTTACCTGCTTAGTTTAGCTGAGGCGTTCTAACTGAACAAAAGGGGCAAAGGCAAAAACGCTCATGCTTTGCTGGGGAGACCAGGCAGCAGTTATATTTTCCCTGGTGGCACAAAATTAGCATAAGATTGGAGGATTCAAAATATTTGCTTCATGATCTAGTTCTGCTGATGACTCTGCGGCCTTGGCAAGTCATTTAACTCCTCTGTGCTTTACTTTATTATAATAAATATGGGAAATTCAAATGAAACCGTGATGTAGCTCAGTGTATTTACTCCTAGAATCCTAGGTCCACATTTTAGCTCTGCCACTTAGTAGATATTTGACGTTGGACTGATTAACCTTTTGAGTCTCAGTTTGCTCATCTATAGCATGCAGATAGTGGTAAGAATAGCTATGCCCTAGGATTGACGTGATGGTTGAGAGAGAATGCATTTGGAGTGCTGAACACAGCGCTAGCTTATAGTACATGCTCACTAAGTATTATTATCGGCATTGTTGTTGTTATTATTATATCGTTTTTATTACATAAAGATATAGTGGAAGATTAGGGTAGCTTCTTAGGGTGGTGGCTTTAGTGGGATTTTCACCGGTGGGAAGTTGCAAGCATATGAAACAAGCTGGACAGAGATATGAGGGTGGGAAAGGTGGGAGTACGGAGGCAGACAGGTGTCCTGGGGCATGAGCCGTGGGGGGCTTCTGGTGTGAGGTCACACTGGGAACAGACGTTGGAGCAAAAGTGTGAGGGATGTGACTGGCCATATGCGTGGTTCACAGTTTCTTCTGTGCGTGATGTGAAAGGTTTAAACTTTTCGAGGAGAGGAGTGACATGATTACACATATGTTTTAGGATGATAAATCTTACACATTTTACAGATGGGGTTAGAACAAAGATGGATGCCTGGAGACCAGCTAGGCACTGATTTTAATAGAAAAACTGAGACAGAAATGAGGACTTCAAGAAGTTAGAGGCAAGAAGAGGGGGAAGAGAAAGGACATTCAGACATAAGTTATTATTGAATGAATGATAGGGATTCTTTTTGCTTTTCCTTTTGAATTAAACTATTAGGAGTGAAAGTATTTCACAAACATTTAAAGACAAGGTCAGTGATAAAGGACAGAAAAGCAACATTTAGTGAGGTGTGTCAGTTTGCTATTGTTGGATTAAAAGCCACCATCCAAACATAGTGGCTTGAAACAGCAACCATTTATTCTCTCTCATGAGCCTAGGAGTCAACTGGGCAGGTCTTCTGGTCTCAGCTGGACTCAGGCGTGCATCTGTGGTAGGCTTTGGGTTGCGCTGGCCTCTCTGAACATCTTGGCCGAGTTCCCTCATGTGTGAGTGTTGGCTGGCTATAGGCTGGTCCAGGATGACCTCAGTCGGGACAGCTGGGCTCTTCACCATGTGGTCTCTCATCCTCCATCAGGCTAGCCCAGGCTTATTCTCAAATCATGGCAGGCTCCCAAGAGAGAAAGCAAAAGTGTGCAAAGCCCCTTGAGGCCTAAACTTGAAACTCGCACGGTGACACTTCTCCCTCATCATATTGGCCAAAATGAATCATTGGGCAAGTTCATTTCAAAGGGTGAAGAAATAGACTATACCTCTCGATGGGAGGAACTTCAGAGGAGGCCATCAGTGGCAGCCATTAGTACGTTCAGTCCACCATTGATACATGGGGACAACTTGAATTGAGCTATTGTATTCACATAACGAATATTTATTAAGCACCTACTATATTCTAGTCACTACTGCAGGCCTCCCCTGCCTTCAGGAAGCTTCCTATTGAGCTAGGACACAGTGGGATACGTTCTGTATTAGTTACACAAGTTCTGAAGATGTTGAACCCTGAGGATCAGCACTTCCTGGTTCCTTTTTTTAATATATATATATATATATATATATACACACACATATTTTATTAATTTTTATTGGAGTATGGTTGCTTTACAATGTTGTGTTAGCCTCCACTGAGCATCTCCTGGTTCTTGAGCTAATCTACACCAAGTCTGGCCAGCAGGTTCTAGAGCTTTGCTGCTTGGAGTGGGCTCCTTTGTTTATTTAGAATAAATTTATTTCACTTCTTTTCTCAGATCATTTGCTTCATGACAAAGAAACATATTTTGTCCTGTGAAAGAGCCCAAAGGCCTTCGTCAGTCTTGCCGGGTATTCACAGACCTCAGTCAGCTACCTTTGTTCTTATGCCCCAGATTTCTGTGCCTAGATCATAGTGTCTTTATTATCATAGTGTTTTAGCCTTTGAAATATTTCTCTGTTAATACCCACCTAACTCTGCCTATTGCTTGGAACAAAGGGCTGCATTTCCCCCTACTGCCTATCTGTGGTTTTCTAAAAATCCATTCATGTTAGTATTTCTCTTGTCTTATATTTTGGACATCAACAGGACGTCCATAGCTCATTATGTAGGGAATCCTGTTGCTTATAAGCCAAAAGTAGGTATTGTATATGGCATCAGTAACTTACTCCCTTCTTTATCCCTAGTGCATGAGTCCTTCTATTTTTTCAGTATCCTGCTCCTTTGATTATTGGGGTGGGAGAAGGATGAGCTGACCTGGAGGAGACCTAAATGAATTTTCGGTGAAGGCATTGAGTAAAGTGAAGCTTTTCCTATTTTTTTTTTTTTGTAGCAAATCATAAACTTGTTGGATCTTTCTATTATTTAAATCTGACATTGAGAATACAAAATGGAGTTTTTTATACTAATAGTATTTTAAAAATTTCCCACTCAGTCTTTGAAAAATTTGATTTCTTTTGGGAATGACGGAAGACTTGTGTCAAGTCATTGGTTCTCTCTAAATATGGGAGAGCTCCGGGTGCTTACACAGTATATGCCTCTTTCTGTGAAGACTAGGAAAAGACCTATTTTTCCCATCTCCATAGAGTAAGGGATGGACTCCTTCCATATCTCTACCTTCTGAGTTCCTGGTCTGCTGCTGAGCTGCAACTTTGACCTTTAGTGGGGAGTTAAAGTGAAACCAGGAGTGTGATGGGGAGATAAAAATATATGAGGGACTCGGGTCTAGAGCAAAGAGCCTCCCGAGCTTGATTCACCAAAGTGAAAGATAGCTCAAGAATGACGTACAAAGTGGAACTATACCGTAGTGAGAGTTCTTTTCTCAAATCTGCAAGAAATGAGCCTCATTATGTTATTGTCAAAAAGGGAGCCATATTGAATCAACAATTCTAAAACCGGAATGGCTGAGAGATGATATAGAATTCTTTCTGTATTGTATTGTATCCTCAACTCAAAGGCAAAAATGATATCTGACAATCTGACAAATTCATCCCTTGAGAGAAGGAGAAATATAATACTATTCTTAACCTCAATGGCAAAGATCATCTGGATATAGAAGAGGAACGTTTGCTCTCAAGCTGCTTAGAAATGTTGACCGTCACAGAAGCCTAGTGTCTGTCTACTCCCATGAGAGTGAGAGTGTGTGTGCGTGTGCGTGTGTGTGTGCGTGTGTGTGTGTGGAACAGCCCCCTCCCTTCCTTTCCACTGTGTTGCCAGCATAGGCAGGAGAACTGAAAACCACTCCTTTTTCTCTGTAGCCTGTTTCCTCCCCTCAACAGGCCTACTGACTGACCTGTGCTTTCTAGTTATGGAAAAGTGAAGCCTATTTCATCAACTCAGATAAATTCTGATCCTGTTCTACATTCAACCTCACTAGCTCAAGGTCAGCACGTAACTCTGTTGACATAATTGATCTACAGACATTGAAGAGCTAAGGTTTGATTCTAGTAATAACACACGTCCTCTGTGATGGGGGTATGTATGTGTAATTACCTCACTTATGTTACAGTGTCAGAAAGAGCTGACTCAGTTTGTGCACATTTTACTGCATAAATACCATATTAGCGTAGCCTCAGAAGGAACCCTAAAGGTCATTCGGTTCAGCATCTCACTTAGAGCAGGAATCCCTGAGAGGGAGGTGGCCCTGAGACTCTTTCTGGTGGAATATTTCTGGTGGCAGGGACCTTACCTGGATGGCCAAGGGAGTCTATTGCGTTCAGGCTGTGAAAGGCTTTCTTTATATTGAGACAATGTCTGCCATGCTGTAACTGCCATTTGGAGGGCCGTATCCTACCCTCTGGAATTATTTCTAACCTTTTTCCACATGACTGCCTTCAGGTACATCAGCACAATACTCAGGCAGCTGCCGAGTCTTCTCCTTCGCACTAAGCAGCCTAAATTTCCTCAGCGGGTTTCCACATTCAGTGATTTTCAGATATTTCACGCCGGACATTTGATCAAGATACCAGTGATCAGTTTATCACCGTGTTCCGTTCACTGTCGACTACAATTAAATTATCACATCCCTTGTTTGGTATGCTGTCCTTCTATTAAAGTACCTTAAGATTGCATTAGCTGCCTTGGCAGCCTGGTTACCCAAGTTTACAGTGATCTGAGACCCAAAGTAAGCCAAGCCCCTTCCCCACGCTCCCTTTGTGCAGCTGGTTTTAAATTTAACCCAGTTCGTATCGTTTGTTTAGGTGGATCTCATCTTTCCAGCCTGCCCGTGTAGTTTTGAAATTTGATTCTTCCCTCTGTCACCTCAGTATCCTTTCCATTTTCTTGTCTTGTGTGTAGTTTGTAAATTTGCCGAACTATTCTTCCCCACTTTGTTGATAAAAAGGCTGAATAAAACAGGATTCTATCCTTTGGTTGTCCCCCAGAGACCTCCCTTTAGCTTGTTTCTCCGCCTTTTCTTTCCACCAGGATTTCATAAGGGTCTTTGTTGAGTGTCCTGCTGAAATATTTGGCCACATCTGTGATCAGAACGTATTCCTTCTTGAGAAAAATAAAATATAAGTGCATACTATGTGAACAAAATTACTTCTCTCTTTTTTTTTTTCTCCTTTTTTTTCAGGCTTCATAAATCATGCCACTTACATATGCCAAAGCATCTTGTATGTTTCTTGGCAAAACCCACTCTTACAACACCTTTTCTGAGTCCCCAAAAAATCTATTTTTCTCTATAAATAATATCGTACAACCTGGTTCTGCAAATACTTTTGACCCTAGATTATTTCAGACTCTTGCCTTCTGACTTTCTCCTCCATCATCAGTTCTCCTGCCACAAAGCTTTGTAAACGTTTGCCCTCTGTTAACAATTTCACGCTCGATAGAACTGGGTTCTTTAGATTCCCTTCCCAGCATTCTGCATACATCCCTTAATTCCCAGCTTTTCAGTCATTAATATTCCCAGTTCTCCTGGCATCTGCAGGGTTGTTTTTAAAGGAGTTTTGGGAAACATGGTGCCTCTGCTGTTTCTTGTGGTTGAAATGAAGTCATGGCTGGGGATGGACATGAAACCTGCTCAAAGGCCGCATAAATAACATCCTGTAATATTTGGGAGGGTAAATCACGGTGAATGCTTTTCTCTGGCTGAGCCTTCATGAAATACTGGCTAGAATTCAGGCGCAGAGATAAAAGTTGCTTACATAAATGAGGAGACTGGTTTAAAAAAATAGTTCAGTGGTGAATAAAGATTCAGACACCAGGTAAATAAAAAATGTACTTCTCACTGTGTCTGTACTTGGGCTGTACTTGGCTGAATTCACTTTGTGTTATGTTTGGTCTGTTTCGGCCAGGATGGACACCATCTAATTAGTTATTAAAGATATGGGACTGTTCTAGGTCATTATTTCTCCACCCGAAAAAAGGGCAGAGGCGGGACAACAAGTTCCTAGAGAGAGAAGTTTATGGATGTGGCTACTACCCCCGTTCTTTTGGATGTTGAATAAAAGGTTGGAGAACGGATAGTAGTATTGGGGGATGAAGTAGCAGCATAATGCTGGTGATAACAGTAGCTAACGTTGGTTGAAATCTTACTATGTTTTAGGAATAGTGCCTTCTCATTGAATTCTCACAACAGTCTTTTGAGGTGTGTACCATTATGATCACTTTTTGGCAGATGAGAAATTGAGACACAGATAGATTATTTACCCAAGACTGAGCAGCTGAGAATTGGTGGAGCTGTAAGTAGCTGAGGTAGACACCGTCTGGCTGTCCAGCCTGCAGCCACTATAGCCCCATGAGGCAATCAGCACTTTCCACGTGGAACTGAGATGTGTTGTAAACACAAAATACGTACCGGGAATTGAAGACTTTGTAAAAAACGAAAGAATGTGAATTACCCCATTAATAATTTTTATATTGATTACATATTAAAATAATATTCTGGATACATTGAGTTAAATAATATATACAAATTAAGTTCACCTGTTTCTTGTTACTTATTTTACTGTGTCTACTAGTCAATTTCAGATTACCTAGGTAGCTCACCTTGTATTTCTGTTGGATAGTGCTGTTCTAGAGCTTAACTCCCAAGGACTGCTGTTTAGCAACAAACAAATAAACAAACACACTTGAGTTTTGGTAATGTCCGTAAAGTTACAAAGGAATGAAGAGAGTAACAGAGCAGAGCGGTTTGGTTAGTTGAGTTGGGTTCTGTAAGGAAAGGAGGCTGCTGGTAATATATGTTATACCTGGACTCTGGAAAGGCCCCAGAGTCGGTTTGGGGTAACTTTGAAGGAATGGATTTCTCCCTAAAATATTTGATCAAGAGTAAACTGGGGGCTTCCCTGGTGGTGCAGTGGTTAAGAATCTGCCTGCCAATGCAGGGGACACGGGTTCGAGCCCTGGTCTGGGAAGATCCCACATGCCGCGGAGCAGCTGGGCCCGTGCGCCACAACTACTGAGCCTGCGCGTCTGGAGCCTGTGCTCCGCAACAAGAGAGGCCGCGATGGTGGGGGGCCCGCGCACCGCGATGAAGAGTGGCCCCCGCTTGCCGCAACTGGAGAAAGCACTCGCACAGAAACGAAGACCCAACACAGACATTAAAAAAAAAAAAAAAAAAAGAGTAAATTGGTTTCCCGGAGACCAAAAAATCCCAGGGCACTGGTCTAAATCACTGGCCAAAATCAAAACCGAAAGTGAACAATCAAGTTAAGGGCAGGATGACCAAAATAATGGGTTCCGGTTGATTTTACAAACAGGGAGGACTGGGGAGGGATGGAGCACTGTTTTCAGCAGATGAAATGGGATCGAGTAAGATTGTTTCTGATGAGTGGCCCGGGTTCAGCTGCTGAGCGCTAGTGTGGTTGTACATCATTAAACTGTAGAACCACTTCTGAACCAGTCGGTAAAGAGCAGCTGCTCTGAAGCCTGTGGGCGCACCTGGTCCCTCCTCCAGGCTCTCCCACAAGTCAGCGGCAAGGGCTGATGCCCGGCAGAGCAGGGGCCCAGGACCCCACTCCATCTCTGAGGCCACCTTCAGTTCTGATTG